>NC_069499.1:475910658-476223158 GCF_027579735.1 Bombina bombina
CATCAGACTGGCGTCGGTCGTGACAATGACCCACTCTGGTCTGCGGAAAGTCATCCCTCGTGACAGGTTGTCCAGGGACAGCCACCAACGGAGTGAGTCTCTGGTCCTCTGATTTACTTGTATCTTCGGAGACAAGTCTGTATAGTCCCCATTCCACTGACTGAGCATGCACAGTTGTAATGGTCTTAGATGAATGCGTGCAAAAGGAACTATGTCCATTGCCGCTACCATCAACCCGATCACTTCCATGCACTGAGCTATGGAAGGAAGAGGAACGGAATGAAGTATCCGACAAGAGTCTAGAAGTTTTGTTTTTCTGGCCTCTGTCAGAAAAATCCTCATTTCTAAGGAGTCTATTATGGTTCCCAAGAAGGGAACCCTTGTTGACGGAGATAGAGAACTCTTTTCCACGTTCACTTTCCATCCGTGAGATCTGAGAAAGGCCAGGACAATGTCCGTGTGAGCCTTTGCTTGAGGAAGGGACGACGCTTGAATCAGAATGTCGTCCAAGTAAGGTACTACAGCAATGCCCCTTGGTCTTAGCACAGCTAGAAGGGACCCTAGTACCTTTGTGAAAATCCTTGGAGCAGTGGCTAATCCGAAAGGAAGCGCCACGAACTGGTAATGTTTGTCCAGGAATGCGAACCTCAGGAACCGATGATGTTCCTTGTGGATAGGAATATGTAGATACGCATCCTTTAAATCCACCGTGGTCATGAATTGACCTTCCTGGATGGAAGGAAGAATTGTTCGAATGGTTTCCATCTTGAATGATGGAACCTTGAGAAACTTGTTTAAGATCTTGAGATCTAAGATTGGTCTGAACGTTCCCTCTTTCTTGGGAACTATAAACAGATTGGAGTAGAACCCCATCCCTTGTTCTCTTAATGGAACAGGATGAATCACTCCCATTTTTAACAGGTCTTCTACACAATGTAAGAATGCCTGTCTTTTTATGTGGTCTGAAGACAACTGAGACCTGTGGAACCTCCCCCTTGGGGGAAGTCCCTTGAATTCCAGAAGATAACCTTGGGAGACTATTTCTAGCGCCCAAGGATCCAGAACATCTCTTGCCCAAGCCTGAGCGAAGAGAGAGAGTCTGCCCCCCACCAGATCCGGTCCCGGATCGGGGGCCAACATTTCATGCTGTCTTGGTAGCAGTGGCAGGTTTCTTGGCCTGCTTTCCCTTGTTCCAGCCTTGCATTGGTCTCCAAGCTGGCTTGGCTTGAGAAGAATTACCCTCTTGCTTAGAGGACGTAGCACTTTGGGCTGGTCCGTTTCTACGAAAGGGACGAAAATTAGGTTTATTTTTTGCCTTGAAAGGCCGATCCTGAGGAAGGGCGTGGCCCTTACCCCCAGTGATATCAGAGATAATCTCTTTCAAGTCAGGGCCAAACAGCGTTTTCCCCTTGAAAGGAATGTTAAGTAGCTTGTTCTTGGAAGACGCATCAGCCGACCAAGATTTCAACCAAAGCGCTCTGCGCGCCACAATAGCAAACCCAGAATTCTTAGCCGCTAACCTAGCCAATTGCAAAGTGGCGTCTAGGGTGAAAGAATTAGCCAATTTGAGAGCATTGATTCTGTCCATAATCTCCTCAAAAGGAGGAGAATCACTATCGACCGCCTTTATCAGCTCATCGAACCAGAAACATGCGGCTGTAGCGACAGGGACAATGCATGAAATTGGTTGTAGAAGGTAACCTTGCTGAACAAACATCTTTTTAAGCAAACCTTCTAATTTTTTATCCATAGGATCTTTGAAAGCACAACTATCCTCTATGGGTATAGTGGTGCGTTTGTTTAAAGTGGAAACCGCTCCCTCGACCTTGGGGACTGTCTGCCATAAGTCCTTTCTGGGGTCGACCATAGGAAACAATTTTTTAAATATGGGGGGAGGGACGAAAGGAATACCGGGCCTTTCCCATTCTTTATTGACAATGTCCGCCACCCGCTTGGGTATAGGAAAAGCTTCTGGGAGCCCCGGCACCTCCAGGAACTTGTCCATTTTACATAGTTTCTCTGGGATGACCAATGTGTCACAATCATCCAGAGTGGATAATACCTCCTTAAGCAGAATGCGGAGATGTTCCAACTTAAATTTAAATGCAATCACATCAGGTTCAGCTTGTTGAGAAATGTTCCCTGAATCAGTAATTTCTCCCTCAGACAAAACCTCCCTGGCCCCATCAGACTGGGTTAGGGGCCCTTCAGAAATATTATTATCAGCGTCGTCATGCTCTTCAGTATCTAAAACAGAGCAGTCGCGCTTACGCTGATAAGTGTTCATTTTGGCTAAAATGTTTTTGACAGAATTATCCATTACAGCCGTTAATTGTTGCATAGTAAGGAGTATTGGCGCGCTAGATGTACTAGGGGCCTCCTGAGTGGGCAAGACTCGTGTAGACGAAGGAGGGAATGATGCAGTACCATGCTTACTCCCCTCACTTGAGGAATCATCTTGGGCATCATTGTCATTGTCACATAAATCACATTTATTTAAATGAATAGGAATTCTGGCTTCCCCACATTCAGAACACAGTCTATCTGGTAGTTCAGACATGTTAAACAGGCATAAACTTGATAACAAAGTACAAAAAACGTTTTAAAATAAAACCGTTACTGTCACTTTAAATTTTAAACTGAACACACTTTATTACTGCAATTGCGAAAAAACATGAAGGAATTGTTCAAAATTCACCAAATTTTCACCACAGTGTCTTAAAGCCTTAAAAGTATTGCACACCAAATTTGGAAGCTTTAACCCTTAAAATAACGGAACCGGAGCCGTTTAGAACTTTAACCCCTTTACAGTCCCTGGTATCTGCTTTGCTGAGACCCAACCAAGCCCAAAGGGGAATACGATACCAAATGACGCCTTCAGAAAGTCTTTTCTAAGTATCAGAGCTCCTCTCACATGCGACTGCATGCCATGCCTCTCAAAAACAAGTGCGCAACACCGGCGCGAAAATGAGGCTCTGCCTATGCTTTGGGAAAGCCCCTAAAGAATAAGGTGTCTAAAACAGTGCCTGCCGATATTATTATATCAAAATACCCAGATAAAATGATTCCTCAAGGCTAAATATGTGTTAATAATCAATCGATTTAGCCCAGAAAAAGTCTACAGTCTTAATAAGCCCTTTTTGAAGCCCTTATTTACGATCGTAATAAACATGGCTTACCGGATCCCATAGGGAAAATGACAGCTTCCAGCATTACATCGTCTTGTTAGAATGTGTCATACCTCAAGCAGCAAGAGACTGCTCACTGTTCCCCCAACTGAAGGTAATTGCTCTCAACAGTCCTGTGTGGAACAGCCATGGATTTTAGTGACGGTTGCTAAAATCATTTTCCTCATACAAACAGAAATCTTCATCTCTTTTCTGTTTCTGAGTAAATAGTACATACCAGCACTATTTCAAAATAACAAACTCTTGATTGAATAATAAAAACTACAGTTAAACACTAAAAAACTCTAAGCCATCTCCGTGGAGATGTTGCCTGTACAACGGCAAAGAGAATGACTGGGGTAGGCGGAGCCTAGGAGGGATCATGTGACCAGCTTTGCTGGGCTCTTTGCCATTTCCTGTTGGGGAAGAGAATATCCCACAAGTAAGGATGACGCCGTGGACCGGACACACCTATGTTGGAGAAATTATATTCTCTATCTCAATCATAAAAGTTTATTTTGGACTAGACTGTCCCTTTAATGTGAAAGTAGCTAAAAACATAATAAATATAAGAACAGTCCCCTGTTCCAAATATATACTCCTGAAACCCCCATACTCTCCAACTATAGAAGTGATTAAATGGGAAAAGAAAAATACAACTTAAGAAATCCGGAGGCCCTGCTGTTGTAGCTTCAAATCATGAGATAGAGATTGGTAAACACATCTGATGCTTTAATAACAGACTTGTGAATCAAGGCCCCAGTAAGATAGTCTCTAACTGACTGAGACCATCTTAGCTTAAAACAACGAAGTTTAGGTAGTAGCTGGACCTCTCCGATCTCAGTCAGAGAGGCAGGCGTGACATGTGAGCGCTACCATAATGGTAATTGCGCTTCTCCAGCCTAAAAATGGCGCCGCTACGGAGCCATTGAACACAGTGCACAGCAGAAAAACAAGTGCACGACTCAGTGCAAGAAAAAAAACAAAATTTATGCTTACCTGATAAATTTCTTTCTTTTGCGATGTACAGAGTCCACGGATTCATCCTAACTTGTGGGATATTGTCCTTCCTGACAGGAAGCAGCAAAGAGAGCACCACAGCAGAGCTGTCTATATAGCTCCCCCCTTAACTCCACCCCCCAGTCATTCGACCGAAGGCAAGGAAGAAAAGGAGAAACTATAAGGTGCAGAGGTGACTGAAGTTTACATAAAAAAATACTATCTGTCTTGAATAGACAGGGCGGGCCGTGGACTCGGTACATCGCAAAAGAAAGAAATTTATCAGGTAAGCATAAATTTTGTTTTCTTTTGCATGATGTACCGAGTCCACGGATTGATCCTAACTTGTGGGATACCAATACCAAAGCTTTAGGACACGGATGAAGGGAGGGACAATACAGTAAGCTATACGGAAGGCACCACTGCTTGCAAAACCTTTCTCCCAAAAATAGCCTCCGAAGAAGCAAAAGTATCAAATTTGTAAAATTTTGAAAAGGTATGAAGCGACGACCAAGCCGCAGCCTCACAAATCTGTTCAACAGAAGCATCATTCTTAAAAGCCCATGTGGAGGCTACCGCTCTAGTAGAATGAGCTGTAATCCTTTCAGGAGGCAGCAGTCTCATAAGCCAAACGGATGATGCTTTTCAGCCAAAAGGAAAGAGAAGTCGCCGTAGCCTTTTGACCCCTACGCTTTCCAGAATAGACAACAAACAAAGAAGATGTTTGACGAAAAATTTTTGGCTGCCTGCAAATAAAATTTCAAAGCACGAACCACGTCCAAGTTGTGCAACAGACGTTCCTTCTTACAAGAAGGATTAGGACACAGAGAAGGAACAACAATTTCTTGATTGATATTCCTGTTAGTAACAACCTTAGGTAGGAACCCAGGCTTGGTACGCAAAACCACCTTATCAGCATGGAACACAAGATAAAGAGAGTCACATTGTAATGCAGATAGTTCAGAAACTCTTCGAGCTGAAGAGATAGCAACTAGGAACAAAACTTTCCAAGATAAAAGCTTAATATCTATGGAATGCATGGGTTCAAACGGAACCCCTTGAAGAACTCTAAGAACTAAATTTAGACTCCATGGCGGAGCAATAGGTTTAAACACAGGCTTAATTCTAACTAAAGCCTGACAAAAAGCTTGAACGTCTGGAACATCTGCCAGACGCTTGTGCAACAAAATAGACAGAGCAAATATCTGTCCCTTTAGGGAACTAGCTGATAATCTAGTTTGAAAACCATGTGGGTTATAACAAACCCAAAATAAGCCAAATGACCCCTCAAGCAAACGTCCCATAAATATAAAAAATGTTACTCCCAGAACACACAAACGTTTGTCCCAATTACACATAAACAAACTGAGTGCCCAAATTTTTTTAGCCCTTTATGCAAACTAGTAAAACCTCTTTCATACTAGGATTACTGCTTCCCCTTCCCCTAATGGGGATACTGTCAGCCTTTCTGAGTTAACACAGTCTCTGCAGAAAAATGACTGCACATACCTCATTGCTGTATAGCAAGAACCATTCCTCACACTGAAGTTTTCCTGTACTCCTCAGCTCATGTGGGAACAGCAGTGGACCTTAGTTACAAATTCTAAGATCATCATCCTCCAGGCAGAAATCTTCATCTATGTCCTGCCTGAGAGCAAATAGTACAACACGGGTACCATTTAAAAATAACAAACTCTTGATTGAAGATGAAATAAAACTAACAGTTTAACACCTCTTCTCTTTACTCTTCCTGCTTAGAGCCAGCAAAGAGAATGACTGGGGGGTGGAGTTAAGGGGGGAGCTATATAGACAGCTCTGCTGTGGTGCTCTCTTTGCTACTTCCTGTCAGGAAGGACAATATCCCACAAGTTAGGATGAATCCGTGGACTCGGTACATCATGTAAAAGAAAAGTAATTAAATTAATCATAAAAGGGGCTTTTAACCCTCTCAGCTAGTTAGCTCTAGCCCAAACACAAATCCCCCTAGGGGATTCCTAATAAACTCATTAAACTTAGAAGGGTAAATGGTGCAAACTAAAAAACGGAAAAGCTACCAAACACCAACACCCATTCTGCAATCCTGCAGAAAGGAACCCTAACAAATAACAATACTCCAGAAGCAAATATTCCTGGTACTATCTTTAGTACAACAAGATAACACACATAGCAAATAACACAATAAAACTTGTCTGCCTTATGAAACTGATTAACCCCTTCATTACCAACAAAGAGGAAACCGTCTCTCTCCTACATTACACATTAATTGCCTGCACCCTGCCCAAGCTAATATCCTACTAGGATATATTTTGTCCCAATAACATTTGCAAATTCCCTTAAAGTGCATGGTCTCCCACATAGAAGACAAAAATGCACTTACTTGCATCTAGACGTCCGTCAGGAGGACAGCTCACAAGATATGAGAGGACATCTCCTCGCAGAGACCTGTAGAAAGAGAAAGATCAGAGTCGACAACTCTGGCTTTCTATACTATGGGCAGCAAAAAATGTGAGGAAAAACACAGTAAGGCCCACCTTACGCGTTCCTAACTGCTTTAAAGCCACCACTGCCCTTACTAAAGAGACTGACGTGGAGTACGGCTAGACCCAGCCCTTGAAAAAGGGGAAGATCAGAGAACTACTCTGGCTTCCAAAATAACAAACTCTTGATTATAGTGAAATAAACCCAATCTTCTTCAGACATAAACACTTTACTTCCTCCATGCATCAAGGCAAAGAGAATGACTGGGGATTGTGGGTAAGGGAGTGTTACTTAGCAGTTTTACTGTGGTGCTCTTTGCTCCCAACAGTAATTAAGATGAACCCGTGGACTCACCATATCTTTGGAAGAAAACCAAAGAGCAATGAACCTTTTCTTTTGGCAGTGTCTGTTACAATGAATGTGACAGAAAATGGCTCATCAATGTATAGTAATCTAACATTTAAAACAGACAACTATATAAACACAAGTCTGAATGTAACAATGTTGTACTTTTTGAAAAATGTAAAGATTGATATAAAACACATATTAAAGGGATAGGAAAGTCAAAATTAAACTTGAATGATTCAGATAGAACATGTAATTTTAAGACACTTTTAAATTCCCTTCTACTTTGTTTTCTTGGTATCCATTGTTGAAAAAGAATAAGCACATATCCTACACTAGTGGGAGCTAGCTGGTGATTGGTGCCTGCACATTTTTGTCTCTTGTGATTGGCTGACTGTGTGTTCAGCTAGTTCTCTGTAGTGCATTGCTGTTCATTCTGCAAAGAATATCAAGGGAATGAAGCAAATTTGATGATAGAAGTAAATTGGAAAGTTGATTCAAATGCTATGCTCTGGTTAAATCCTGAAACAAAAATTGGGTTTCATGTCCCTTTAAGAAGCCTGCTTAAAGATACTGTATAGTCAAAATTAGATTTTTATGATTCAGATAGCACCTGCAGTTTTAAACAACTTTACAACTTACTTCTACAATCAAATCTGCTTTGTTCTTTTTGTATTGTTTATTTCAAAGCATACCGAGAGTAGCAATGCACTGCTGGTAATTAGCTGGTGATTGGCAGCTGCACATATAAACTGTACGTCTGCAGCCCGTTTGTACCATTACACACACAACAGTGTGTAATGCCGCCCACTTCCTTTGCACAAAGGACCTGTCAATCACACCAAGCGAGGAGGTTAGGAGTGATTTCTCTCCGCCAACTCAGAGGTGGCAGAGATTGTAAGAAGCAGTTGTCTGATGACTGCTGCTTCTTACATTGCATGAAGTAGGCTTGCATGTGTAAACCTGCCCCGCAAGAACTCCACAGCATCTTATGCTGCTTAGTACATGGAGCCCATAATGCTTACTGAACACATCAGGGGGGCCAATGACAAGAGGTATTTATGTGCAGCCACCAATCAGCAGCTAGCTCCTAGTTGTACATTGCTGCTCCTTAGGTTACCTTTTCAACAAAGGATACCAAGACAATAAAGCAAATTTCATAATATAAGTACATAGGAATGTTGTTTAAATTTGTATGTTTTATCTGATTTATAAACATTTAATTTAACTTTACTATCCCTTTAAATTAATATAATAGCATTATTTTATTTTTATTTAATCTGCACTTTATACTTCACCAAACTGTGACATGGTATAAATAGTTTCCAGTCCTTTAGCAACATTAACATCACACAAGCCAGCTAGGGTACACAATTATATTCAGGACACACATGTTATATTCACAACTGCAATTTACAAAGTGTGCAACATTAATAACAATGACGGTGAATATTATTTAAAGCGGTGATGCTGGATCTTTAGAAAAAGATCAATAATATTTGTCAGTATTCCAATTAATTGTGCTATTTTAACAATTAGATGTGCAATAAAGTTCTGAGTATCTATTTGAGCATAATACAACACAACTTACTGTGACAGTTCAATAAATAGAAAATAAACTGAATATTGAGGATAAACAAATACAACCAGCTGACCACTATATATTACTTACAGAGTGATGTATGGTAGTAACGATCTCCATTCCCAAAGTCAGAATCAGTTTATATAGATTTTGAATATGTGCTGTCTGATCAGGAGTTTTTTGGAGGTAGATTTTAGATGCATTGAAGTAATCTGCTGCAGTGGATGATTTAAGGTTTTCCAGCTGAACATAAATGAAAGTGTTAAATGAAAATAATGTCCCAAACAAATATATTTTATGCCAGATTTACAGGTGGGCAAAAACAAACCATCACCAGCATGAAAATCAAAAGTTTTACCTCAGAGGGATAACAAGACAGAGTAATGATAGAGAAGTTATAAAATAGCTTAAAGGGACACTAAACCCAATTTTTTTCTTTCATGATTCAAATAGAGCATGCAATTTTAAGTAACTTTCTAATTTACTCCTATTATCAATTTTTCTTCGTTCTCTTGCTATCTTTATTTAAAAAGCAGGAATGTGAAGCATAGGAGCCGGCCCATTTTTGGTTGAGAACCTGGGTTATGCTTGCTTATTGGTAGGTAAATGTAAGCCTCCAATAAGCAAGCGCTATCCATGGTGCTGAACCTAAAATGGGCTGGCTGCTAAGATTTACATTCCTGCTTTTAAAATAAAGATAGCAAGAGAACTAAGAAAAATTGATAATAGGAGTAAATTAGAAAGTTGCTTAAAATTCCATACTCTATTTGAATCATGAAAGAAAAAAATTGGGTTCAGTGTCCCTTTAATGATACACAGTAATATATATGTTATCTCCTTTTAAAGTCCTTAGCCTTGTTAGCATAATAAAACAACTAAAAATCTCAAAATATGTTTAGATACCATGTTATAAGCATTTAGAAGAGATGAGCCCATGAAACTAAATTGTGCTCTCTCTCTTATGTTAAAGTACAATGCCTAAACTGTTAAAATGTAGATACAGATTTTATTACTTACTTCTGTCTTCACTTGATAAAATGCCAATATCTTGATTAGAATGTCCTCATATTCTTTAATGCTAACAATCACTTTCTGATAGTGCTGAACAAGATCACTTTGGTTCTCCGATTTTTCTTTTACAGTTGTTCCTTCCCGGTTGAGAAGATCGGATATCTTTACAGCATATTCAATATCGGCATGGTAATGCTAGCGAGATAACAAGGTGTTACCCAAGTGCCGCTATTGTCTTGTATGTTATTAAATAAGCATCAGTGCTTTCTGATATTGAGTCAAAACATTACTATAATTAGTTCTTTTCCCATCCCTTATAACCATAAAGAGCTCAACTGTGCACCATTCTTTGGGAAAATATGAAAAGATTGGAATTTACCCCCCCCCCATATGGCTCTCACGAGGACATACAGTAATTCTCTAAAATACACCATGAAGCAGGTCTTTATGTTACTGCTGGCCCAGAACAGGAGTGATCTGCAAAGTCATTAGATGTATCAAGACTATGTCATATCCCGAATGAAGAAATTTACCTTATATATTTTTAATGATGAATCAAACTAAAAAATATTTTTCCAATCCGTACTATTTAAATATAATAAAAAATAAAATTCAAACAATAAAAATGCAGAAATCCCCTTTAAATATTGTTATTTATTCTCTATAATTCAATGGCCAAAAATGTTAGAAATTGTTGGTTATAAGATAATATGAGCACTAAATATATACCTGATTTTTTTCTGTTCTAAAGAATAAATTGTAACTGAGTGAATATACTCAAGGCAGATTCATGCACATCTACTCTATCCTTTTTATTATTTAGTTTTTCTAGCACAACATTTTATGTGATTTTCCACTTTTGTTTGTGACTTATCACTAGGTTGTATTAATTATTATTATCATTATTATTTTAACCAAAATTACAAACGTAAAGACCAAAGCATGCTAATGTCAAAGCATGTCAAGACCGAAGCTAATACTAATCATAACGGCTTATGGTAGCCTCCTAATTCCTTTCTAACTGAAGAGCAACTCAATGATCACTGGACAAGGAACATGCACAGTGCTATTGCATTTATAATGCGCAATAAAGTGTCTCTGTAATCCACAAGGCAATACCTGAATGCTATAATGAAAACACATTTTATCTCAAGATAATACACCAGTATGTAAATCATGTGCTAGGAACATAAAATGCTTTAATGGACTGTCAGGGTATCTGTAAATAGCACTGAATAAACTACATATGTATCAAATAAATTTTGGTACTTCAGATCAGCTAATGTCTCCTCTGACATGAATTGTGTGGGCTGTAGCCATAACAGACCAAACCCCCCTTATTCTTGGTTACACAGGAAAGAACAAAATATTTAGCTTTGAAGCTCACAGCTCCGCAGGGGATAGCAAATAGGGACCTGATACTCAACCAAGCCAGCATACATCATGGGATGTTTGGAGATGACATTCTGTACATACAATCAGATAAGCAAACAGAAATTCTGAGAATACAGTAATTAGCACAGACCTGTTAACTGCCCCTAAACCTCAGATAAACACCTGTACTGACTAGCAGAAACACATGTTGCATTGTAACTTGGAAATTTATTTTTTAAAGTACAACTATGTTTAAATTACAACTTGTATAATTTACAATATTGTATAAAAATGTGTATTTGTGGACCTAAGAAGCAGTGCATAGCAGTAGCATGTTGGATAAATATTTGCTGAATTTAATAAGTAGCTATACAGTCAATTTAAAATGTCAAATCTATTTCAAAATTAATAACCTATTCTTTTATTTTTTCAGGCATCTGACAAGTACATGTGTGGTTGCCCCATAAATTGTGTCATATGTTTTTGTGCACTCAGCAAGAGGTGTACTGAATATGAAATATGCTGTGTTTGTATTAATCTGGGAAAATAATCAAATTGAACTTTAAATGCATTTTAAAATAATACTAGTATGATACTAGAAATACACTTATGTTTGGTGTCTATGAATGCATATTGGATTATCTTAGATGGGACAGATATATGACAAGACAGGTTTATTAATATATTGATAAACAATATTTTTTTTTAGATAAACTGCAGTAATATTTGATGGTAAAACTGCATTTCTGGGTGTCTGCTACCAACTATAGATCAGAGATGGTATCGCAGCCAAAAGATAAATGGCTACTCAGGGAGGTGTCTCCCAAATAACCAATCAGGGACAAGCATCCAAAGGGCCTATCAGACAAGTTTCAGTAAGTGCGCATCCCAATTTCACCAATGATTAGAATAAAAAGGGGTGGGGTATATCACGTGATATAGCCTCATGCAAGAGAAAAAGAAAGGGTCTTTTGCTGCTGAATTTTGACTGACAAACTGTTGCCTTGGAATTCAGTCTCTATAAAGCAAATCTGGGCCTAACTTTCATCCATCTTGCAAAAATTACCTCTGAACTGAAACAAATTACCTCTAAACTGAAACATTAATTTGGTTATTTGGGTAAAGTATAAGCGATTGATAAATATATATATATATATATAATATTTTAATCAAAGGTATTTGGTGACTACAAATAGATTGCAGTTAATTTTTTTAATTTTAAAAGGGCACTTTGTATTTTATGCTAATATCAATAGTCCTGTGTAGTCTTAACTAGTCATTATTTCTAAATAATTTATTTACTAGACAGGGTTTTTCACTCCAGATTTATAAGTCAGTCATTATAGTGAATTCTTTCAGAACTGTACATAAACTGGTTATTGTAATTAAATCCCTGGTAGTTATTAATTAAGCATAGTAAGTTGGTAATCCATATTGGGCATTGAACTAGAGTCATTGGTTAATAACAGAAGATTCTGGTTTGCTTTGTAAAGAATATTGTAACAGCATAACTGCGTATAGTTTGATTCATAATCTGGTTTCTTTAAATATAATTCAATGTGTTTATAAATTATAACTAATCTCAAGAATTTAGGAATTAAATATTGATTTTAATTGTTTCATATATGCATTTTAATTGGAGGTTATTTTAAAGAATAATTATTAAATACATTATACTATAACCCTGCTATATACTGACCGGAATTTACACTACCATTTATTTTATTCATTCAATCAAAACGTTTCTATGAAGCAAATTGTCCGTAAAGTTCAATACTTTGGTTTTTCTTTTTACAATATTTATTATATAGATGGTTTAAACCACTACATCATTTGCTCTTTTTCGTAAATAATTTTGTACATCAACAAAAAGGGTTTTCTTGTTATTCATTAATTTATGGGAAAATTAATCTTTAATACTATTTATATTAAAAAAGATGTGTGTGTTAAAAATGACACTACAAAAGAATGTTCTTCAGATCCTGCATGTTATGCATCCCACTGGCCCCCAAAAAGTGACTCATATCAGTTCTAGATTTAGTAGCCAAACTAGTGGTGATACTGCAGTAGTTTATGGAGCCACAGGCAGAAGTGACTATGTTATGTTGACAAGATTGAAGAAAAACGTTTGTTTTAAAACAGTTATCTAAAACAAACAAAAAATGTAAGAATTCACCAGAATGTATATGAAATTAATTTGTGACAGAACAATTTGTGATTTACACACTACATGCAAATGTGGAAATAACTGATGCCGGATTACCTGAAATTTCGCTTTAACATTTTTCAAGGTTTCTTGGGCATTTAAAATATTTTGGAATTCTTTATCTAGGCTCAAAGATGATAATGGCTGTAAATCCTTCTCCAATTCTTGTAATCTGTTAGAAGCCTTAAATATATAAAATAATAGACTAACAATAAGAATGAATAACAATATGATCTACAAATATTTTTTATGCATTTTTCTTTTTACAGATACATTCATGCAACATTTTTAAAATAACTCACCACAAATGACTCCAATAATAAATAGTTTCCAACAGTTCTTTTGGCAGAACATTATTCATAGGTTTAAATTGTTGATACTGAAAATTTTAACATTATAGAGAATAACTTTCCACAGTGCTATGCAAAGCTGTAGAGTGATTAAATGACACATTATCGCTACCGCTTGCTTATATTACATTTTCAGCATTGTAGAGATACTTACCCACAGGCACTCATTCTCATTCCAATAATAAATCTACAAAAATTGTTCTGACGCCTTTTTTCCCCACATTAAACAGAGCTACTCAGAGGAACCGCCCTCCTAAAATTACCACTATTTACTAATCAAACCATACAGAATTACAAAACTTGTATGTTTTGTTTCACCTGCTTACAAAATTGAAATAAACTTCATCGTGACAAAAGTTAAAATTCAATTTAATTTACTTTAAAGCATTATATCTCTGGACCTATTGTTAGGCATACATTACCCCAAGACATCTACCACAAAGCAAAACCTCAGATATGCCTTTCATTTCTTTAATAACAAACGCACTGAACTACACTAAAACATTTACTTTACATTTAAATATGTATTTTATTAAATAAACTCATAACGCATCAGTCAGGATCATGTCTGCCTGTATAGAATAAAACGTAGTTTATGAATTGTGTTGAGCTATGACTGTTATCTATCAAAATCATTTAAAGTTAAAACATGAATAATATTTCCAACTGCCATTAGTTATTGGATTAAAGGAGCATGATACTCAAATGTTGTTTCACTTGGAAGTTATGCATCATATCAGTAAAACGCTGACTAAAAAACATAATTATGCTTACCTGATAATTTCATTTCCATCATGGGGAGGAGAGTCCACTGCTTCATTCATCACTTGAGGGAAATAAGAATCTGGCCACCAGGTGGAGGCAAAGACACCCCAGCCAAAGGCTTAAATACCTCCCCCACTTCCCTCATCCCCCAGTCATTCTGCCAAGGGACCAAGGAACAGTAGGAGAAATATCAGGGTATAAATGGTGCCAGAAGAACAAAAATAAATTTAGGTCTGCCCACCGGAGAATGGGCAGGTGCAGTGGACTCTCCTCCCCACGATGGAAATGAAATATCAGGTAAGCATAATTTATGTTTTCCATCTAAAGGGGAGGAGAGTCCACTGCTTCATTCATCACTTGTGGGAACAAATGCCCAAGCTCTAAAGGACACTGAATGAAGAAAACGGCAGGGTAAAGGACGCGGACCCTTAACTGAGGGCACCACAGCCTGCAGAACCTTTCTCCCAAAAGCTGCTTCTGCCGAAGCAAAAACGTCAAATTTGTAAAATTTGCTGCCTTACAAATCTGCTCCATAGAAGCCTCATTCTTAAAGGCCCAAGAAGAGGCCACAGCTCTAGTCGAGTAAGCCATAATCCTCTGAGGAGGCTTGTGTCCCGCTGCCTCGTAAGCCAAACAGATCGCACTCCAAAAGGATAGAGAAGTTGCAGAGGCCCTCTGCCCCCTGCGCCTTCCAGAGTACACAATGCATAAAGACGACATCTGTCTGATAAAACTTCAAGGCTCGAACCACATCCAGATTATGAAGTAACCTCTCCTTCAAAGAGGAAGGGTTAGGACACAAGGAAGGAACCACTATTTCCTGGTTAATGTTACGACTCAATACTAGCTTGGGAAGAAATCCCAAACCGGTTCGCAGAACGGCTTTGTCAGCATGAAAAACTAAGTAAGGAGGCTCAAATTGTAAGGCCGCCAACTCAGAGACTCTGCGTGCCGACGCAATAGCCAATAACAAGAGGACCTTCCATAAGAGAATCTTAATGTCCAGGGCATGCATAGGCTCAAACGGAGCCCTCTGCAAAACCTTAAGCACCAAGTTTAAGCTCCAGGGAGGAGCCGGATTCCTGAAGACCAGTCTAATTCTAACCAGAGCCTGAACAAAGGACTGAATGTCAGGAAGCTCCGCAAGCTTCTTATGCAACAGTACCGACAAAGCCGAGATCTGTGACCTTGGGGAACTGGCGGCAAGACACTTATCCAGACCATCCTTGAGAAAGGCCAAAATCCTGGATACCTTGACCTTGTGCCATGAATATCCTCGTTCCTCACACCAGGACAAGTAGGTCCTCCACACCTTATGGTAGATGCGTCTAGTGACCGGCTTCCTGGCCTGGACGAGAGTGTTGATCACTCTCTCCGAAAAACCTCTTTTGGCTAAGACTAGGCATTCAATCTCCACGCAGTCAGCCTCAGAGAATCGAGATTTTGATGTAGAAAGGGACCTTGAACTAGCAGATCCTTGCGAAAAGGTAACTTCCGCGGCGGATATGACAACATCACCACTAGATCCGCAAACCACATCCTCCGTGGCCATGACGGAGCAATCAGAATAGCCGAAGCTTGCTCCTTCTTGATGCGGGCCACTACTAGATGTAGAAGAGGCAACGGTGGAAATATGTAAATTAGGCGATCCCTGGATCGCGACCCATATCTTAGTAGCTTGCAATTGAGTCTGGATGCCATGAGATCTATTTCCGGTGTCCCCCATCTGCTGCAGATCTCTGCAAACATCTCGGGTGGAGAGACCAATCCCCTGGATGAAACGTCTGTCTGCTCAGAAAATCCGCTTCCCAGTTGTCCACACCCGGAATGTGGATCGCTGAGAGCAAACAATTGTGAGTCTCTGCCCAATCCAGAATCCAAGATACTTCCCTCATTGCTAGGGAGCTTCTTGCCCCCCCCCTGGTGGTTTATGTAAGCCACAGAGGTGATGTTGTCCGATTGGAATCTGATGAATTGGAACGACCCCAGAGGGGGCCAAGCCTTCAGAGCATTGACTATCGCTCGAAGTTCTAGAATATTTATAGGTAGACTCGATTCCTTTCGAGTCCATCTGCCTTGTGCCTTTCTGGCACCCCAAACGGCTCCCTCTCCAGATAGACTCGCAACCCTGGTAACAATCTCCCAGGATGATCTCAGGAAGAAAGTCCCCTGAGACAACTGGCCTGGTCGGGTCCACCAAGACAGGGACTCCCTCACCGGTCTCTCCAGAGATATCTGTTGGGACAAATCTAAATTATCGTCGTTCCATTGTCTCAACATGCACAGCTGAAGAGGTCTGAGATGTAACCTGGCGAAGGGGATGACATCTATGCTGGATACTATGAGCCCGATTACCTCCATACACTTGGCCACAGATGCCCTGGAGGGCTAGACAGTTGGACGCAAGCTTGTAACGTCTCTGGTCTGTCAAGTATATCTTAATTGCAGAAGAATCTAGTATCGTAACCAGGAACTCCACCCTGTTGTTGGGGGACCAATGAACTCTTTTCTTTGTTTATCTTCCATCCGTGGGACCGAAGTAGGAGGAAAACTCTCGAATGATCCTCCGCCAGACTGTAGGATGGAGCCTGGACCAGGATATCGTCCAGATACGGAGCCACTGCAATCCCTCTGGCTCTCACTACTGCGAGAAGAGCTCCCAGAACCTTTGTAAAGACTCTTGGGGCGGTCGCCAGACCAAACGAAAGGGCCACAAACTGGAAATGCTGTTCCAGGAAGGCGAACCTTAGAAATTTGAAGTGATCCTTGTGGATTGGAACATGAAGGTACGTATCCTTCAGGTCTATAGTCGTTATGAATTGCCCCTCTTGAACCAGGGGCAAAATTTACCTGATCGTCTGCATCTTAAACGATGGGACTGACAAAAACTTGTTTAGGGCCTTTAGGTCCAGAATTGGATGAAATGTGCCCTCCTTCTTTGGGACCACGAAAAGGTTTGAATATTAACCCAGACCTCTTTCTGCTGGAGGAACTGGGACGATTACCCCGAGAGATGAGAGATCCCTCACACACCACAGGAAGGCGTCTCTCTTTTCTGGTCTTGAAGAGATGTTTGACAGGAGGAACCTGCCTCTGGGCGGATAAGATTTGAAACCTATCCTGTACCCCTGGGTGACGACCTCCAGAACCCAAGGGTCTGTAACGTCTCCCCTCCAGGCCCCCGCAAAGAGAGATAGTCTGCCCCCTACCTGGTCCAAGGAAGGGCCGGGAGCCACCCCTTCATGCCGACTTTGACCTTAGGGACGGTTTCCCCACAGTTCAAGCCACGAGGGAGAAAAGGGCGAACCCAGTTTCTCCCATTCATTCTTAATAACGTTCGCCATTTTGATAGGATCCCGGGAAGGCCTGGGGCACTACCCTGTCCTCGTAAACCGTATCCAGTTTAGAGATCGAAGGTTCCTCCGGGAGTTTCGGTTCCGGAACCTCCAGCGTAGCAATCACTTACTTCAGCAGGAAACGCAAATGCTCCATCTTAAATTTGAAATCTGATTCCTCCGCGGACGGAGACCCAGAAGTAGCCGATTCTGACCCAGAAGCAACGTCCTCCGATGAGTCGGAATTGTCCTCCTCAGCGGATAATCTGTCCGAGATATCCAGCGGAGTCGAAGACCCCTGAGACGGATAGCAGTGCCGTACCTTCCGCTTGCGCTTAGTAGGATGAGGCATCACACTTATGGCCGCAGAAACCGCCATCTGCAACTGATCGGCGAAGTCTGGAGGCCAAAGGGCCCCTCCCGCGGGAGGGCTAGTAGTGCCCTGGGGAACTGCTTGTGTACTCGGAGATGCTTGTAGGGAACGCACCTCGTGGGACGGAGAACCCTCAGAGGTGGGCGGCTAAGTTGTACTAAATACTTTATTCTTTTTGGAAGAAGTAATATTGTCATAACATGTGGAACAGAGCTGTAACGGTGGTTCCACTGGAATCTCCTCACAGTATACACAGTTAGTAGGTTTAGATAAAGGAGTATCCTCCAACATATAAGAGTCCTCTATAGCTTGCACCTTTATTACGGACTTGATTATTAATTAAATGGCACCTTTATATCCCAATATCCGGGGCAATCACCACCTCCTATGACCAGGACTACAAGCAACAGCTTTTGTCTTCTCCAAACACAGGTCGAGAAAACATAATTTATGTAAGAACTTACCTGATAAATTCATTTCTTTCATATTAGCAAGAGTTCATGAGCTAGTGACGTATGGGATATACATTCCTACCAGGAGGGGCAAAGTTTCCCAAACCTCAAAATGCCTATAAATACACCCCTCACCACACCCACAAATCAGTTTAACGAATAGCCAAGAAGTGGGGTGATAAGAAAAAAGTGCGAAAGCATAAAAAATAAGGAATTGGAATAATTGTGCTTTATACAAAAAAATCATAACCACCACAAAAAAGGGCGGGCCTCATGGACTCTTGCTAATATGAAAGAAATGAATTTATCAGGTAAGTTCTTACATAAATTATGTTTTCTTTCATGTAATTAGCAAGAGTCCATGAGCTAGTGGCGTATGGGATAATGACTACCCAAGATGTGGATCTTTCCACGCAAGAGTCACTAGAGAGGGAGGGATAAAATAAAGACAGCCAATTCCGCTGAAAAATAATCCACACCCAAAATAAAGTTTACATTTTATAATGAAATAAACTGAAATTAAAAGCAGAAGATTCAAATTGAAACAGCTGCCTGAAGTACTTTTCTACCAAAAACAGCTTCAGAAGAAGAAAACACATCAAAATGGTAGAATTTAGTAAAAGTATGCAAAGAAGACCAAGTTGCTGCTTTGCAAATCTGATTAACCGAAGCTTCATTCCTAAACGCCCAGGAAGTAGAAACTGACCTAGTAGAATGAGCTGTAATCCTTTGAGGCGGAGTTTTACCCGACTCGACATAAGCAAGATGAATTAAAGATTTCAACCAAGATGCCAAAGAAATGTCAGAGGCCTTCTGACCTTTCCTAGAACCGGAAAAGATAACAAATAGACTAGAAGTCTTTCGGAAATTCTTAGTAGCTTCAACATAATATTTCAAAGCTCTAACTACATCCAAATAATGCAATGATTTCTCCTTAGAATTCTTAGGATTAGGACATAATGAAGGAACCACAATTTCTCTACTAATGTTGTTGGAATTCACAACCTTAGGTAAAAATTTAAATGAAGTTCGCAACACCGCCTTATCCTGGTGAAAAATCAGAAAAGGAGAATCACAAGAAAGAGCATATAATTCAGAAACTCTTCATACACTTCGCTTTGGTAGTTCCAGCACCAGGCAGCAATTTTCCAGAAGTATCTTCTGACTCAGTTTCAACGTGGGACATCTTGCAATATGTAATAGAAAAAACAACATATAAAGCAAAATTGATCAAATTCCTTAAATGACAGTTTCAGGAATGGGAAAAAATGCCAGTGAACAAGCTTCTAGCAACCAGAAGCAATAAAAAATGAGACTTAAATAATGTGGAGACAATAGTGACGCCCATATTTTTTTAGCGCCAAAAAAGACGCCCACATTATTTGGCGCCTAAATGCTTTTGGTGCCAAAAATGACGCCACATCCGGAACGCCGACACTTTTGGCGCAAAAGAACGTCAAAAAAATGACGCAACTTCCGGCGACACGTATGACGCCAGAAACAGAAAAAAATTTTGCGCCAAAAAAGTCTGCGCCAAGAATGACGCAATAAAATTAAGCATTTTCAGCCCCCGCGAGCCTAACAGCCCACAGGGAAAAGTCAAATTTTAAGGTAAGAAAAAATTGATTGATTCATATGCATTATCCCAAATATGAAACTGACTGTCTGAAATAAGGAATGTTGAACATCCTGAATCAAGGCAAATAAATGTTTGAATACATATATTTAGAACTTTATAAAAAAGTGCCCAACCATAGCTTAGAGTGTCACAGAAAATAAGACTTACTTACCCCAGGACACTCATCTACATGTTGTAGAAAGCCAAACCAGTACTGAAACGAAAATCAGCAGAGGTAATGGTATATATATAAGAGTATATCGTCAATCTGAAAAGGGAGGTAAGAGATGAATCTCTACGACCGATAACAGAGAACCTATGAAATAGACCCCGTAGAAGGAGATCATTGAATTCAAATAGGCAATACTCTCCTCACATCCCTCTGACATTCACTGCACGCTGAGAGGAAAACCGGGCTCCAACCTGCTGCGGAGCGCATATCAACGTAGAATCTAGCACAAACTTACTTCACCACCTCCATAGGAGGCAAAGTTTGTAAAACTGATTTGTGGGTGTGGTGAGGGGTGTATTTATAGGCATTTTGAGGTTTGGGAAACTTTGCCCCTCTTGGTAGGAATGTATATCCCATACGTCACTAGCTCATGGACTCTTGCTAATTACATGCACGTGCCAAAAAAGCCCGCCTCAATCTCTCTCTAGCTTTTCTATACTGACAGAGCTTCATCTCACAAGTGCAGCAAAAAAAACACTACCCATTATTATGTATATTAAAATACCCCCTGTTCCATAACCCCTCCTCAAGGGCATTACCCTAGATTCTATACAGATAAAAGGAGTCACACTGTGACCCTGTCTTCTTGCGTTATCATATATATATATATATATATATATATATATATATATATATATATATATATATATAATGAAACGATCTTACCAGAATCAACGCCGTGAAACAGGAACACGGCCCTTCAAGTGTGACAGGTTAGTAGCGTCGCTCCTGACATGAACTTGAGAGAATAAAAGCAGGCAGCGAAACTCATCAACGCTGATTGCCTAAGGAGCTGTTAATATGAGTCGGGATGGTTTCACAGAAGAACTCTCCCTACATCTCTGGACTTTCACTCATGCTCTCACTGAGAGGCTGATAGGACTACTTAAAACTCCAGTCCCATTCTGAAGAGTACTACCCTCCATAAGAGAATACTCAGAATCTTCTGACACTTCTCTGCCAACCTCCTGTGACGAAAGGCAAAGAATGACTGGGGAATGAGGGGAGTGGGGGAGGTATTTAAGCCTTTGGCTGGGGTGTCTTTGCCTCCTCCTGGTGGCCAGGTTCTTATTTCCCACAAGTGATGAATGAAGTAGTGGACTCTCCTCCCCTTAAGATGCAAAATTACACATTATCATCTCTATGTAACAAAGGAAGACATTTAGCCAACCAGTCCCAGGTTTTACAAGGGAGCATGCATCTGGCATGTACAGGCACAGTCACTTTATTTCCATCCTCCGTTCAAAGAAGTTTATAATATAAACACACAAGATTGTGGTGAAATCCCCCAGAGATCACGTTGATGACGCTGATTGGCTGATTTTTTTTCACCATGCAGACTACAGAAAAGGAGTAGCTATGGTAAACTGCAGACATTTTAAGGAAAAATACCTGATATGTGATATTTACTTGTCAGCTTTTTACAGTTTTGCTGTATCACTTTCAAGTGATTTAGCATATGGGTAATGTAACTTTAATGCGTTTATCAGATGTATCTTTACTTACCGATTTCATCTGTTCTTTAATTGTTCTCCAATGTTGTTTTGTGGAATTCACCTGCTTTGCATGTAGTTGCCAAACTGAGCAAAGATGCGAAAGCTCTGTCTTTTGCTTATTGAGATAGTCTATGGTACTTTCCACTGTTTCAACATGCATTTCCTTTAAGATTATGTTCTTGTCCATCTAGAAAAAAAAGCACAAATTACCTTTAAATAAAAAAAACAATAGAATACAACAGTTTATGTGTCAAACAAACACTAATTTGTGTAATTACTTTCTTAAGTTAAAAAATGAATTAAGAAATAATTTATCTTAATTTGTTTAAAAAAAAAAAAAAAAAAATTAGTTATAGGGAGAATACATTACAAAAGTGCACAATAATATTTATATTTTAAAAATAATACAAAACGAATAATTGAACTATTCACTCAACAAAATGCAGGAAACAAATTTATTGTTAAGGTACGTTAAAAATCTTAACAAAATTTGTATTTTATCAATACCGAAAAAAAAAAATTGTATGTAAATTACATAGGAATGAATCCTATTAAATATGCACAGCATACATCATAATTTAAGTACACAGGATGTGTAAAAATCACTTAGAAATTTACACTTATAGGTACAAAATACAAAGGCCTAGATTTGGAGTTTGGCGGTAGATGGGCTGTTAACGCTCCACGGGCTTTTTTCTGGCCGCAGCATAAAATTAACCCTTGTATCGAGAGTTCAAAAAAATGCTGCGTTAGGCTCCAAAAAAGGAGCGTAGAGCATTTTTACCGCAAATGCAACTCTCGATACCAGAGTTGCTTACGGACGCGGCCAGCCTCAAAAACGTGCTCGTGCACGATTCTCCCATAGGAAACAATGGGGCTGTTTGAGCTGTAAAAAAACCTAACACCTGCAAAAAAGCAGCGTTCAGCTCCTAACGCAGCCCCATTGTTTCCTATGGGGAAACACTTCCTACGTCTGCACCTAACACTCTAACATGTACCCCGAGTCTAAACACCCCTAACTTTACGCTTATTAACCCCTAATCTGCCGCCCCCGCTATCGCTGACCCCTGCATATTATTTTTAACCCCTAATCTTCCGCTCCGTTCACCGCCGCAACCTACGTTATCCCTATGTACCCCTAATCTGCTGCCCCTAACACCGCCGACCCCTATATTTATTAACCCCTAATCTGCCCCCCCAACGTCGCCGACACCTGACTACACTTATTAACCCCTAATCTGCCGAGCGGACCTGAGCGCTACTATAATAAAGTTATTAACTCCTAACCCGCCTCACTAACCCTATCATAAATAGTATTAACCCCTAATCTGCCCTCCCTAACATCGCCGACACCTAACTTCAATTATTAACCCCTAATCTGACGACCGGAGCTCACCGCTACTATAATAACATAATTTATGCTTACCTGATAAATTCCTTTCTTCTGTTGTGTGATCAGTCCACGGGTCATCATTACTTCTGGGATATAACTCCTCCCCAACAGGAAATGCAAGAGGATTCACCCAGCAGAGCTGCATATAGCTCCTCCCCTCTACGTCACTCCCAGTCATTCGACCAAGAATCAACGAGAAAGGAGAAACCAAGGGTGAAGTGGTGACTGGAGTATAATTTAAAAAATATTTACCTGCCTTAAAAAACAGGGCGGGCCGTGGACTGATCACACAACAGAAGAAAGGAATTTATCAGGTAAGCATAAATTATGTTTTCTTCTGTTATGTGTGATCAGTCCACGGGTCATCATTACTTCTGGGATACCAATACCAAAGCAAAAGTACACGGATGACGGGAGGGATAGGCAGGCTCATTATACAGAAGGAACCACTGCCTGAAGAACCTTTCTCCCAAAAATAGCCTCCGAAGAAGCAAAAGTGTCAAATTTGTAAAATTTGGAAAAAGTATGAAGCGAAGACCAAGTTGCAGCCTTGCAAATCTGTTCAACAGAGGCCTCATTCTTAAAGGCCCAAGTGGAAGCCACAGCTCTAGTAGAATGAGCTGTAATTCTTTCAGGAGGCTGCTGTCCAGCAGTCTCATAGGCTAAACGAATTATGCTACGAAGCCAGAAGGAGAGAGAGGTAGCCGAAGCCTTATGACCTCTCCTCTGACCAGAGTACACGACAAACAGGGAAGACGTTTGTCGAAAATCCTTAGTTGCCTGCAAGTAGAACTTGAGGGCACGAACTACATCCAGATTGTGTAGAAGACGTTCCTTCTTTGAAGAAGGATTCGGGCACAGGGAAGGAACCACGATCTCTTGATTGATGTTCCTGTTAGTTACTACCTTAGGTAAGAACCCAGGTTTAGTACGCAGAACTACCTTATCTGAATGAAAAATCAAATAAGGAGAATCACAATGTAAAGCTGATAACTCAGAGACTCTCCGAGCCGAAGAAATAGCCATTAAAAATAACACTTTCCAAGATAACAACTTTATATCAACGGAATGAAGGGGTTCAAACGGAACTCCTTGTAGAACGTTAAGAACAAGGTTTAAACTCCATGGCGGAGCAACAGTTTTAAACACAGGCTTGATTCTAGCTAAAGCCTGACAAAAAGCCTGGACGTCTGGATTTTCTGACAGACGCCTGTGCAACAAGATGGACAGAGCTGAGATCTGTCCCTTTAATGAACTAGCCGATAAACCCTTTTCTAAACCTTCTTGTAGAAAGGACAATATCCTAGGAATCCTAACCTTACTCCAGGAGTAACCTTTGGATTCGCACCAGTATAGGTATTTACGCCATATCTTATGGTAAATCCTTCTGGTAACAGGCTTCCTAGCCTGTATCAGGGTATCGATAACCGACTCAGAAAAACCACGTTTTGATAAAATCAAGCGTTCAATTTCCAAGCAGTCAGCTTCAGAGAAGTTAGATTTTGATGTTTGAATGGACCCTGTATCAGAAGGTCCTGTCTTAGAGGTAGAGACCAAGGCGGACAGGATGACATGTCCACTAGATCTGCATACCAAGTCCTGCGTGGCCATGCAGGCGCTATTAGAATCACTGATGCTCTCTCCTGTTTGATTTTGGCAATCAATCGAGGAAGCAGCGGGAAGGGTGGAAACACATAAGCCATCCCGAAGTTCCAAGGTGCTGTCAAAGCATCTATCAGAACCGCTCCCGGATCCCTGGATCTGGACCCGTAGCGAGGAAGTTTGGCGTTCTGGCGAGACGCCATGAGATCTATCTCTGGTTTGCCCCAACGTCGAAGTATTTGGGCAAAGACCTCCGGATGAAGTTCCCACTCCCCCGGATGAAAAGTCTGGCGACTCAAGAAATCCGCCTCCCAGTTCTCCACTCCCGGGATGTGGATTGCTGACAGGTGGCAAGAGTGAGACTCTGCCCAGCGAATTATCTTTGATACTTCCATCATTGCTAGGGAGCTTCTTGTCCCTCCTTGATGGTTGATGTACGCTACAGTCGTGATGTTGTCCGACTGAAACCTGATGAACCCCCGAGTTTTTAACTGGGGCCAAGCCAGAAGGGCATTGAGAACTGCTCTCAATTCCAGAATGTTTATTGGTAGGAGACTTTCCTCCTGACTCCATTGTCCCTGAGCCTTCAGAGAATTCCAGACAGCGCCCCAACCTAGTAGGCTGGCGTCTGTTGTTACAATTGTCCAGTCCGGCCTGCTGAATGGCATCCCCCTGGACAGATGTGGCCGAGAAAGCCACCATAGAAGAGAGTTTCTGGTTTCTTGATCCAGATTCATAGTAGGGGACAAGTCTGAGTAATCCCCATTCCACTGACTCAGCATGCACAATTGCAGCAGTCTGAGATGTAGACGTGCAAAGGGTACTATGTCCATTGCTGCTACCATTAAGCCGATCACCTCCATGCATTGAGCTACTGACGGGAGTTGAATGGAATGAAGGACACGGCATGCATTTAGAAGCTTTGTTAATCTGTCTTCTGTCAGATAAATCTTCATTTCTACAGAATCTATAAGAGTCCCCAAGAATGGAACTCTTGTGAGAGGAAAAAGAGAACTCTTCTTTTCGTTCACTTTCCATCCATGCGACCTTAGAAATGCCAGAACTAACTCTGTATGAGACTTGGCAGTTTGAAAGCTTGAAGCTTGTATCAGAATGTCGTCTAGGTACGGAGCTACCGAAATTCCTCGCGGTCTTAGTACCGCCAGAAGGGCACCCAGAACCTTTGTGAAGATTCTTGGAGCCGTAGCCAATCCGAATGGAAGAGCTACAAACTGGTAATGCCTGTCTAAGAAGGCAAACCTTAGATACCGGTAATGATCTTTGTGAATCGGTATGTGAAGGTAAGCATCCTTTAAATCCACTGTGGTCATGTACTGACCCTTTTGGATCATGGGTAAGATTGTCCGAATAGTTTCCATTTTGAACGATGGAACTCTTAGGAATTTGTTTAGGATCTTTAAATCCAAGATTGGCCTGAAAGTTCCCTCTTTTTTGGGAACCACAAACAGGTTTGAGTAAAACCCTTGTCCTTGTTCCGACCGCGGAACCGGATGGATCACTCCCATTAATAACAGATCTTGTACACAGCGTAGAAACGCTTCTTTCTTTATCTGGTTTGTTGACAACCTTGACAGATGAAATCTCCCTCTTGGGGGAGAGAATTTGAAGTCTAGAAGGTAACCCTGAGATATGATCTCTAGCGCCCAGGGATCCTGAACATCTCTTGCCCAAGCCTGGGCGAAGAGAGAGAGTCTGCCCCCTACTAGATCCGGTCCCGGATCGGGGGCCCTCGATTCATGCTGTCTTAGGGGCAGCAGCAGGTTTCCTGGCCTGCTTGCCCTTGTTCCAGGACTGGTTAGGTTTCCAGCCTTGTCTGTAACGAGCAACGGCTCCTTCCTGTTTTGGTGCAGTGGAAGTTGGTGCTGCTCCTGCTTTGAAATTCCGAAAGGGACGAAAATTAGACTGTCTAGCCTTAGCTTTGGCTTTGTCTTGAGGCAGGGCGTGGCCCTTACCTCCTGTAATGTCAGCGATAATTTCTTTCAAACCGGGCCCAAATAAAGTTTGCCCTTTGAAAGGTATATTAAGTAATTTGGACTTAGAAGTTACATCAGCTGACCAGGATTTTAGCCACAGCGCCCTACGTGCCTGAATGGCGAATCCTGAGTTCTTAGCCGTAAGTTTGGTTAAATGTACTACGGCCTCCGAAATGAATGAATTAGCTAGTTTAAGGACTCTAAGCCTGTCCGTAATGTCGTCCAGCGTAGCTGAACTAAGGTTCTCTTCCAGAGACTCCATCCAAAATGCTGCCGCAGCCGTAATCGGCGCGATGCATGCAAGGGGTTGCAATATAAAACCTTGTTGAACAAACATTTTCTTAAGGTAACCCTCTAATTTTTTATCCATTGGATCTGAAAAAGCACAGCTATCCTCCACCGGGATAGTGGTACGCTTAGCTAAAGTAGAAACTGCTCCCTCCACCTTAGGGACCGTTTGCCATAAGTCCCGTGTGGTGGCGTCTATTGGAAACATCTTTCTAAATATTGGAGGGGGTGAGAACGGCACACCGGGTCTATCCCACTCCTTAGTAACAATTTCAGTTAGTCTCTTAGGTATAGGAAAAACGTCAGTACTCGCCGGTACCGCAAAGTATTTATCCAACCTACACAATTTCTCTGGTATTGCAACAGTGTTACAATCATTAAGAGCCGCTAAAACCTCCCCTAGTAATACACGGAGGTTCTCCAATTTAAATTTAAAATTTGAAATATCTGAATCCAATCTGTTTGGATCAGAACCGTCACCCACAGAATGAAGCTCTCCGTCCTCATGCTCTGCAAGCTGTGACGCAGTATCAGACATGGCTCTAGTATTATCAGCGCACTCTGTTCTCACCCCAGAGTGATCACGCTTGCCCCTTAGTTCTGGTAATTTAGCCAAAACTTCAGTCATAACAGTAGCCATATCTTGTAATGTTATCTGTAATGGCCGCCCAGATGTACTAGGCGTCACAATATCACGCACCTCCCGGGCGGGAGATGCAGGTACTGACACGTGAGGCGAGTTAGTCGGCATAACTCTCCCCTCGCTGTTTGGTGAAATTTGTTCAATTTGTACAGATTGGCTTTTATTTAAAGTAGCATCAATACAGTTAGTACATAAATTTCTATTGGGCTCCACCTTGGCATTGGAACAAATGACACAGGTATCTTCCTCTGAATCAGACATGTTTAACACACTAGCAAATAAACTAGCAACTTGGTTACAATCTTATTTAACAAAAACGTACTGTGCCTCAAAGAAGCACTAAACGATTAACTGACAGTTGAAATAATGAACTGAAAAAAACTGTTAAAGCATCAATCCTGAAAACAACACAACTTTTAGCAAAGGTTTGTTCCCATTAGTAAAGTAACAATAATTAATTTTGAAACGTAAAAATTACAGAGCAACGTTTTTAATCACAGTCAATATATAAGTCTCACAGCTCTGCTGAGAGAATCTACCTCCCTTCAAAGAAGTTTGAAGACCCCTGAGTTCTGTTAGAGATGAACCGGATCATGCAGGAAATACAAGAGTAACTGACTGGAAATTTTTGATGCGTAGCAAAGAGCGCCAAAAACGGCCCCTCCCCCTCACACACAGCAGTGAGTGAGAAACGAAACTGTCACAATTAAAACAAGCAACTGCCAAGTGGAAAAATAATGCCCAAACATTTATTCACTCAGTACCTCAGAAAATGCAAACGATTCTACATTCCAGCAAAAACGTTTAACATAATAAATACCTATTAAAAGGTTTAATATACTTTTTACAGAGTAATTCCAGTGAAGTACCATTCCCAGAATACTGAAGTGTAGAGTATACATACATGTCATTATAACGGTATGGCAGGATTTTCTCATCAATTCCATTCAGAAAATAAAAACTGCTACATACCTCAATGCAGATTCATCTGCCCGCTGTCCCCTGATCTGAAGCTTTTACCTCCCTCAGATGGCCGAGAAACAGCAATATGATCTTAACTACTCCGGTTAAAATCATAGTAAAAACTCTGGTAGATTCTTCTTCAAACTCTGCCAGAGAGGCAATAACACGCTCCGGTGCTATTGTAAAATAACAAACTTTTGATTGAAGTTATAAAAACTAAGTATAATCACCATAGTCCTCTCACACATCCTATCTAGTCGTTGGGTGCAAGAGAATGACTGGGAGTGACGTAGAGGGGAGGAGCTATATGCAGCTCTGCTGGGTGAATCCTCTTGCATTTCCTGTTGGGGAGGAGTTATATCCCAGAAGTAATGATGACCCGTGGACTGATCACACATAACAGAAGAAAAATGTATTAACCCCTAAAGCTAAGTCTAACCCTAACACTAACACCCCCCTAACTTAAATATAATTTAAATCTAACGAAATTAATTAACTCTTATTAAATAAATTATTCCTATTTAAAGCTAAATACTTACCTGTAAAATACATCCTAATATAGCTACAATATAAATTATAATTATATTGTAGCTATTTTAGGATTAATATTTATTTTACAGGCAACTTGGTAATTATTTTAACCAGGTACAATAGCTATTAAATAGTTAAGAACTATTTAATAGTTACCTAGTTAAAATAATAACAAAATTACCTGTAAAATAAATCCTAACCTAAGTTATAATTAAACCTAACACTACCCTATCAATAAATTAATTAAATAAAATACCTACAATTACCTACAATAAAACCTAACACTACACTATCAATAAATAAATTAAATACAATTTCTACAAATAACTACAATTACATAAACTAACTAAGTTACAAAAAATAAAAAAATATCTACAAACATAAGAAAAATATTACAACAATTTTAAACTAATTACACCTACTCTAAGCCCCCTAATAAAATAACAAAGACCCCCAAAATAAAAAATTCCCTACCCTATTCTAAATTAATAAATGTAAAAGCTCTTTTACCTTACCAGCCCTGAACAGGGCCCTTTGCGGGGCATGCCCCAAGAAAATCAGCTCTTTTGCCTGTAAAAAAAAACATACAATACCCCCCCCCAACGTTACAACCCACCACCCACATACCCCTAATCTAACCCAAACTCCCCTTAAATAAACCTAACACTAAGCCCCTGAAGATCTTCCTACCTTGTCTTCACCATCCAGGTATCACCGATCCGTCCTGGCATCCGGTGCTGAAGAGGTCCAGAAGAGGCTCCAAAGTCTTCCTCCTATCCGGCAAGAAGAGGACATCCGGACCGGCAAACATCTTCTCCAAGCGGCATCTTCGATCTTCTTCCATCCGGTGCGGAGCGGGTCCATCTTGAATCAGCCGACGCGGATCCATCCTCTTCTTCCGGCGTCTCCCGACGAATGACGGTTCCTTTAAGGGACGTCATCCAAGATGGCGTCCCTTGAATTCCGATTGGCTGATAGGATTCTATCAGCCAATCGGAATTAAGGTAGGAATATTCTGATTGGCTGATGGAATCAGCCAATCAGAATCAAGTTCAATCCGATTGGCTGATCCAATCAGCCAATCAGATTGAGCTCGCATTCTATTGGCTGTTCCGATCAGCCAATAGAATGCGAGCTCAATCTGATTGGCTGATTGGATCAGCCAATCGGATTGAACTTGATTCTGATTGGCTGATTCCATCAGCCAATCAGAATATTCCTACCTTAATTCCGATTGGCTGATAGAATCCTATCAGCCAATCGGAATTCGAGGGACGCCATCTTGGATGACGTCCCTTAAAGGAACCGCCATTCGTCGGGAGACGCCGGAAGAAGAGGATGGATCCGCGTCGGCTGATTCAAGATGGACCCGCTCCGCACCGGATGGAAGAAGATCGAAGATGCCGCTTGGAGAAGATGTTTGCCGGTCCGGATGTCCTCTTCTTGCCGGATAGGAGGAAGACTTTGGAGCCTCTTCTGGACCTCTTCAGCACCGGATGCCAGGACGGATCGGTGATACCTGGATGGTGAAGACAAGGTAGGAAGATCTTCAGGGGCTTAGTGTTAGGTTTATTTAAGGGGGGTTTGGGTTAGATTAGGGGTATGTGGGTGGTGGGTTGTAATGTTGGGGGGGGGGGGTATTGTATGTTTTTTTTTACAGGCAAAAGAGCTGATTTTCTTGGGGCATGCCCCGCAAAGGGCCCTGTTCAGGGCTGGTAAGGTAAAAGAGCTTTTACATTTATTAATTTAGAATAGGGTAGGGAATTTTTTATTTTGGGGGTCTTTGTTATTTTATTAGGGGGCTTAGAGTAGGTGTAATTAGTTTAAAATTGTTGTAATATTTTTCTTATGTTTGTAGATATTTTTTTATTTTTTGTAACTTAGTTAGTTTATGTAATTGTAGTTATTTGTAGAAATTGTATTTAATTTATTTATTGATAGTGTAGTGTTAGGTTTTATTGTAGGTAATTGTAGGTATTTTATTTAATTAATTTATTGATAGGGTAGTGTTAGGTTTAATTATAACTTAGGTTAGGATTTATTTTACAGGTAATTTTGTTATTATTTTAACTAGGTAACTATTAAATAGTTCTTAACTATTTAATAGCTATTGTACCTGGTTAAAATAATTACCAAGTTGCCTGTAAAATAAATATTAATCCTAAAATAGCTACAATATAATTATAATTTATATTGTAGCTATATTAGGATGTATTTTACAGGTAAGTATTTAGCTTTAAATAGGAATAATTTATTTAATAAGAGTTAATTAATTTCGTTAGATTTAAATTATATTTAAGTTAGGGGGGTGTTAGTGTTAGGGTTAGACTTAGCTTTAGGGGTTAATCCATTTATTATAGTAGCGATGAGCTCCGGTCGTCAGATTAGGGGTTAATAATTGAAGTTAGGTGTCGGCGATGTTAGGGAGGGCAGATTAGGGGTTAATACTATTTATGATAGGGTTAGTGAGGCGGATTAGGGGTTAATAACTTTATTATAGTAGCGCTCAGGTCCGCTCGGCAGATTAGGGGTTAATAAGTGTAGGCAGGTGTCGGCGACGTTGTGGGGGGCAGATTAGGGGTTAATAAATATAATATAGGGGTCGGCGGTGTTAGGGGCAGCAGATTAGGGGTACATAAGGATAACATAGGTGGCGGCGCTTTGCGGTCGGCAGATTAGGGGTTAATTATTGTAGGTAGCTGGCTGCGACGTTGTGGGGGCAGGTTAGGGGTTAATAAATATAATACAGGGGTCGGCGGGGTTAGGGGCAGCAGATTAGGGGTACATAAGTATAACGTAGGTGGCGGTCGGCAGATTAGGGGTTAAAAAATTTTAATCGTGTGGCGGCGATGTGGGGGGACCTCGGTTTAGGGGTACATAGGTAGTTTATGGGTGTTAGTGTACTTTAGGGTACAGTAGTTAAGAGCTTTATAAACTGGCGTTAGCCCAGAAAGCTCTTAACTCCTGCTATTTTCCGGCGGCTGGAGTTTTGTCGTTAGAGCTCTAACGCTCACTTCAGAAACGACTCTAAATACCGGCGTTAGAAAGATCCCATTGAAAAGATAGGATACGCAATTGACGTAAGGGGATCTGCGGTATGGAAAAGTCGCGGCTGAAAAGTGAGCGTTAGACCCTATTTTGAGTGACTCCAAATACCGGCGGTAGCCTAAAACCAGCGTTAGGAGCCTCTAACGCTGGTTTTCACGGCTACCGCCGAACTCTAAATCTAGGCCAAAGTGTAATTGTTGTTTTTTTTGTAAAATTGGCTGAACATGGGCATTCTATCGGTGTGTATGAAATTGTCTCTCTAATCCCAGCGTAATTCTGTCAACATTTTAGCACTATAGATCTCTCTAGTTTTTCTCGGAAACAAAAAGGTGTTGAGGTTGTGACAAAATACTTAAAAGGATACTGAACCCATTTTTTCGTGCTTCAGATAGAGCATGCAATTTTAAGCAACTTTCTAATGTACTCTTATTATCAATTTTTCTTCAATCTCTTGGTATATTTATTTGAAGAGCAAGAATGTAAGTTTAGATGTCGGACCATTTTTGGTGAACAACCTGGGTTGTTCTTGCTGATTGGTGGATTAATTTAACAGACCAATAAACAAGTGCTATTCAGGGTCTGAACCAAAAAAATAGCTTAGATGTCTTCTTTTTCAAATAAAGATAGCAAGAGAACGAAGAAAAATAAATTAGAAAGTTGCTTAAAATTGCATGCTCTATCTGAATCACAAAATCATTTTTTTACGATAATTCCACCAGGGCAGCCCCTGCCAGGGTCGGTTTGAAAAACCATGTCTGATCGGGGAAGTTTAGATCAGGCCCTTAGAAACATTTTACTTTTTAAAAGGGAAATGACCACTTTTGTTAACGACAATACAAAAACAAGATATAAACACAGTTTTGTCCATGAGGCCTTCAACCGTGATCCACTCTGAGAATAACACATATTAGGAGCATGAGTCTGAGAGATTTGCTGAATAGTGATAGCTATGTAAGCTAGACTTTTTGTATATATGTTTATTTGAAAGACATGTAAATGTATTAATAATAGTTTTATACAGAAAAATACTGTTTACTTTCATCTTTGTTGTCCATTCTTTCTGCTGTAATATACTACTAAGATACTTATTATATACTAATTATAATAGACCATTAACAAATATTTTTAAAGTGTTCATTATTTTGTGAAATGTCAGAGGTTTAAATACATCTTTTTATCCTGTAGTATTTTATTTTTTTTATATTTCATTTTGCTAAATTTTTTTTAACACCATTGCCCCCATCTTTATTCAGCAGACATTAAATGATAATTTGTGCAGTGTAAACTTGGATCAAATTATCTTTTAAAAAACTACTAGGGAACATAAACCGCACTTTTAACAGTAAATGGCTGCTGAGAAATCAATTAATCGGCAGCTATTTAAACACAGCCATAGTCTGTTAAAAGAAATGTGCACAACACATTTGCCTAATGCAAAGTGTTGCACCAAGCGTTTAGATTAAAGGGACAGTAAAATCAAGGTTAAACTTTCATGGCTCAGACAGTGTACAGTTTTAAACAACTTTCCAATTTACTTCTGTTATCCAATTTGCTTTGTTCTCTTGGTATCCTTTGGTAATAACCATACCTAGGTAGGCTTAGGAGCAGCAATGCACTTCTGGGAGTAAACTGCTGATTGGTGCCTGCACGTTTATGCCTCTTGTCATTGGCTCCCAGTAATGTATTGCTGCTCCTTCTGCAAAGGATACCTAGATAGTGGGACCTATTTATGAAAGGCCTGTCCGACATAATCTGATCAGCGGCTCATGTCCGACAGACCTCGCTAAATGCGGAGAGCAGTACGCTCTCCACATTCAGCATTGCAACAGCAGCTCTTGTGAACTGCTGGTGCAACGCCGCCCCCTGCAGATTCGCGGCAAATTGGCCGCTAGCAGGGGGTTGTCAATCAACCCGATCATATTCGATCGGGTTGAATTGCGGCGATGTCTGTCCGCCTCCGCAGAGCAGGCGGACAGGTTATGGAGCAGGCGAACCTAAACGGGAATTCAAGCTCCATACGGAGCTTGATAGATATGCCCCAGTGAGTCAAATTTAATAATATAAGAACAATGGAAAGTTTTTAAAAATTGTATGCTGTACCTGAATCATGAAAGAAAAATTTGGGGTTTCATGTCCCTTTAAGAGTTAAAGTGATGGTAAAGTTACCATAATGTCCATACGGTATAGCATTAAGTCTGTTAAATAAACATAAGTTTAATTAATCAAATCTTATATTATTCAGTATTCATCAAGTTGTCACCTTTATGAATCAATTCCCGAACATCCACAAATTCAACCCGTTTTTTTTGTTGGGGGGGTGGGGTTTTATCGGTGTGTCATGTTTTTGTCTGATAAAATTGAAATGTTGACCGTTAGGGGGCCGTCACTTCATGCTCCCGCCCCTTTAGTTGTAAGTGCATGAGCTATTCAAATTTTCTTTAGATGGGAAACCATGAGTGATCCATGATCGCCGATTAGTGCATGCGCAGTGGTCCGCAGCCTTGCTATTAGTGCATGCGCAGTTAGAGACTGCAGCGTGAACGCACATTAGAGCAGTGATTTTTAACCTTTTTTTGCCGTGGCACACCACCATCCCAAAATTTAAAAAAAATCACACATTGTAGCCTAATACAGCATATATATATACACATACACACAAACACACACATACTGTATGTATTGTGCTGTTATGCCATGCCTCCTACAAACTACCCCTGCACTGGGAGTAAAAAACAAGCAAAGTTTAAAAAATATGTCACACTGTTGTCAGTCTGCCGTGGCACACCTGAGGATCTCTCACGGCACACTAGTGTGCCTCGGCACACAGGTTGAAAAACACTGCATTAGAGAGACAAAGAGACGTCACAAAGATAAGACGGAAGTAGGGCATGGGAGGAGTCGTGAGCTAAGCGGCAGGGATTTTTAAATATAATTTAATATGGACTTCATTGCATGTTTTTTTTTATGGACCCAGCAGTTATGGCCACATGCAGTGCTAAGTGTGTATGTAAATAGGGGTGTAAATATGTATGTGTGTATGCAAATGTGTGTGTGTAAATATGTATGTGTGTATGTATATGTGTGTGTGTAAATATGTATGTGTGTATGTATATGTGTGTGTGTAAATATGTATGTGTGTATGTAAATAAGTGTGTATGTATGTGTGTAAGTATGTGTAAATATTTATGTGTGTGTAAAAATGTGTAAATATTTTTGTGTATGTATGTGTAAATATTTATGTGTGTGTATACATATTTATATGCGTGTGTATGCATGTATTATGTATGTATGTGTAAATATCTGTGTGTGTGTGTATGTATGTATGAGTATATCTATGTGTGCACATGTACGTGTGCGAATGTAAATATGTATGTGTGTATGCATGGGTATGTAAATAAGTGTCTGTGTATGTATATGTAAATATGTATGTGTGTGGGTAAATTTGTATGTGTGTGTATGTATGTGTGTGTGTGTAAATAAGTTTGTATGTATGTGTATGTGAATATGTATGTGTGTATGTAAATAAGTGTGTATCTGGGTATACATATGTATGTGTGTGTGTAAATATTGTATGTGTATGTAAATATTGTATGTGTATGTAAATATGTATGTGTGTCTGTAATTATTTGTATAGTAATTAATTAATAGTAAGTATAAAATAAAACAAAAAACATAATTTATGTTAGAACTTACCTGATAAATTAATTTCTTTCATATTGGCAAGAGTCCATGAGCTAGTGACGTATGCGATATACAATCCTACCAGGATGGGCAAAGTTTCCCAAACCTCAAAATGCCTATAAATACACCCCTCACCACACCCACAATTCAGTTTAACAAATAGCCAAGCAGTGGGGTGATAAAGAAAGGAGTAAAAAGCATCAACAAAGGAATTTGGAAATAATTGTGCTTTATACAAAAAAATCATAACCACCATAGAAAAGGGGTAGGTCTCATTGACTCTTGCCAATATGAAAGAAATTAATTTAACAGGTAAGTTCTTACATGAATTATGTTTTCTTTCATGTAATTGGCAAAAGTCCATGAGCTAGTGACGTATGGGATATCAATACCCAAGAAGTAGAACTCCACGCAAGAGTCACTAGAGAGGGAGGGATAAAATAAAAACAGCCATTGCACTGAAAAAAAATAATCCACAACCCAAATATAAGTTAATTCTCATAAATAAAAGGAAAAAACTTAAATCATAAGCAGAAGATTCAAACTGAAACAGCTGCCTGAAAAACTTTTATACCAAAAACTGCTTCCGAAGAAGCAAATACATAAAAATGGTAGAATTTAGTAAATGTATGCAAAGAAGACCAAGTTGCTGCTTTGCAAATCTGATCAACTGAAGCTTCATTCTTAAAAGCCCAAGAAGTGGAAACTGATGTAGTAGAATGAGGTGGGGCTTTACCTGACTCAAATAAGCTTGATGAATCAAAAGCTTTGACCACGATGCCAGAGAAACGGCAGAAGCCTTCTGCCCTTTCCTGGAACCAGAAAAGATAACAAATAGACTAGAAGTCTTCCTGAAATCTTTAGTAGCTTCAACATAATATTTCAGAGCTCTCACCACATCCAAAGAATGTAAAGATCTCTCCAAAGAATACTTAGGATTAAGACACAAAGAAGGGACAATCATTTCTCTATTAATGTTGTTAGAATTCACAATCTTAGGTAAGAATTGAAATGAAGTCCGCAAAACTGCCTTATCCTGATGAAAAATCAGAAAAGGAGATTCACAAGAGAGAGCAGATAATTCAGAAACTCTTCTAGCAGAAGAGATGGCCAAAAGTAACAACACTTTCCAAGAAAGTAATTTAATGTCCAAAGAATGCATAGGCTCAAATGGAGGAGCATGTAAAGCCTTCAAAACCAAATTAAGACTCCAAGGAGGAGAGACTTATTTAATGACAGGCTTGATACGAACCAAAGCCTGTACGAAACAGTGAATATCAGGAAGTTTAGCAATTTTTCTGTGGAATAAAACAAAAAGAGCAGAGATTTGCCCTTTCAAGGAACTTGCAGACAAACCTTTATCCAACCATCCTGAAGAAACTGTAAAATTCTTACAATTCTAAAAGAATGCCAAGAGAATTTATGAGAGGAACACCATGAAATACAAGTCTTCCAAACTCGATAATAAATCTTTCTTGAAACAGATTTACGAGCCTGTAACATAGTATTAATCACTGAGTCAGAGAAACCTCTATGACTAAGCACTAGGCGTTCAATTTCCATACCTTCAAATTTAATGATTTGAGATCCTGATGGAAAAAACAGACCTTGAGACAGAAGGTCCGGTCTTAATGGAAGTGGCCAAGGTTGGCAACTGGACATCCGAACAAGATCCACATACCAAAACCTGTGAGGCCATGCTGGAGCCACCAGCAACACAAACAATTGCTCCATGATGATTTTGGAGATCACACTTGGAAGAAGAACTAGAGGCGGGAAAATATAAGCAGGTTGATAACACCAAGGAAGTGTCAACGCATCCACTGCTTCCGCCCGAGGATCCCTGGACAGATACCTGGGAAGTTTCTTGTATAGATGAAATGCCATCAGATCTATTTCTGGAAGACCCCACATCTGAACAATTTGAGAAAACACATCTGGGTGGAGAGACCACTCTCCCGCATGTTAAGTCTGACGACTGAGAAAATCCGGTTCCCAATTGTCTATACCTGGGATATGAACCGCAGAAATTAGACAGGAGCTGGATTCTGCCCAAATAAGTATTCAAGATACTTCTTTCATAACTTGAGGACTGCGAGTCCCACCCTGATGATTGACATATGCCACTGTTGTAATATTGTCTGTCTGAAAACAAATGAACGGTTCCCTCTTCAATAGAGGCCAAAACTGAAGAGCCCTGAGAATCGCACAGAGTTCCAAAATATTTATTGGTAATCTTGCCTCTTGAGATTTCCAAACCCTGTGTACTGTCAGAGATACCCAAACAGCTCCCCAACCTGAAAGACTTGCATCTGTTGTGATCACAGTCCAGGTTGGACGAACGAAAGAGGCCCCTAGAACAATACAATGGTGATCTAATCACCAAGTCAGAGATAGTCAAACATTGGGATTTAAGGATATTAATTGTTATATCCTTGTATAATCCCTGCACCATTGGTTCAGCATACAAAACTGGAGAGGTCTCATATGAAAATGAGCAAAAGGGATCGCGTCCGATGCTGCAGTCATGAGACATAAAACCTCCATGCACATAGCTACTGAAGGGAATTACTGAGACTGAAGGTTCCGACAGGCTGCAACCAATTTCTCTTGTCCGTTAGAGCCAAAGTCATGGACACTGAATTTATCTGGAAACCTAAAAAGGTTACCCTTGTCTGAGAAATCAAATAACTTTTTGGTAAATTGATTCTCCAACCATGTTTTTGAAGAAACAACACTAGTTGATTTGTGTGAAATTCTGCAGAACGTAAACACTGAGCAAGTACCAAGATATCGTCCAAATAAGGAAACACCGCAATACCCCGCTCTCTGATTACAGAGAGCAGGGCACCGAGAACCTTTGAAAAGATTATTGGAGCTGTCGCTAGGCCAAATGGAAGAGCGACAAATTGGTAATGCTTGTCTAGAAAAGAGAATCTCAGGAACTGAAAGTGATCTGGATAAATCGGAATATGAAGATATTCATCCTGTAAGTCTATTGTGGACATATAATGCCCTTGCTGAACAAAAGGCAGAATAGTCGTTATAGTCACCATTTTGAAAGTTGGTACTCTTACATATCGATTCAAAATTTTTAGATCCAAAAATGGTCTGAATGAATTTCCTTTCTTTGGGACAATGAATAGATTTGAATAAAACCCCAGACCCTGTTCTTGAAACGGAACTTGCATGATTACCCCTGATAACTCAAGGTCTAAAACACACTTCAGGAAAGCCTGAGCCTTTACTGGATTTGCAGGGATGCATGAGAGAGAAAATCTTCTCACAGGTGGTCTTACTCTGAATCCTGTTCTGTACCCCTGAGAAACAATACTCTGAATCCATTGATTTTGGACCGAATTGATCCAAACATCTTTGAAAAATCTTAATCTGACCCTACCAGCTGAGCTGTGATGAGGGACGCAGCTTCATACGGACTTGGGGGCTGGCTTTGATCTATTAAATGGCTTGGATTTATTCCAATTCGAGGAAGGCTTCCAATTGGAAACAGATTCCTTGGGGGAATGATTAGGTTTCTGTTGCTTATTTTGTCGAAAGGAATGAAAACGGTTAGAAGCTTTAGATTTACCCTTAGGTCTTTATCCTGAGGCAAAAAAACTCCCTTCCCCCCAGTAACAGTTGAAATGATTGAATCCAGCTAAAAAACAAATAACTTATTACCTTGGAAAGAAAGAGATAGCAATGTGGACATAGAAGTCATGTCAGCATTCCATGTTTTAAGCCACAAAGCTCTTCTAGCTAAAATAGCTAAAGACATAGATTTAACATCAATTTTGATGATATAAAAAATGGCATCACAAATAAAATTATTAGCATGTTGAATCAAGTTAACAATGCTAGGGGGCGGAGCCAGCAGCACACAAGAGCAGTCGCATATTCATAGGGCTCCTGCCTAATCTCATCTAAATTCATCTTAAAAACAGACTTATCCTTACAAATTATCTCCTGTATAGCTGGATTATATATCCCACCTCTTTCCACTAATTAGAGGACGATATTTTCTGACATTTGCAGGCCAGCTGTGTCCTAAGATTGGATCGCCTGTATAGGTACACAGACGGCGGCCATCTTATCACCCTCGCAAACATCTAATCTTTATGGCGGACCCCAGGCAGTTGCTCGCAGAGATCGGCAAAATTCTGGATCATCACCACAGCAAACTTGTTGCTTCCCTGGGTGGCGAGGCGGTGACAATAGAGAGCCGCAAAACTTTGATAGAGACGCCTCTGGATCCCAGGGAGGTGAAAATCGCCTGCGGGGATGTAATGTGTACTGTGCCTTTAAGACATTTATCCCATAATCCTATAAAGTCTAGGTGCTCCCAGAATACATTGCTTGGTATTCTGGTCACACCCTTGTATCAGCCTGTCTTACACTGCTACTGAACTCAGCTGTTTCCTTCCCCCTTCTACTAAGGGATTAACTTCAGCTGGATTTCTCCTGCAGTATCTGCCTTCCTGGTTGCTCAGTGTTTTCTGACAACACTCTCCCTGCTTCCTGTGCAGTTACCTCTGCTACTACGCTCTACCTCCAGACCTGACAGCCTCACAGAACACCGGGTGACGTCACCTTCAGCTGCTTCCGGTCTCAACCGATCTCAGACTGCATCCTCCATTCTCCTCGTGAGTACAGCGTTTGTGCTGAGACTGCATTGTGATATATTTTTGCTATAATCTGCAGAGTCTTACTTGTATATACATTTACTGCGCAATTAACACACAAATCACCAATGTCATATAAATCTATGTTAACTAGTTTATATATATCTTGTCATACTTGTACTGAGTACTAAAGTTTACTTTGTTGCTTAAAGAAATGGCAATATATAAGCTTTGTATCAATATTAAACCCTTACTCACATCCCTTTATGTTAAGTCATAATATAAGGGGTAATACGTAAGGAACACACATATATATCAGCAATGCTAAATGTTCAAACTTTATTTACAGAAATTCAAGAAATAAGGAGACTTTACTATAACTTTTGTTCATTCAATCATAAGTGTTATTTGGGTCATTACAGGAAATACCAAGCCTATAAAAAAGAATGATGGATCCCCAGGAGTTATATAATCAAGTACTAACTTTAGGACAAAGAGTAGATCAGCTTAGTCAAGGGCTGAGAGAATTGCAAATTGAGAATCAAACACTTAAGGGAATAATTACTGAAGGTTTGAATAAAATGCAACCTCACTCTGAAACAATTCCAGAGCCTCCTGTCAGTCCTCCTGATATATTCTCAGGGAATAGACAGCAATACAGACAGTTTTTTAACTCTTGCACACTTTTCTTTTCCTTGAAACCTAAAACATTTCAAAATGAAAGAACTAAGGTTTTAACAATTATTTCTTACTTAAGAGGAGAGCCCAGAGCATGGGCAGACAGTTTATATGAACAGAATGATATTATACTAAATTCTTCAAATGAATTCTTTAAAGCCTTATCTACTCTGTATGAGGATCCACACAGACAGCTCACTGCAGACACAAAATTGAGAGCATTAAAACAAAACAAGAGAGCTGTAGAAGACTATATATCTGAATTTAAGATTTGGCAAAAAGATTCAGAATGGAATCTTATATCATTAAGAAATCAGTTCAGACTGGGACTTTCTGAGCTCATTAAAGATGAACTAGCCAGAATGGATATCCCAGAAGATTTGGAGCAGCTGATGCACTTAGCTATTAAAATAGACCATAGGATAAGAGAAAGGAAAAGAGAAAGGTACACTGTAGATAATCCAACCAGACATAGAGATGCACACACAAACCCCACTCCAGGAAGGCTAGGTGACGAGCCTATGGATATAGGGGTAATAAGGGGCCCTCTATCATTTGAAGAAAAGCAAAGAAGAAAAGAAAACCATCTATGCCTGTACTGCGCTTCCAAGGAGCATGAAGTCTCAAGTTGTCCTATCCTTAAAAAACCTAAGAAAGGTAAGGGACATGACACAACATTGATTTTCTCTTTTCCTAATGAAAAATTGACTTATACAAAATTTCCTATTTTTCTACAGTGGGAACACCATCAGCATCCGCTTGACGCTGTTATTGACTCGGGAGCTTTCATGTCATATATTGATTCTGATATAGTTAAGATTAATAAAATACCCTTAATTAAAAAAACCATACCTGTGTCAGTACGTTTAATTGATGGCAATCAACTAGAATCAGGTCCCATAACACATGAGACAATACCTTTACTTATGATATCTAATGACCATAAAGAATATATTTCTTTTGATGTTTTAACATCTCCTATTTTCCCAGTGGTTTTGGGATTACAATGGTTGAGATTGCATCAACCTACCATTAACTGGCAAACAAGTAGTGTCACATTTAATTCTGAATACTGTGAAAACACTTGTAACCAGAATTTTACAATCATGACGGTGGTGGAACATCCTATACCACCTGAATACTCTGATTTTGAGCTTGTTTTTAGTAAAAAGGAGGCAGAAAATTTACCTCCCAATCGATCTTATGACTGTCCAATAGATTTGATACCAGGTTCTGACATACCTTATGGTCATATTTTCCCCCTCTCAGAACCTGAATTATTGGAACTAAAAACATATCTGACAGATAATTTGCGTAAAGGGTTTATACGTCCCTCGACTTCACCTGCAGGAGCAGGGATGTTCTTTGTACGTAATAAAGATCAAAGTTTAAGACCTATAATAGACTATAGGGAACTTAATAAAAGAACAGTCAAAAATATATACCCCTTGCCCCTGATACCTGAACTGATTGAAAGGTTGAAGGGAGCAACTATCTATACTAAGTTAGATCTAAGAGGGGCGTACAACCTTATTCGCATGAGACCAGGAGATGAGTGGCTCACTGCTTTTAGAACGCGATACGGGTTGTATGAATATACTGTGATGCCCTTTGGGCTGTGTAATGCTCCCGCAACCTTTCAGAGATTTATCAATGATATTTTTAGAGACCTTTTGGATATCTGCATTGTGATCTATTTAGATGATATTTTAATTTATTCATCAAACCTACAGGAACATGTAATGCATGTAAGGAAAGTTCTTTCCAGATTACAAGCTCACCATCTCTATGTCAAACTTGAAAAATGTATCTTCCATAGCCAGGATATAACCTTCCTAGGTTACCATATAACACCAGATGGTATATCCATGGATAATGGAAAAGTACAGGTTATCCAAGACTGGCCAACACCTAAAACCAAGAAAGATGTTCAAAAATTTCTCGGTTTCTCAAATTTCTATAGGAAATTTATTAAAAACTTTGCTTCAATATCCAAACCTTTAACATCGTTAACTAAGAGTACTATACCTTTCCTTTGGACACAAAAAGCTGATCAAGCTTTCCAAACATTAAAAAACAGTTTCACCACAGCACCTATACTGCAATACCCTAATCCAAAATATCACTATATTCTAGAAATAGATGCTTCTGAATATGCAATTGGTGCAATTTTATCTCAACAAGAAACTAGCTCAGCTCCTATACACCCTGTGGCATATTATTCTAGGGTGTTAACTTCATCAGAACTTAACTACCATATAGGAGAAAAAGAATTGTTAGCCATGAAGTCAGCTCTAGAACAATGGAGACATCTTTTGGAGGGTACAGAACATCCTATACAAATCTTTACAGACCACAGAAACCTCCAATACTTAAAGACACATAAGACATTGACAGCACGGCAGGTGCGTTGAAGTTTATTTTTCTCTCGCTTTTCGTATATACTCACGTATAGACCTGCGAGTAAAAATAGAAAAGCTGACATTCTATCGAGACTTATGGAAAAACCTCAGATCAAACCTTCATTTGGTTCCGTGATACCAAGAGAATGTTTTACCCCTTGCCTTGGAATAACCATTCCAGCAGAATTACAACTCAAAAACGAACAGCTTCTTGATGTAACCTATCCAAAGGAAAATTTAATTAGAAAAACCGATGGTTTATACTACAACGGAGATAACATATACGTTCCTCCACAGAAAAGACAAACTATCCTACAAACCTTTCATGACTCACAGTTATCGGGTCACCCGGGTATACAACATACTTATGATTTGATTAAACGCAATTATTGGTGGCCTAAAATGAGGAATGATGTACAAGAATATGTCTCTCTTTGTGAAACGTGTTCCACATGTAAAATTAATAGGCAAAAACCTTATGGACAGCTACTTTCTTTGCCCATCCCAGAAAGGCCATGGACGCATATAGCAGCTGATTTTATTGTGGATCTACCACCATCTAAATCTTTCAATACCATCTTAGTAGTGGTAGATCTTTTCTCCAAGATGTGCCATTTTATTCCGTACCACAAGTTACCAACTTCTTTGGAAACTGCATCTTTATTCATTCAGAATGTTTTCAAATTACATGGGTTACCTCTGTCTTTAACAACTGACAGAGGAACCCAATTTACCTCAAACTTATGGAAGGATCTTTGTAGAACATTAAACATTACTAGACGCTTGAGTACCTCCTTCCATCCACAGACAAATGGCCAATCTGAGCGCACAAATCAATGGTTAGAAGAGTATCTAAGATGTTTTTCCACTCAACAACAAGATAATTGGGCAGATCTACTGCCATTGGCAGAATTTGCTCACAATAATTCCTTGAACTCTTCAACCAAAAGTACCCCTTTTTTTACCAACTTTGGGTTTCATCCCACTTTCAATTATCTTGAGCAAAGAGAAAATAGTTCCCCAGTCGTTAATGACTTGGTTAATACTATTGCTGAAACCTTCACTATAACTGCAAATCACATACAGGCATCAAAAGACAGACAGAAAAAGTTTTATGATTTGCGGCGCCAACCGTCACCCGAGTACAAACCAGGAGATCTGGTATGGTTGTCCACAAAGCACCTACGTTTGACTGCTCCCTCGAAAAAATTTAATAGGTTCTTCATAGGACCTTTCCCTGTGCAAAAAGTGATAAATCAAAATGCTGTAACTTTGGAGCTGCCTAGTCACTATAAAATACACCCCACTTTTCATGTGTCCCTCTTGAAACCGTACAAATCATTACGAACAGTGGTGGATCAGTTGCCTGTGGTACCTCCCATTGAGCCAGAACGTGAATTTGAAGTACAGAGTATCCTGGATTCCCGAAAGGTGTCTGGGAGATTACAATATCTAATTCGTTGGAGGGGATACACCTCTGACGACGATTCTTGGGAGCCGGCTTCGAATTTATCTGCTCCACGTTTGGTTTCCTTATTTCATCGGCGGAATTCTGAACGTCCTCATCCATGAACCCCAGTGGTGTTCATCTTTGGAGGGGTGATCTGTAATGTGTACTGTGCCTTTAAGACATTTATCCCATAATCCTATAAAGTCTAGGTGCTCCCAGAATACATTGCTTGGTATTCTGGTCACACCCTTGTATCAGCCTGTCTTACACTGCTACTGAACTCAGCTGTTTCCTTCCCCCTTCTACTAAGGGATTAACTTCAGCTGGATTTCTCCTGCAGTATCTGCCTTCCTGGTTGCTCAGTGTTTTCTGACAACACTCTCCCTGCTTCCTGTGCAGTTACCTCTGCTACTACGCTCTACCTCCAGACCTGACAGCCTCACAGAACACCGGGTGACGTCACCTTCAGCTGCTTCCGGTCTCAACCGATCTCAGACTGCATCCTCCATTCTCCTCGTGAGTACAGCGTTTGTGCTGAGACTGCATTGTGATATATTTTTGCTATAATCTGCAGAGTCTTACTTGTATATACATTTACTGCGCAATTAACACACGAATCACCAATGTCATATAAATCTATGTTAACTAGTTTATATATATCTTGTCATACTTGTACTGAGTACTAAAGTTTACTTTGTTGCTTAAAGAAATGGCAATATATAAGCTTTGTATCAATATTAAACCCTTACTCACATCCCCTTATGTTAAGTCATAATATAAGGGGTAATATGTAAGGAACACACATATATATATATATATATATATATATATATATATATATATATATATATCAGCAATGCTAAATGTTCAAACTTTATTTACAGAAATTCAAGAAATAAGGAGACTTTACTATAACTTTTGTTCATTCAATCATAAGTGTTATTTGGGTCATTACAGGGGATGTTCCAGGGCCCGGGCCTTCCCTGCAAACTTTGGGGCTTACGCAAACAGGGTCCGAGGCATATCAAGATCATTTGGAGAGCCATGATAAACGCACACTACCAGACACGACCCTGCCGAATGATGTCTATAATGCCGACCACCATCTCGTTAATCAAAGTATTTCTGTGGGGGGCTCGAAAACGAAGGGCACATTGTCGCCACTTTCCCTGATGGGGAGACAGCGCTTTTTATTTACCTCTCACTGGCTTACGACAACTGCGAGAAAAGGACAGCATCTATACTACTACTCCTTGAAAATCGGGATAGGCTGTGGCACAGTGGATTCTCTTTGTTCCAGAGCGGAGCTGACACTTGGATCTGGGGACAGACTTTCCTTGTTTTGGCCATCCGGTGTGGGTTAGACTCTTTGCGGCATGCAGCTACCAGAAGCTCATTCCAATCAACTATAGTGGCTGAGTATGGTGGACACGGGTTAATACGGGACTGCATCCTCCTGATTTCTTTATGAGCAAAATACTTGTGTCATAGTTATGGGACTCCTCAAGTTTACATACTACGGTTGTACTTTTCTTTGTATAGTTTGTTTAGGTAACTTAAATAACACAGAGTACTGTTGACACGCTAAACTTTGTGTTAATATATGCTAATTAGATTGTCTTGTGGGATGACGAAAATGTCTGTATACTTTATTACATTATATTTACAGGTTCCATAGAATTTAAACATTCCACCACATAATTTCTCTATGTTTGCAGGCTTTCATACTTTATGTATATGCATTGAGCTTAGGTGAGATTTGTATACAGGGCTTCTCGATGCCTGCGGCCGGGGCAGAGAGATGCCTATATTTATCAAATATATTGCTCCATAGCATAGTTCTGAATATAGCTTTGCACCATAATGCACATCATTGTATGTAAGTAAAGTTATAATTTTTCGCCTTGTGCTAAAATTATAGATTTGCTCCCAGTATTTCACCTACAATTGTTGCATATCCATGGCAAACTAATGTGACTTCAACACTACTTATATTTGAATATCTACACAGGAATGCTGTAATCATACTGCTGATTAATACCTATCCTATGCCCTGATTTCAGTCTCTCCAGGTTGTCCTATCTTCCAGCGCAGGCTGGACCTGCACTTATATTTAGTTGTATAACTTCTCGCCTTTATATTTAAAACTAGAACTGTATAACCCTTGGCATCTGTACCATCTTAAATTTCTAGGTTTCAGTATACTAAATAAAGCTTTCGCCTATGCCCAACTAGTCTCCCACACAGGCATAAGGTTCTGCCCTATTGCAATTAGTGTACTCTAAGTAAGGATGCAGGGTCCTATCTCATTCTTGTTCTCATTACACATTTAAATGTTTGTTTAGATGTCATTTAGAAGACTACAGTTATTTAAGACAGGCAATTAACCTTCACTCTTATATATATATTATAGTTTATTCTTTATGTCATGTTTAACTATGACTATCATCTATGACATTGGATGTTATACGTACTGTCTCTACATATGATATTAGTTGCTATATATTGGGAAGTACTCTTAGCTTTCCATCAATCTCAGAGATCCACTCTTGTTCAGCCATTGTTTCTTATATACCAGTGTCTAATCAGATATATTATAATTACCACTCTAGGCTCCTTGTTGTTACTAAGCTCACAAGAATATTTCCAATGTATAAATCGGTTGGTCTCCTACCCCCCCATCCCTATATAGTGCTCTGGTTCTCTATGATTTAGACCAGACACTTATTTTGCGGTTTCCCTTGAGAATGACCGCAAGTAATAGTAATATACCTTATACTAAATTTCCTTTTTTATATTCATATAGTTTTTCACAGCAATGTTAGGATATATAAAACAGAGTACAAGTCATACACTATGATTACCTTTGGCTTTTTATAAGTTCATAAGTATACTACCCTAGTTTTCATTCAAAAGTTGCACAGAGAATTTACTTTGTGAGATGTGAAAAATGTAGTAATATGAGTGTAAGCAGATCACACAGTGTACAAATAAATCTCAAGGGTAGTTTTGATGTTAAATATGCACTGTGTATAACAAATCTATATTACTCAAATTGTTTTGACTCAAAATATTGTTTGAAAATGTTCTAGTCTATTAGCTACAAAAATTGAAAACTTGAGGCTTATTTTCGATATGCAACACTTCAAACTCTATATGAAGATATAGTGATTGCTGTAATTTCTCTACCTTTATGTCATTTATATATTTTCTTCTTGTCATGTATTTATGCCTCAATAAAAAATTAATTAAAAAAAAAAAAAGTTAACAATGCTAGACAAATCATGATCCAATACTTGTTGCGCTAAAGTTTCCAACCAAAAAGTTGAAGCAGCTGCAACATCAGCCAAAGAAATTGCAGGCCTGAGAAGATGACCTGAATATATATAGGCTTTCCTTAGATACGATTCAAGTTTCCTATCTAAAGGATCTTTAAAAGAAGTACTATCTTCCGTAGGAATAGTAGTACGTTTAGCAAGAGTAGAGATAGCCCCATCAACCTTGGGAATCTTTTCCCAAAACTCTAAAGAAATTGCTGGCAAAGGATACCATTTTTTAAACCTTGAAGAAGGAATAAAAGAAGTACCAGGCCTATTCCATTCCTTAGAATCATATCAGAAATAGCATCAGAAATTGGAAAAACCTCTGGAATAACCACAGGAGGTTTATAAACAGAATTTAAACGTTTACAAGTTTTAATATCAAGAGGACTAGTTTCCTCCATATCAAATGTAATCAACACTTCTTTTAACAAAGAACAAATATACTCTATTTTAAATAAATAAGAAGATTTGTCAGTGTCAATATCTGAGGCAGGATCTTCTGAACCAGATAGATCCCCATCAGAAAAACATAATTTATGCTTACCTGATAAATTTATTTCTCTTGTAGTGTATCCAGTCCACGGATCATCCATTACTTGAGGGATATTCTCCTTCCCAACAGCAAGTTGCAAGAGGATCACCCACAGCAGAGCTGCTATATAGCTCCTCCCCTCACTGCCATATCCAGTCATTCAACCGAAACAAGCCGAGAAAGGAGAAACCATAGGGTGCAGTGGTGACTGTAGTTTAATTAAAATTTAGACCTGCCTGAAAAGGACAGGTCGGGCCGTGGCCTGGATACACTACAAGAGAAATAAATTTATCAGGTAAGCATAAATTATGTTTTCTCTTGTTAAGTGTATCCAGTCCACGGATCATCCATTACTTGTGGTATACCAATACCAAAGCTAAAGTACACGGATGATGGGAGGGACAAGGCAGGAACTTAAACGGAAGGAACCACTGCCTGTAGAACCTTTCTCCCAAAAACAGCCTCCGAAGAAGCAAAAGTATCAAATTTGTAAAATTTGGAAAAAGTATGAAGGGAAGACCAAGTTGCATCCTTGCAAATCTGTTCAACAGAGGCCTCATTTTTAAAGGCCCAGGTGGAAGCCACAGCTCTAGTAGAATGAGCTGTAATCCTTTCAGGAGGCTGCTGTCCAGCAGTCTCATAGACTAAATGGATTATACTCTGAAGCCAAAAAGAAAGAGAGGTTGCCGAGGCCTTCTGACCTCTCCTCTGTCCAGAGTAAACAACAAACAGGTTAGATGTTTGGCAAAAATCTTTAGTAGCCTGTAAGTAAAACTTCAAGGCACGGACTACGTCTAGATTATGCAAAAGACGTTCCTTCTTTGAAGAAGGATTAGGACATAATGATGGAACAACAATCTCTTGGTTGATATTCTTGTTAGAAACCACCTTAGGTAAAAACCCAGGTTTTGTACGCAGAACAACTTTATCTGAATGAAAGATCAGATAAGGAGAATCACAATGTAAGGCAGATAACTCCGAGACTCTTCGAGCCGAGGAAATAGCCATCAGAAAAAGAACTTTCCATGAAAGAAGTTTGATATCAATAGAATGAAGGGGTTCAAACGGAACCCCTTGAAGAACTTTAAGAACCAAGTTTAAGCTCCATGGAGGAGCAACAGGTTTAAACACAGGATTAATTCTAACTAAAGCCTGGCAAAATGCCTGAACGTCTGGAACTTCTGCCAGACGCTTGTGTAAAAGAATAGACAGAGCAGAAATCTGTCCTTTTAAAGAACTAGCTGATAATCCTTTGTCCAAACCCTCTTGGAGGAAGGACAATATCCTAGGAATCCTAACCCTACTCCATGAGTAATTCTTGGATTCACACCAATGAAGATATTTACGCCATATCTTGTGGTAAATTTTCCTGGTGACAGGCTTTCGTGCCAGTATTAAGGTATCAATTACTGACTCGGAGAAGCCACGCTTTGATAGGATCAAGCGTTCAATCTCCATGCAGTCAGTCTCAGAGAAAGTAGATTAGGATGATTGAAAGGACCTTGTATTAGAAGGTCTTGTCTCAGAGGCAGAGTCCATGGTGGAAAGGATGACATGTCCACTAGGTCTGCATACCAGGTCCTTGTTGGCCATGCAGGCGCTATCAATATCACCGATGCTCTTTCCTGTTTGATTTTGGCAATCAGACGAGGGAGCAGAGGAAACGGTGGAAACACATAAGCCAGGTTGAAGAACCAAGGCGCTGCTAGAACATCTATCAGTGCCGCTTCTGGGTCCCTGTACCTGGATCCGTAACAAGGAAGCTTGGCGTTCTGGCGAGACGCCATGAGATACAATTCTGGTTTGCCCCAACGGAGAACCAATTGAGCAAACACCTCCGGATGGAGTTCCCATTCCCCCGGATGAAAAGTCTGACGACTTAGAAAATCCGCCTCCCAGTTCTCTACACCTGGGATATGGATCGCTGACAGGTGGCAAGAGTGAGTCTCTGCCCAGCGAATTATCTTGGAGACTTCTGACATCGCTAGGGAACTCCTGGTTCCCCCTTGATGGTTGATGTAAGCCACAGTCGTGATGTTGTCCGACTGAAATCTGATGAACCTCAGTGTTGCTAGCTGAGGCCAAGCCAGAAGAGCATTGAATATTGCTCTTAACTCCAGAATATTTATTGGGAGGAGTTTCTCCTCCTGAGTCCATGAACCCTGAGCCTTCAGGGAGTTCCAGACTGCACCCAAACCTAGAAGGCTGGCATCTGTTGTTACAATTGTCCAATCTGGTCTGCGAAAGGTCATACCCTTGGACAGATGGGCCAGAGATAACCACCAGAGAAGAGAATCTCTGGTTTCCTGATCCAGATTTAGTAGAGGGGACAAATCTGTGTAATCCCCATTCCACTGACTGAGCATGCATAATTGCAGCGGTCTGAGATGCAGGTGCGTGAATGGCACTATGTCCATCGCCGCTACCATTAAGCCGATTACTTCCATGCACTGAGCCACCGTGGGGCGCGGAATGGAGTGAAGAACACGGCAAGCATTTAGAAGTTTTGATAACCTGGACTCCGTCAGGTAAATTTTCATTTCTACAGAATCTATTAGAGTCCCTAGGAAGGAAACCCTCGTGAGAGGAGATAGAGAACTCTTTTCTTCGTTCACTTTCCACCCATGCGACCTCAGGAATGCCAGAACTATCTCTGTATGAGATTTGGCAATTTGAAAGCTTGACGCCTGTATCAGGATATCGTCCAGGTAAGAGCCACCGCTATGCCTCGCGGTCTTAGGACCGCCAGAAGTGAGCCCAGAACCTTTGTAAAAATTCTTGGGGCTGTAGCCAACCCAAATGGAAGAGCTACAAATTGGTAATGCCTGTTTAGAAAGGCAAACCTCAGGAACTGATGATGATTCTTGTGAATTGGAATGTGAAGGTAGGCATCCTTTAAGTCCACTGTGGTCATGTACTGACCCTCTTGGATCATGGGTAAAATGGTTTGAATAGTTTCCATCTTGAATGACGGAACTCTGAGGAATTTGTTTAGGATCTTTAAATCCAAAATTGGTCTGAAGGTTCCCTCTTTTTTGCGAACCACAAACAGATTTGAATAAAACCCATGTCCTTGTTCCGTCCGCGGAACTGGATGGATCAATCCCATTACAAGGAGATCTTGTACGCAGCTTAGGAATGCCTCTTTCTTTATCTGGTTTGCAGATAATCTTGAAAGGTGAAATCTCCCTTGTGGAGGAGAAGCTTAGAAGTCTAGAAGATATCCCTGAGATATGATCTCCAACGCCCAGGGATCCTGAACATCTCTTGCCCACGCCTGGGCGAAGAGAGAGAGTCTGTCCCCTACTAAATCCGTTGTCGGATAGGGGGCCGCTCCTTCATGCTGTCTTAGAGGCAGCAGCAGGCTTTCTGGCCTGCTTGCCCTTGTTCCAGGACTGGTTAGGTTTCCAGGCCTGCTTGGATTGAGCAAAAGTTCCCTCTTGTTTTGAAGCAGAGGAAGTTGATGCTGCACCTGCCTTGAAATTTCGAAAGGCACGAACATTAGACTGTTTGGCCTTTGATTTGGCCCTGTCCTGAGGAAGGGTATGACCCTTACCTCCAGTAATGTCAGCAATAATTTCTTTCAAACCAGGCCCGAATAAGGTCTGCCCCTTGAAAGGAATGTTGAGTAATTTAGACTTTGAAGTCACATCAGCTGACCAGGATTTGAGCCATAGCGCCCTACGCGCCTGGATGGCGAATCCGGAATTCTTAGCCGTTAGTTTAGTCAAATGAACAATGGCATCAGAAACAAATGAGTTAGCTAGCTTAAGAGTTCTAAGCTTGTCAACAATTTCAGTCAATGGAGCTGTATGGATGGCCTCTTCCAGGGCCTCAAACCAGAATGCCGCCGCAGCAGTGACAGGCGCAATGCATGCAAGGGGCTGTAAAATAAAACCTTGTTGAATAAACATTTTCTTAAGGTAACCCTCTAATTTTTTATCCATTGGATCTCAAAAAGCACAACTGTCCTCAACCGGGATAGTGGTACGCTTTGCTAAAGTAGAAACTGCTCCCTCCACCTTAGGGACAGTCTCCCGTGTAGTGGCATCTATTGGAAACATTTTTCTAAATATAGGAGGTGGGGAAAAGGGCACACCGGGCCTATCCCACTCCTTACTAATAATTTCTGTAAGCCTTTTAGGTATTGGAAAAACACACCGGCGCTGCATAGTATTTATCCAGCCTACACAATTTCTCTGGCACTGCAATTGTGTCACAGTCATTCAGAGCAGCTAATACCTCCCCAAGCAATACACGGAGGTTCTCAAGCTTAAATTTAAAATTAGAAATCTCTGAATCCGGTCTCCCCGATTCAGAGACGTCACCCACAGACTGAAGCTCTCCGTCCTCAGGTTCTGCATATTGTGACGCAGTATCAGACATAGCTCTTACAGCATCTACGCGCTCTGTATCTCGTCTAACCCCAGAGCTATCGCGCTTGCCTCTCAATTCAGGCAATCTGGATAATACCTCTGACAGGGTATTATTCATGATTGCAGCCATGTCCTGCAAAGTAATCGCTATGGGCGTCCCTGATGTACTTGGCACCATATTAGCGTGCGTCCCTTGAGCGGGAGGCGAAGGGTCCGACACATGGGGAGAGTTAGTCGGCATAACTTCCCCCTCGACAGACCCCTCTGGTGACAATTCTTTTATAGATAAAGACTGATCTTTACTGTTTAAGGTGAAATCAATACATTTAGTACACATTCTCCTATGGGGCTCCACCATGGCTTTTAAACATAATGAACAAGTATCCTCTGTTTCAGACATGTTTGTACAGACTAGCAATGAGACTAGCAAGCTTGGAAAACACTTTAAAGCAAGTTAACAAGCAATATAAAAAAAAAAACGTTACTGTGCCTTTAAGAGAAACATATTTTGACAAAATTTGAAATAACAGTGAAAAAAGGCAGTTACACTAACAAAATTTTTACAGTGTATGTAACAAGTCAGCAGAGCATTGCACCCACTTGCAAATGGATGATTAACCCCTTAATAACAAAAACAGAATAATAAATGACAAAAACGTTTTTTAAACACAGTCACAACAACTGCCACAGTCTACTGTGATTGTTACCCTCCTCAAACACGACTTTGAAGCCTTTTGAGCCCTTCAGAGATGTCCTGTATCATGCAGAGGGAAGCTGAATGTCTCTGTCAGTATTTTTAGCTGCACAGAAAAGCACTAAAATAGGCCCTTCCCACTCATATTGCAACAGTGGAAAGCCTGTTACTAGGCAAAAATCAAGCCAGCCATGTGGAAAAAAACTAGGCCCCAATAAGTTTTGTCACCAAACATATATAAAAACGATTAACATGCCAGCAAACGTTTTATATTACACTTTTATAAGAGTATGTATCTCTGTTAATAAGCCTGATACCAGTCGCTATCACTGCATTTAAGGCTTAACTTACATTAATCCGGTATCAGCAGCATTTTTCTAGCAAATTCCATCCCTAGAAATATGTTAACTGCACATACCTTATTGCAGGAAAACCTGCACGCCATTCCCCCTCTGAAGTTACCTCACTCCTCAGAATATGTGAGAACGGCAGTGGATCTTAGTTACTTCTGCTAAGATCATAGAAATCACAGGCAGATTCTTCTTCTAATGCTGCCTGAGATGAAACAGTACACTCCGGTACCATTTAAAAATAGCAAACTTTTGATTGAAGTTAAAAAACTAACTATAATACACCACTCTCCTCTTACTACGTCCATCTTTGTTGAGAGTTGCAAGAGAATGACTGGATATGGCAGTGGGGGGAGGAGCTATATAGCAGCTCTGCTGTGGGTGATCCTCTTGCAACTTCCTGTTGGGAAGGAGAATATCCCACAAGTAATGGATGATCCGTGGAAGGGATACACTTAACAAGAGAAAGGATAAATCAGCATGTTGATGGTCATTTGAAATTTCAGCAACTTTATGAGAAGTTTTAAAAGACCTTTTACGTTTATTAGAAGGCAAACAAAGCATTCTGAATAGAATCAGAAATAAATTCTTTTAAATTTACAGGTATATCTTGTGTATTAGATGTTGAGGGAACAGCAACAGGTAATGAACTACTACTGATGGATACATTCTCTGCATGTAAAAGTTTATCATGACAACTAATATAAACCACAGCAGGAGATATAACCTCCACAAGTTTACAACAAATGCACTTAGCTTTGGTAGAACTGTTATCAGGCAGCAGGGTTCCAACAGTGATTTCTGAGACAGGATCAGATTGCAAATGTAAGAGAAAAAAACAACATATAAAGCAAAATTATCAATTTCCTTATATGGCAGTTTCAGGAATGGGAAAAAATGCAAACAGCATAGCCCTCTGAAAAAAAGGCAAGAGGCATAAAGGAATGGGAAATGTCCGGAAATGACACACTTGCGTCACAGAGGACGCAACCTTGTGAAGGCCTCAGCGTCGACTAAGACGCAGGAAATGACGAATTTGCATCAACGAACGTAACTTCACACCAAAAAAAAAAAAAACGCCAAGAATTACGCAATAAACGTTGGCATTTTGTGCCCTCGCAAGCCTAATTCTGCGGCAAATTTAAAAGACAGTCAATTTGAAAAAGAGACTATACCCCAGGTAAGTAAACATTTTTCCTAAAAAAAAACATTTCCCAGATATGAAACTGACAGTCTGCAAAAAGGAAATATACTGAAACCTGAATCATGGCAAATATAAGTACAATACATATATTTAGAACTTTATATAAATACATAAAGTGCCAAACCATAGCTGAGAGTGTCTTAAGTAATGAAAACATACTTACCAAAAGAAACCCATCCACATATAGCAGATAGCCAAACCAGTACTGAAACTGTTATCAGTAGAGGTAATGGAATATGAGAGTATATCGTCGATCTGAAAAGGGAGGTAGGAGATGAATCTCTACGACCAATAACAGAGAACCTATGAAATAGATATCCCGTGAGGAAAAACATTGCATTCAATAGGTGATACTCCCTTCACATCCCTCTGACATTCACTATACTCTGAGAGGAATCGGGCTCCAAAATGCGAAGAAGCGCATATCAACGTAGAAATCTTAGCACAAACTTACTTCACCACCTCCATAGGAGGCAAAGTTTGTAAAACTGAATTGTGGGTGTGGTGAGGGGTGTAATTATAGGCATTTTGAGGTTTGGGAAACTTTGCCCTCCTGTTAGGATTGTATATCTCATACGTCACTAGCTCATGGACTCTTGCCAATTACATGAAAAAAATTAAGGTACTGCACAAGAAGATGTTTTGCAATTGCTAAACATGTGCAAAGAGGGGTGGGGTAGTGGGTGTGTCTTGGGTATGCAGCAGGCATAACACCGAGATCCCTCACACACTCTAGAAAAGCCTCTCTCTTTTCTGGTCTTGAAGACAGGTTTGACAGGAGGAATCTGCCCCTGGGCGGATGGGATCTGAACCCTATCCTGTAACCCTGGGCAACAACCTCCAGAACCCAAGGGTCCTGAATGTCCTGTTACCAGGCTTCTGAGAAGAGAAATAATCTGCCCCCCTATTTGGTCTGGAGACCTGTCGGAGGCCGCCCCTTCATGATGATTTTGTCTCGGCGGGCAGTTCCCTTGGACTGGTCTGCTTTTGAGGCAGGCTGCTGGTGCTGGGCCTTGTCCGCACGAAAGTGACGAAAAGTAGATCCTTTAGGCTTAGCCTTCTTATCCTGCGGTAGGAAAGCTCCCTTGCCTCCTGTAACAGTGGATATGATCAAATCCAATCCTGGACCGAACAGAATCTATCCTTGAAAAGGCAGGGACAACAGCCTTGACTTAGAGGACATGTCCGCAGACCAAGACATTAGCCAAAGAGCCCTGCGAGCTAAAACGGAAAAACCTGACACCTTAGCGTTCAGACGAATAATTTGCATATTGGCATCACAGATGAAAGAATTGGCAACCATCAGCGCCTTAATCTTATCCTGTATCTCGTCGATGGAAGTCTCCCTCTCGACCATTTCACACAGGGATTCACACCAATATGATGCAGCTCTGGCAACCGCGGCTGCCGCTGAAAAACAACCCTGTATGTTGAAACATCTTCCTTAACATGTTTTCCAACTTTTTATCCATGGGCTCTTTAAACAACAAACTATCCTCAAGGGGAATAGTTGTCCACTTTGCGAGCGTGGAGATAGCACCATTCACCTTAAGGACAGTACCCCACAGCTCAAGCTGAGAGTCCGGAACGGGCAACAGTTTCTTAAAGGAAGAAGAAGGGGAAAAGGAAGAACCTAATTGCTCCCATTCATTCTTAATAATGTTAGCCATCTTAACAGGAACCGGGAAGGCCTGAGGCACCACCCTGTCCTCATATACCTTATGAAACTTAGGAATCGCAGGTTCCTCCGGAGGCTTTGATTCTGGAACCTCCAGAGTAGCAAGCACTTGCTTCAGGAAAAAGTGCAAATTCTCTATCCTAAACCTAAAGTCAGGATCCTTCGCAGCCGGAGATTTAGATGACACTGACTCTGACCCAGAAAGAGCCTCCTCTGAAGAGTCGGAGTGGGCCGCCTCATCGTATAACGCCTGATATTTCCATAGTCATAGACAACCCCTGGGTCAGGCCGCCATGATAGCCCTACACTTGCACTTAGCAGAACGTGGTAAGGCATGGATCACTTTAAATACCGCCGTTTGCAGTTGATCCGCAAAATCTGCCAACTAATCTCTCCCGCAGGAGTAATGGTTGGACCCTGGGGCACTGCATGTGCAATTGGAGATTAATACAGGGAACGCACCTCACGGGACGGGAAACCCTCAGAGATGGAAGGCTCAGTAGTACTAGACATCGGTTTACTTTTAGATGTTGTAACTTTATTAAGGCATGTGGAACATAGTTGAGCAGGCTGTTCTACCAGAACCTCCTCACAATAAACACAGGAATGAGACCTTGTTAAAGAGGGAGAACCCTCTAACGCGTCAGAGTCCTCCATAGCTTGCGCTGTTATTACGGACTAGATTAACTTAATAAATAGGCACCTTTATAACCTCCAATGGCCGGGGCACTCACCAACTCCTATGACCCGGACTACAGAAACCATATCATCTCCTGCGCCGCTGATCAACAGAGGAAGAGAGATAGCCACACCCAGTCACATGGAATGCATGGCAGGACCACCCCTGCCTAAGGAGAAAACGCGCCAAAAAAGGGCCACACAATACTCCCGTAAGTTACCTGAAAGTTCCACACATTGCCAGAGCCTCATCTCGCACCTAACGCAGCAATGACACAAACAATATCATGTATAAACCCACCCTGTTCAATAATCCCCTTTCCAGGAATATTAACCCTTAATTCTTTAAAGATAAAAGGTGTCACACTGTGACCCTGTTTTCCATGTTATCATTATGTAATAAAAATTGAAACGATCTTACAAGAATATACTCTGTGGAATAGGAATACGGCCCTTCAAGTGTGACAGGTTAGTAGCCTCGCTCCTGACATAGGCTTGAGTGTAAAAAGCAGGCAGCAAAACTCTTCAATGCTTGTGGAGCTGTTAATATGAGTCGAGATGGTATCGCAGAAAGACTCTCCCAGCATCTCCAGACTCTAACTTTCGCCCAGGCTCTCACTGAGAGGCTGACAGGACTACTTAAAACTTCAGTCCCAATGCGAAGAGTACTACCCTCCATAAGAGAGTACTCCGATCTTCGGCACTTCACTGCCACCCTCCTGTGATGAAAAGCAAAAAATTACTGGGGGATGAGGGAAGTGGGGAGGTATTTAAGCCTTTGGCTGGGGTGTCTTTACCTCCTCCTGGTGGCCAGTAATAAATGAAACCGTGGACTCTCCTCCCCTTTAGATGGAAATTACAGCTAAACACAAACACAGCAGAAATGTAAAAATAGCCCTGGTCCTAAAGGGAAAGAAATTGAAAAATGGCCTTGACCTTAAGGGGTTAAAGGGATACTAAACCCAATTTTTTTTCTTTCATGATTCAGCTAGATCATGCAATTTTAAGCAACTTTCTAATTTATTCCTATTATCAATCGTTCTTCATTCTCTTGCTATCTTTATTTGAAAAGCAGAATTGTAAGCTTAGGAGCGGGCCCATTTTTAGTTCAGAACCTGGGTAGCTTTTGCTGATTAGTGGCTAAATGTAGCCACCAATCAGCAAGCGCTATCCAGGGTGCTGAACCAAAAATGGGCCGGCTTCTAAGCTTAGATTCCTGCTTTTTAAAATAAAGATAGCAAGAGAACAAAGAACAATAAATAAAAGCGGTAATTTAGAAAATTGCTTAAAACTAAATTTATGCTTACCTGATAAATTTCTTTCTAACTTAACACGGTGAGTCCACGGATCATCTCTAATTACTATTGGGGAATATCACTCCTGCCCAGAAGGAGGAGGCAAAGAGCACCACAGCAAAGCTGTTAAATATCACCTCCCTTTCTTCCAACCCCAGTCATTCGACCGAAGGAAAAGGAGAGAAAGGAAGTAACAAGGTGCCTGAGGTTTATAACACAAAAAAACTGTCTAAATAAACAGGGCAGGCCGTGGACTCACCATGTCAAGAAAAAAATACATTTATCAGGTAAGCAAAAATTTCATTTTATTTCTAATGACACAGTGAGTCCACGGATCATCTCTAATTACTATTGGGAATCAATACCCAAGCTAGAGGACACAGATGATAAGGGAGGGACATGACAGGGAACCTAAACGGAAGGCACTAATGCTTGAAGAACATTTCTCCCAAAAGAAGCCGAGGCAAAAGTATCAAATTTATAGAATTTTGAAAAAGTGTGTAGAGAGGACCAAGTTGCAGCCTTGCAAATCTGTTCCACAGAAGCTTCATTTTTGAATGCCCAGGAAGAGGAAACAGCCCTCGTAGAATGAGCCGTGACTCTCTCAGGAGGCTGCTGTCCAGTAGTTTCATAGGCCAAGCGAATTATACTCTTCAACCACAAAGAAAGAGGAGTAGCAGTAGCTTTCTGACCCTTACATTTCCCAGAGAAAACAACAATCAGAGCAGAAGACTGCCGAAAGTCGCCTGTAGATAGTATTTCAACGCACGCACCACGTCTAGGTTGTGCAGCAGAGGTTCCTTATGAGAAGACGGGTTAGGACACAAAGAAGGAACAACGATTTCTTGATTATTGTTCCTATCCGAAGCCACTTTAGGGAGAAACCCTAACATAGTACGTAGAAATACCTTATCCAAATTAAAAATAAGGTAAGGAGATTCAAACTGCAACGCTGAGAGCTCTGAGACTGTACAAGCAGAAGAAATTGCAACTAGAAACAAAACTTTCCAAGATAACAGAATTTATGTTTACCTGATAAATTACTTTCTCCAACGGTGTGTCCGGTCCACGGCGTCATCCTTACTTGTGGGATATTCTCTTCCCCAACAGGAAATGGCAAAGAGCCCAGCAAAGCTGGTCACATGATCCCTCCTAGGCTCCGCCTACCCCAGTCATTCGACCGACGTTAAGGAGGAATATTTGCATAGGAGAAACCATATGGTACCGTGGTGACTGTAGTTAAAGAAAATAAATTATCAGACCTGATTAAAAAAACCAGGGCGGGCCGTGGACCGGACACACCGTTGGAGAAAGTAATTTATCAGGTAAACATAAATTCTGTTTTCTCCAACATAGGTGTGTCCGGTCCACGGCGTCATCCTTACTTGTGGGAACCAATACCAAAGCTTTAGGACACGGATGAAGGGAAGCGAGCAAATCAGGTCACCTAAATGGAAGGCACCACGGCTTGCAAAACCTTTCTCCCAAAAATAGCCTCAGAAGAAGCAAAAGTATCAAACTTGTAAAATTTGGTAAAAGTGTGCAGTGAAGACCAAGTCGCTGCCCTACATATCTGATCAACAGAAGCCTCGTTCTTGAAGGCCCATGTGGAAGCCACAGCCCTAGTGGAATGAGTTGTGATTCTTTCGGGAGGCTGCCGTCCGGCAGTCTCGTAAGCCAATCTGATGATGCTTTTAATCCAAAAAGAGAGAGAGGTAGAAGTTGCTTTTTGACCTCTCCTTTTACCGGAATAAACAACAAACAAGGAAGATGTTTGTCTAAAATCCTTTGTAGCATCTAAATAGAATTTTAGAGCGCGAACAACATCCAAATTGTGCAACAAACGTTCCTTCTTTGAAACTGGTTTCGGACACAGAGAAGGTACGATAATCTCCTGGTTAATGTTTTTGTTAGAAACAACTTTTGGAAGAAAACCAGGTTTAGTACGTAAAACCACCTTATCTGCGTGGAACACCAGATAAGGAGGAGAACACTGCAGAGCAGATAATTCTGAAACTCTTCTAGCAGAAGAAATTGCAACTAAAAACAAAACTTTCCAAGATAATAACTTAATATCAACGGAATGTAAGGGTTCAAACGGAACCCCCTGAAGAACTGAAAGAACTAAATTGAGACTCCAAGGAGGAGTTAAAGGTTTGTAAACAGGCTTAATTCTAACCAGAGCCTGAACAAAGGCTTGAACATCTGGCACAGCAGCCAGCTTTTTGTGAAGTAACACCGACAAGGCAGAAATCTGTCCCTTCAGGGAACTTGCAGATAATCCTTTTTCCAATCCTTCTTGAAGGAAGGATAGAATCCTAGGAATCTTAACATTGTCCCAAGGGAATCCTTTAGATTCACACCAACAGATATATTTTTTCCAAATTTTGTGGTAAATCTTTCTAGTTACAGGCTTTCTGGCCTGAACAAGAGTATCGATAACAGAATCTGAGAACCCTCGCTTCGATAAAATCAAGCGTTCAATCTCCAAGCAGTCAGCTGGAGTGAAACCAGATTCGGATGTTCGAACGGACCCTGAACAAGAAGGTCTCGTCTCAAAGGTAGCTTCCAAGGTGGAGCCGATGACATATTCACCAGATCTGCATACCAAGTCCTGCGTGGCCACGCAGGAGCTATCAAGATCACCGACGCCCTCTCCTGATTGATCCTGGCTACCAGCCTGGGGATGAGAGGAAACGGCGGGAACACATAAGCTAGTTTGAAGGTCCAAGGTGCTACTAGTGCATCCACTAGAGCCGCCTTGGGATCCCTGGATCTGGACCCGTAGCAAGGAACTTTGAAGTTCTGACGAGAGGCCATCAGATCCATGTCTGGAATGCCCCACAGCTGAGTGACTTGGGCAAAGATTTCCGGATGGAGTTCCCACTCCCCCGGATGCAATGTCTGACGACTCAGAAAATCCGCTTCCCAATTTTCCACTCCTGGGATGTGGATAGCAGACAGGTGGCAGGAGTGAGACTCCGCCCATAGAATGATTTTGGTCACTTCTTCCATCGCTAGGGAACTCCTTGTTCCCCCCTGATGGTTGATGTACGCAACAGTTGTCATGTTGTCTGATTGAAACCGTATGAACTTGGCCCTCGCTAGCTGAGGCCAAGCCTTGAGAGCATTGAATATCGCTCTCAGTTCCAGAATATTTATCGGTAGAAGAGATTCTTCCCGAGACCAAAGACCCTGAGCTTTCAGGGATCCCCAGACCGCGCCCCAGCCCATCAGACTGGCGTCGGTCGTGACAATGACCCACTCTGGTCTGCGGAATGTCATCCCTTGTGACAGGTTGTCCAGGGACAGCCACCAACGGAGTGAGTCTCTGGTCCTCTGATTTACTTGTATCTTCGGAGACAAGTCTGTATAGTCCCCATTCCACTGACTGAGCATGCACAGTTGTAATGGTCTTAGATGAATGCGCGCAAAAGGAACTATGTCCATTGCCGCTACCATCAACCCGATCACTTCCATGCACTGAGCTATGGAAGGAAGAGGAACGGAATGAAGTATCCGACAAGAGTCTAGAAGTTTTGTTTTTCTGGCCTCTGTCAGAAAAATCCTCATTTCTAAGGAGTCTATTATTGTTCCCAAGAAGGGAACCCTTGTTGACGGAGATAGAGAACTCTTTTCCACGTTCACTTTCCATCCGTGAGATCTGAGAAAGGCCAGGACAATGTCCGTGTGAGCCTTTGCTTGAGGAAGGGACGACGCTTGAATCAGAATGTCGTCCAAGTAAGGTACTACAGCAATGCCCCTTGGTCTTAGCACAGCTAGAAGGGACCCTAGTACCTTTGTGAAAATCCTTGGAGCAGTGGCTAATCCGAAAGGAAGCGCCACGAACTGGTAATGTTTGTCCAGGAATGCGAACCTTAGGAACCGATGATGTTCCTTGTGGATAGGAATATGTAGATACGCATCCTTTAAATCCACCGTGGTCATGAATTGACCTTCCTGGATGGAAGGAAGAATAGTTCGAATGGTTTCCATCTTGAACGATGGAACCTTGAGAAACTTGTTTAAGATCTTGAGATCTAAGATTGGTCTGAACGTTCCCTCTTTTTTGGGAATTATGAACAGATTGGAGTAGAACCCCATCCCTTGTTCTCTTAATGGAACAGGATGAATCACTCCCATTTTTAACAGGTCTTCTACACAATGTAAGAATGCCTGTCTTTTTATGTGGTCTGAAGACAACTGAGACCTGTGGAACCTCCCCCTTGGGGGAAGTCCCTTGAATTCCAGAAGATAACCTTGGGAGACTATTTCTAGCGCCCAAGGATCCAGAACATCTCTTGCCCAAGCCTGAGCGAAGAGAGAGAGTCTGCCCCCCACCAGATCCGGTCCCGGATCGGGGGCCAACATTTCATGCTGTCTTGGTAGCAGTGGCAGGTTTCTTGGCCTGCTTTCCCTTGTTCCAGCCTTGCATTGGTCTCCAAGCTGGCTTGGCTTGAGAAGTATTACCCTCTTGCTTAGAGGACGTAGCACCTTGGGCTGGTCCGTTTCTACGAAAGGGACGAAAATTAGGTTTATTTTTTGCCTTGAAAGGCCGATCCTGAGGAAGGGCGTGGCCCTTACCCCCAGTGATATCAGAGATAATCTCTTTCAAGTCAGGGCCAAACAGCGTTTTCCCCTTGAAAGGAATGTTAAGTAGCTTGTTCTTGGAAGACGCATCAGCCGACCAAGATTTCAACCAAAGCGCTCTGCGCGCCACAATAGCAAACCCAGAATTCTTAGCCGCTAACCTAGCCAATTGCAAAGTGGCGTCTAGGGTGAAAGAATTAGCCAATTTGAGAGCATTGATTCTGTCCATAATCTCCTCAAAAGGAGGAGAATCACTATCGACCGCCTTTATCAGCTCATCGAACCAGAAACATGCGGCTGTAGCGACAGGGACAATGCATGAAATTGGTTGTAGAAGGTAACCTTGCTGAACAAACATCTTTTTAAGCAAACCTTCTAATTTTTTATCCATAGGATCTTTGAAAGCACAACTATCCTCTATGGGTATAGTGGTGCGTTTGTTTAAAGTGGAAACCGCTCCCTCGACCTTGGGGACTGTCTGCCATAAGTCCTTTCTGGGGTCGACCATAGGAAACAATTTTTTAAATATGGGGGGAGGGACGAAAGGAATACCGGGCCTTTCCCATTCTTTATTAACAATGTCCGCCACCCGCTTGGGTATAGGAAAAGCTTCTGGGAGCCCCGGCACCTCTAGGAACTTGTCCATTTTACATAGTTTCTCTGGGATGACCAACTTGTCACAATCATCCAGAGTGGATAATACCTCCTTAAGCAGAATGCGGAGATGTTCCAACTTAAATTTAAATGCAATCACATCAGGTTCAGCTTGTTGAGAAATGTTCCCTGAATCAGTAATTTCTCCCTCAGACAAAACCTCCCTGGCCCCATCAGACTGGGTTAGGGGCCCTTCAGAAATATTATTATCAGCGTCGTCATGCTCTTCAGTATCTAAAACAGAGCAGTCGCGCTTACGCTGATAAGTGTTCATTTTGGCTAAAATGTTTTTGACAGAATTATCCATTACAGCCGTTAATTGTTGCTTAGTAAGGAGTATTGGCGCGCTAGATGTACTAGGGGCCTCCTGAGTGGGCAAGACTCGTGTAGACGAAGGAGGGAATGATGCAGTACCATGCTTACTCCCCTCACTTGAGGAATCATCTTGGGCATCATTGTCATTATCACATAAATCACATTTATTTAAATGAATAGGAATTCTGGCTTCCCCACATTCAGAACACAGTCTATCTGGTAGTTCAGACATGTTAAACAGGCATAAACTTGATAACAAAGTACAAAAAACGTTTTAAAATAAAACCGTTACTGTCACTTTAAATTTTAAACTGAACACACTTTATTACTGCAATTGCGAAAAAACATGAAGGAATTGTTCAAAATTCACCAAATTTTCACCACAGTGTCTTAAAGCCTTAAAAGTATTGCACACCAAATTTGGAAGCTTTAACCCTTAAAATAACGGAACCGGAGCCGTTTTGAACTTTAACCCCTTTACAGTCCCTGGTATCTGCTTTGCTGAGACCCAACCAAGCCCAAAGGGGAATACGATACCAAATGACGCCTTCAGAAAGTCTTTTCTAAGTATCAGAGCTCCTCTCACATGCGACTGCATGCCATGCCTCTCAAAAACAAGTGCGCAACACCGGCGCGAAAATGAGGCTCTACTTATGCTTTGGGAAAGCCCCTAAAGAATAAGGAGTCTAAAACAGTGCCTGCCGATATTATTATATCAAAATACCCAGATAAAATGATTCCTCAAGGCTAAATATGTGTTAATAATCAATCGATTTAGCCCAGAAAAAGTCTACAGTCTTAATAAGCCCTTGTGAAGCCCTTATTTACGATCGTAATAAACATGGCTTACCGGATCCCATAGGGAAAATGACAGCTTCCAGCATTACATCGTCTTGTTAGAATGTGTCATACCTCAAGCAGCAAGAGACTGCTCACTGTTCCCCCAACTGAAGTTAATTGCTCTCAACAGTCCTGTGTGGAACAGCCATGGATTTTAGTGACGGTTGCTAAAATCATTTTCCTCATACAAACAGAAATCTTCATCTCTTTTCTGTTTCTGAGTAAATAGTACATACCAGCACTATTTCAAAATAACAAACTCTTGATTGAATAATAAAAACTACAGTTAAACACTAAAAAACTCTAAGCCATCTCCGTGGAGATGTTGCCTGTACAACGGCAAAGAGAATGACTGGGGTAGGCGGAGCCTAGGAGGGATCATGTGACCAGCTTTGCTGGGCTCTTTGCCATTTCCTGTTGGGGAAGAGAATATCCCACAAGTAAGGATGACGCCGTGGACCGGACACACCTATGTTGGAGAAAACTTAATATCTACGGAATGCTTAGACTCAAAAGGAGCTTGCTGAAGAACTTTAAGAACAAGGTTAAGACTCCAGGGAGGAGTCACAGGTTTGAATACAGGCCTGATTCTGACAAAGGCCTGCACGTCTGGTACATCCACCAGACGTTTATGTAACAAAATAGACAAGGCAGACATTTGACCCTTCAAGGTACTTGCCGATAAACCCTTCTCCAAACCCTCCTGGAGAAAAGACAGAATTCTAGGAATCCGAACTCCACTCCAAGAGTGGCCTCTGGATTCACACCAATACAGATATTTATGCCATATATTATAGTAAATCTTTCTGGTAACAGGCTTATGAGCCTGAATCATGGTCTCAATGACAACTCAGAAAACCCATGCTAAGTTAAAATTAAGCGTTCAATCTCCAAGCAGTCAGCTTCAGAGAAACGATATTTGGGTGAAGGAAGGGCCCTTGAAGTAGAAGGTCTTTCCTCAGTGGAAGTCTCCAAGGTGGAAGAGATGGCATCTCCACTAGGTCTGCATACCAGATCCTGCGAGGCCACGCCAGTGCAATGAGGATCACCGATGCCTTCTCCTGTTTGATTCGAGCATTGACCCAAGGAAGAAGAGTGAACGGAGGAAACAGGTATGCTAGACTGAAATTCCAAGGAACCGCCAGAGCATCTATCAGTACAGCCTGAAGATCCTTTGACTTCGACCCATAGCTCGGAAGCTTGGCAAAATCCAGCTCCGGCTATCCCCATTTGAGAATCAAGGTGGAAAACACCTCCAGATGGAGCTCCCACTCCCCCGGGTGAAAGGTCTGACTGCTTAGAAAATCCGCTTCCCAATTGTCCACTCCTGGAATGTGGATCGCAGACAGACAGCAATTGTGGGCTTCCGCCCACTGAATAATCTTGGCTACCTCCGTCATGGCCAAGGAACTCTGAGTTCCTCCTTGATAGTTGATGTAGGCCAAGGTCTTTGTCGAAGATCTTTGATTTTCTGATCTCTGTCAGAAATATTTTCATATATAAGGAATCTATTATGGTTCCCAGGAACACTACCCTTGTAGCTGGAATCAAGTAACTCTTTCCCAAATTCACTTTCAATACGTGAGACCGCAGAAAAGATAACATCTCTGTGTGGGAGTTCGCTTGTTGGAAGGATGGCGCCTGAACCAGAATGTCGTCCAGATAAGGCACCACTGCGTAACCGGAGCACCGCCAACAGAGATCCCAGGATCTTTGAAAAATTCTGTGAGATGTGGCAGGGCCGAATGGAAGAGCCACAAACTTGAAATGTTTATCTAGAAATGCGAACCTCAGCAACTTGTGATGATCCCTGTGGATGGGAACATGCAGGTACGCATCCTTTAAACCTACTGTTGTCATGAATTGACCCTTTTGAACCAAGGAAAGAATGGAACGAATAGGTTCCATCTTGAAGAACGGAACTCTGAAAAACTTGTTTAGACTCTTGAGGTCTAGAATTGGTCTGAAAGTTCCCTCTTTCGGAGGAAATTACCCTTTCCTCCCGTAATGTCTGAAATAATTTCCGCCAAGCCCGGCCCAAACAAGGTCTTACTTTTGTAGGGGATCACCAGAAGCTTAGACTTAGATGATACTGTGGTGAATGTCACCACAGATACATCCGCAGACCAGGACTTCAACTATAAGGCTCTGCGGGCCAGTACGGCAAAACCCGAGATCTTTGCTCCCAGTTAATAACCTAAAGGGAAGCATCCGTAATAAATGAATTGGCCAACTTAAGAGCCTTGATCCCATCTTGGATCTCTTCAAGGGGAGTATCTGTCCGAATAGAATCAGACAATGCATCAAACCAGTATGCCGCTGCACTGGTGACGGTAGCAATACACACCACAGGCTGCAATTGTAAACCCTGGTGTACATACATCTTTTTAAGTAACCCCTACAATTTCTTATCCATAGGATCCTTAATGGAACAGCTATCCTCTATGGGAATAGTAGTTCTCTTGGCTAAAGTGGAAATTGCCCATTTCACCTTGGGGACCATCTGCCAACACTCCTTGATAGAGTCAGCTATTGGAAACATTTTCTTAAAAATTGGGGATGGAGAAAAGGGTATCCCAGGTCTCTCCCATTCCCTAGCAATAATCTCTGTAGCTCTGTCTGGTACAGGGAAAACCTCCACCATGGAAGGTACATCAAAGTACTTGTTTAGCTTACTAGATTTCTTAGGGTTAACTACAATAGTAGTGTCGGAGTCGTCCAAGGTAGCCAAAACCTCCTAAAGTAACAAACGGAGGTGTTCCAGCTTGAATCTGAAAGATACGACTTCCGCATTAGAAGAAGGAATTACACTATCTGAGTCTGCGATTTCACACTCGGACGCCACCAAAGTTTCCTCCTCAGATTTCTGGGAAGGAACATTCGGAATAGCCACGACTGTGTCAGAAACCTTACTCACTGATTCTTTAAATTTCCTCTTGCACTTTCCCTGCAGCATGGGAAAAGCATTTAGCACATCAGTTACCGCAGAAGATATGTGGGTAGCAATGTCTTGCAACATAACTCCAACCGGAGTGAGAGAGGAAACGCAGGGCACTGCATGTGTGGACGATAAAAGTTTGGGACACTTGAGGAGAAAGCTGCGGCATATCTTGAACAGGAGACCCCTGAACAGCATCTGCCTTAGACAATGATGGCTCAGGATCAAAAAAACATAATTTATGCTTACCTGATAAATTTATTTCTCTTGTAGTGTATTCAATCCACGGGTCATCCATTACTTATGGGATATATTCCCTTCCCAACAGGAAGTTGCAAGAGGATCACCCAAGCAGAGCTGCTATATAGCTCCTCCCCTCACATGTCATATCCCGTCATTCGACCGAAACAAGACAAGAAAGGAGAAACCATAGGGTGCAGTGGTGACTGGAGTTTTAATTAAAATTTAGATCTGCCTCAAAAAAAGACAGGGCGGGCCATGGACTGAATACACTACAAGAGAAATAAATTTATCAGGTAAGCATAAATTATGTTTTCTCTTGTTAAGTGTATTCAGTCCACGGGTCATCCATTACTTATGTGATACCAATACCAAAGCTAAAGTACACGGATGATGGTAGGGACAAGGCAGGAACTTTAAACGGAAGGAACCACTGCCTGTAGAACCTTTCTCCCAAAAACAGCCTCCGAAGAAGCAAAAGTGTCAAATTTGTAAAATTTTGAAAAGGTATGAAGAGAAGACCAAGTCGCAGCCTTGCAAATCTGTTCAAAAGAGGCCTCATTCTTAAAGGCCCAGGTGGAAGCCACAGCTCTAGTGGAATGAGCTGTAATTATTTCAGGAGGCTGCAGTCCAGCAGTCTCATAGGCTAAACGTATTATGCTACGAAGCCAAAAGGAAAGAGAGGTAGCCGAGGCTTTTTGACCTCTCCTCTGACCAGAATAAACGACAAACAGGGAAGAAGTTTGACGAAAATCTTTAGTTGCCTGTAAATAGAACTTCAGGGCACGGACTACGTCCAGATTATGCAAAAGTCGTTCCTTCTTTGAAGAAGGGTTAGGACATAATGATGGAACAATAATCTCTTGATTGATATTCCTGTTAGAAACTACCTTAGGTAAGAACCCAGGTTTAGTACGCAGAACTACCTTGTCTGAATGGAAAATCCGATAAGGAGAATCACAATGTAAGGCAGATAACTCAGAGACTCTTCGAGCCAAGGAAATAGCCATCAAAAACAGAACTTTCCAAGATAACAGCTTAATATCAATGGAATGAAGGGGTTCAAATGGAACACCTTGAAGAACTTTAAGAACTAAGTTTAAAGGATTACTGTATTTAGCTTTTCTTAGGCAAAACTCACCCAACATTAAACATTGCAATTATAAATTAAATAAAATCTACCTTTTCATTTTCAAAAACGAAGCTCCCTTTAGCCGAAAAATAAACTTTTATTTCATGTCACTGACGTCACGTTAACCAGCCCTCAAATGTGGGCCGTCTAAGCAATAACATTCTGGCCAATCGTATCCCCAGTATTAACATGTAATTAAAATATAATTTAGTCATTAAACGCATGCGCAATCGTTTTCTATTAGTATCGCATGCGCATATTGCGGCATAGAAGCCGACAGCAGAGAAAATAACGCATGCGCACACTGCGCAGCATACTCATCTGAAGCTGGATCAACAGAGAGTGTCTTCTTAGCCCTAAGACGGTGACGTTGCCGATGACGTTGCGTGTAGTCACGCATGCGCATTGTGTCCGTTAGTCGCCATGTTCCAACTGGAGTTGTCCTCCAGGATTGGAATACAGTTAGTGAGTATAAATACGTGGGTTTGGAAAAAGGTGAAAATTATTAAACTGATATATTGCAAACGACAAAGATTTGAAATAGGATGTAATTTAAAAAAGTAATTATTTATTGGTATACTATTGTTAGAACACGAGTGAATATTTGACTACAGTGTCCCTTTAGGCTCCACGGCGGAGCAACAGTCTTAAACACAGGCTTAATCCTAGCCAAAGCCTGACAAAAAGCCTGAACGTCTGGAACTTCTGCCAGACGTCTGTATAAAAGAATAGACAGAGCAGAGATCTGTCCCTTTAACGAACTAGCAGATAAGCCCTTTTCTAAACCCTCTTGTAGAAAAGACAATATCCTAGGAATCCTAACCTTACTCCATGAGTAACTCTTGGATTCGCACCAATATAAATATTTACACCATATTTTATGGTAAATTTTTCTGGTAACAGGCGTCCGAGCCTGTATTAAGGTATCAATAACCGACTCTGAGAAGCCACGCTTTGATAGGATCAAGCGTTCAATCTCCATGCAGTCAGCCTCAGAGAAATTAGATTTGGATGGTTGAAAGGACCTTGAATTAGAAGGTCCTGCCTCAGAGGCAGAGACCATGGTGGACAGGACAACATTTCCACTAGGTCTGCATACCAGGTCCTGCGTGGCCACGCAGGCGCTATCAGAATCACTGATGCTCTCTCTTGTTTGATCTTGGCAATCAGTCGAGGTAGCAGCGGAATTGGTGGAAACACATAAGCCATGTTGAAAACCCAAGGGGCTGCTAGAGCATCTATCAGCGCCGCTCCTGGGTCCCTGGACCTGGATCCGTAACAAGGCAGCTTGGCGTCCTGGCGAGACGCCATGAGATCCAGTTCTGGTTTGCCCCAACGATGAATCAGTTGAGCGAAGACCTCCGGATGAAGTTCCCACTCCCCCGGATGAAAAGTCTGGCGACTTAGAAAGTCCGCCTCCCAGTTCTCCACGCCTGGGATGTAGATCGCTGACAGGTGGCAAGAGTGAGACTCTGCCCAGCGAATTATCTTTGAGACTTCTAACATCGCTAGGGAACTCCTGGTTCCCCCTTGATGGTTGATGCAAGCCACAGTCGTGATGTTGTCCGACTGAAATCTGATGAACCTCAGTGTTGCTAACTGAGGCCAAGCTAGAAGAGCATTGAATATTGTTTCTCCTCCTGAGTCCACGATCCCTGAGCCTTCAGGGAGTTCCAGACTGTGCCCCAACCTAGAAGGCTGGCATCTGTTGTTACAATCGTCCAATCTGGCCTGCGAAAGGTCATCCCTTTGGACAGATGGACCCGAGAAAGCCACCAGAGAAGAGAATCTCTGGTCTCTTGATCCAGATTTTGTAGAGGGGACAAATCTGAGTAATCCCCATTCCACTGACTTAGCATGCATAATTGCAGCGGTCTGAGATGCAGGCGCGCAAATGGTACTATGTCCATTGCCGCTACCATTAAGCCGATTACTTCCATGCACTGAGCTACTGACGGGCGTGGAATGGAATGAAGGACACGGCAAGCATTTAGAAGTTTTGATAACCTGGACTCCGTCAGGTAAATTTTCATCTCTACAGAATCTATAAGAGTCCCTAGGAAGGGAACCCTTGTGAGTGGTAATAGAGAACTCTTTTCCACGTTCACCTTCCACCCATGCGACCTCAGAAATGCCAGAACTATCTCTGTATGAGACTTGGCAATTTGAAAACTTGACGCTTGTATCAGAATGTCGTCTAGGTACGGAGCCACCGCTATGCCTTGTGGTCTTAGCACCGCCAGAAGTGAGCCCAGAACCTGTGTAAAATTTCTCGGGGCCGTAGCTAACCCGAAGGGAAGAGCTACAAACTGGTAATGCCTGTCCAGAAAGGCAAATCTTAGGTACCGATAATGATCTTTGTGAATCGGTATGTGAAGGTAGGCATCCTTTAAGTCCACTGTGGTCATATACTGACCCTCTTGGATCATGGGTAGGATGGTTCGAATAGTTTCCATTTTGAATGATGGAACTCTTAGGAATTTGTTTAAGATTTTTAGGTCCAAGATTGGTCTGAAGGTTCCCTCTTTCTTGGGAACCACAAACAGATTTGAGTAAAATCCTTGCCCTTGTTCCGTCCGCGGAACTGGGTGGATCACCCCCATTACTATGAGGTCTTGTACGCAGCGTAGAAATGCCTTTTTCTTTATTTGGTTTGCTGATAACCTTGAAAGATGAAATCTCCCTTGTGGAGAAGAAGCTTTGAAGTCCAGAAGATATCCCTGAGGTATAATCTCCAACGCCCAGGGATCCTGGACATCTCTTGCCCACGCCTGGGCGAAGAGAGAAAGTCTGCCCCCCACTAGATCCGTTTCCGTATAGGGGGCCCTCTCTTCATGCTGTCTTAGGGGCAGTAGTAGGTTTTCTGGCCTGCTTGCCCTTGTTCCAGGACTGGTTAGTTTTCCAGGCCTGTCTGTAATGAGCAACAGTTCCTTCCTGTTTTGGAGCGGAGGAAGTTGATGCTGCTCCTGCCTTGAAGTTTCGAAAGGCACGAAAATTAGACTGTTTGGCCTTTGATTTGGCCCTGTCCTGAGGAAGAGTATGACCCTTACCTCCAGTAATGTCAGCGATAATTTCTTTCAAACCGGGCCCGAATAAGGTCTGCCCTTTGAAAGGAATATTAAGCAATTTAGATTTAGAAGTCACGTCAGCTGACCAGGATTTAAGCCTTAGCGCTCTGCGCGCTTGGATGGCGAATCCGGAGTTCTTAGCCGTTAGTTTAGTTAAATGTACAATGGCATCAGAAACAAATGCATTAGCTAGCTTAAGTGCTTTAAGCTTGTCCATAATTTCATCCAATGGAGCTGTGCGAATGGCCTCTTCTAGAGACTCAAACCAGAATGCCGCCGCAGCAGTGACAGGCGCAATGCATGCAAGGGGCTGTAAGATAAAACCTTGTTGAACAAACATTTTCTTAAGGTAACCTAATTTTTTATCCATTGGATCCGAAAAAGCACAACTATCCTCCACCGGGATAGTGGTATGCTTAGCTAAAGTAGAAACTGCTCCCTCCACCTTAGGGACCGTCTGCCATAAGTCCCGTGTAGTGGCGTCTATTGGAAACATTTTCCTAAATATAGGAGGTGGGGAAAAGGGCACACCGGGTCTATCCCACTCCTTGCTAATAATTTCTGTAAGCCTTTTAGGTATAGGAAAAACGTCAGTACACACCGGCACCGCATAGTATCTATCCAGCCTACACATTTTCTCTGGAATTGCAACTGTGTTACAGTCATTCAGAGCCGCTAAAACCTCTCCAAGCAATACACGGAGGTTCTCAAGCTTAAATTTAAAATTAGAGATCTCTGAATCCGGCTTCCCCCGGATCAGATCCGTCACCCACAGAATGAAGCTCTCCGTCCTCATGTTCTGCAAACTGTGACGCAGTATCAGACATGGCTCTCATATCACCAGCGCGCTCTGTCCTTATCCCAGAGCTATCGCGCTTGCCTCTTAATTCTGGCAATTTAGATAACACTTCTGTCAGGGTATTATTCATAATAGTAGCCATGTCTTCTAACGTGATTTGTATGGGCGTCACTGATGTACTTGGCGCCACAATCTCACGCGCCTCCTGAGCGGGAGGCGAAGGTACTGACACGTGAGGAGAGTTAGTCGGCATAACTTTCCCCTCGTTGTCTGGTGATAATTCCTTTACAGATAAAGACTGACTTTTATTATTTAAAGTGACATCAATACATTTAGTACACATATTTCTATGGGGCTCCACATTGGCCTTCAAACATAGTGAACAAACAGATTCATCTGTGTCAGACATGTTTAAACAGACTAGCAATGAGACTAGCAAGCTTGGAAAATGCTTTAAAATAAATTTACAAGCAATATAAAAAACGCTACTGTGCCTTTAAGAAGCACAAAAAAACTGTCACAGTTGAAATAACAATGAACCAAATCTGTTATAGCAACCAAATTTTCACAGTAAATATATTAGTTTAGCAGAGCATTGCACCCACTAGCAAATGGATGATTAACCCCTTAATACCCAAAAACGGATAATCAATATGCAAATAAATGTTTTTAACACAGTCAAACACACTGTCACAGGTCTGCTGTGACTGATTACCTCCCTCAAAATGACTTTTGAAAACCTCTGAGCTCTCTAGAGACGTCCTGGGTCATGCAGGAAGAAGCAGGAAGACTGCGACTGAATTTGTACTGCGCAAAAAAGCGCTAAAATAGGCCCCTCCCACTCATTATTACAGCAGTGGGAAACCTCAGTTAACTGTTTCTATGCAGAAATATAAGTCAGCCATGTGGAAAAATTCATGCCCCTATAAGTTTTATCACCAATGTACCTCACAAAAACGATTAAACATGCCAGTAAACGTTTTCAAGATCCCTTTTTAAAGAGTATGTATTGTTATTTATAAGCCTGCTACCAGTCGCTTCTACTGCAGTTAAGGCTCATTACATTACTTTCAGTATTAGCAGCATTTTCTTAGTCAAATTCCATTCCTTAGAAAATTACATTACTGCACATACATTTAATCAGCCTGATACCAGTCGCTACCACTGCATTTAAGGCTGTACTTACAGTACTTCGGTATCAGCAGTATTTTCTTAGTCAATTCCATTCCTTAGAAAAATATTTTACTGCACATACCTCATTTGCAGGAGACCCCGCACGCTATTCCCTTTCTGAAGTTACCTCACTCCTCAGAATGTGCAAGAACAGCCAGTGGATCTTAGTTACTTCTGCTAAGATCATAGAAAACGCAGGCAGATTTCTTCTTCTAAATACTGCCTGAGAAAAAAACAGCACACTCCGGTGCCATTTAAAAAAAAAAAACTTTTGATTGAAGAAATAATTAAGTATAAAACACCACACTCCTCTCACGACCTCCTTCTATGTTGAGGGTTGCAAGAGAATGACTGGATATGACATGTGAGGGGAGGAGCTATATAGCAGCTCTGCTTGGGTGATCCTCTTGCAACTTCCTGTTGGGAAGGGAATATATCCCATAAGTAATGGATGACCCGTGGACTGAATACACTTAACAAGAGAAATCTAACCCTGTAATGCAATGTTCTCTCAATATATGGGGAACAAAAAGGGATTGGTGGTTCCATGTTAGCATCAAAACACAAAGTACAAGTAACATTTTGAAGGGCCTGTTGATCCATCTTTACCCAAAAAGGGAACAAATAAGAAATAAAATGTTTATATTTTAACCTGAAATAAATGCAAAAAAAATGTTACTGTCCCTTTAAATTTTAAACATAACCTTTTTTATTTTTTAATGCAAAAAAGAAATGGTTGTTCCAAAGCACCCCAGACAGCCTCTACACCTCAGCTTAGCTCTGCTGAGGTGCCTACCTGCCCTGCTGGTTACCGGAGACAATAGCTAGATGAATCTGGACTCAATCCAGAGCAGCTCCCACCGGTGCCTGGCGACTGTTTCACTGAAAACACTAACACCTAGACCGGAACATACACCAACTGAGCATCTCCTCTCGTCCCCAGTGCCTGCAAACACTGCCTTACATTATCCCATTATCCTAACAGGAGCAATGTATCTTGTGTTCTATACCGAGTTACTGTTAAAGTGCTGTATTTTTCCTTATACTTGCTCAGAAAAATAAAATTAGCACTTACCTCAATGTAATCTGCCAGGCAGCAGGGCAGCTCACTAGGTTTGAGAGGCATTCTCCCTCACATGGACCTGTGGAAAAAGGCAAAGACTGAGTAATCTTACTCAGGCTTTCAAGTTAGGGCAGAAAACAGAATTTATGTTTACCTGATAAATTACTTTCTCCAACGGTGTGTCCGGTCCACGGCGTCATCCTTACTTGTGGGATATTCTCTTCCCCAACAGGAAATGGCAAAGAGCCCAGCAAAGCTGGTCACATGATCCCTCCTAGGCTCCGCCTACCCCAGTCATTCGACCGACGTTAAGGAGGAATATTTGCATAGGAGAAACCATATGGTACCGTGGTGACTGTAGTTAAAGAAAATAAATTATCAGACCTGATTAAAAAACCAGGGCGGGCCGTGGACCGGACACACCGTTGGAGAAAGTAATTTATCAGGTAAACATAAATTCTGTTTTCTCCAACATAGGTGTGTCCGGTCCACGGCGTCATCCTTACTTGTGGGAACCAATACCAAAGCTTTAGGACACGGATGAAGGGAGGGAGCAAATCAGGTCACCTAAATGGAAGGCACCACGGCTTGCAAAACCTTTCTCCCAAAAATAGCCTCAGAAGAAGCAAAAGTATCAAACTTGTAAAATTTGGTAAAAGTGTGCAGTGAAGACCAAGTCGCTGCCCTACATATCTGATCAACAGAAGCCTCGTTCTTGAAGGCCCATGTGGAAACCACAGCCCTAGTGGAATGAGCTGTGATTCTTTCGGGAGGCTGCCGTCCGGCAGTCTCGTAAGCCAATCTGATGATGCTTTTAATCCAAAAAGAGAGAGAGGTAGAAGTTGCTTTTTGACCTCTCCTTTTACCGGAATAAACAACAAACAAGGAAGATGTTTGTCTAAAATCCTTTGTAGCATCTAAATAGAATTTTAGAGCACGAACAACATCCAAATTGTGCAACAAACGTTCCTTCTTCGAAACTGGTTTCGGACACAGAGAAGGTACGATAATCTCCTGGTTAATGTTTTTGTTAGAAACAACTTTTGGAAGAAAACCAGGTTTAGTACGTAAAACCACCTTATCTGCATGGAACACCAGATAAGGAGGAGAACACTGCAGAGCAGATAATTCTGAAACTCTTCTAGCAGAAGAAATTGCAACTAAAAACAAAACTTTCCAAGATAATAACTTAATATCAACGGAATGCAAGGGTTCAAACGGAACCCCCTGAAGAACTGAAAGAACTAAATTGAGACTCCAAGGAGGAGTCAAAGGTTTGTAAACAGGCTTAATTCTAACCAGAGCCTGAACAAAAGCTTGAACATCTGGCACAGCGGCCAGCTTCTTGTGAAGTAACACAGACAAGGCAGAAATCTGTCCCTTCAGGGAACTTGCAGATAAACCTTTTTCCAATCCTTCATGAAGGAAGGATAGAATCCTAGGAATCTTAACCTTGTCCCAAGGGAATCCTTTAGATTCACACCAACAGATATATTTTTTCCAAATTTTGTGGTAAATCTTTCTAGTTACAGGCTTTCTGGCCTGAACAAGAGTATCGATAACAGGATCTGAGAACCCTCGCTTCGATAAGATCAAGCGTTCAATCTCCAAGCAGTCAGCTGGAGTGAAACCAGATTCGGATGTTCGAACGGACCCTGAACAAGAAGGTCTCGTCTCAAAGGTAGCTTCCAAGGTGGAGCCGATGACATATTCACCAGATCTGCATACCAAGTCCTGCGTGGCCACGCAGGAGCTATCAAGATCACCGACGCCCTCTCCTGATTGATCCTGGCTACCAGCCTGGGGATGAGAGGAAACGGCGGGAACACATAAGCTAGTTTGAAGGTCCAAGGTGCTACTAGTGCATCCACTAGAGCCGCCTTGGGATCCCTGGATCTGGACCCGTAGCAAGGAACTTTGAAGTTCTGACGAGAGGCCATCAGATCCATGTCTGGAATGCCCCACAGCTGAGTGACTTGGGCAAAGATTTCCGGATGGAGTTCCCACTCCCCCGGATGCAATGTCTGACGACTCAGAAAATCCGCTTCCCAATTTTCCACTCCTGGGATGTGGATAGCAGACAGGTGGCAGGAGTGAAACTCCGCCCATAGAATGATTTTGGTCACTTCTTCCATCGCCAGGGAACTCCTTGTTCCCCCCTGATGGTTGATGTACGCAACAGTTGTCATGTTGTCTGATTGAAACCGTATGAACTTGGCCCTCGCTAGCTGAGGCCAAGCCTTGAGAGCATTGAATATCGCTCTCAGTTCCAGAATATTTATCGGTAGAAGAGATTCTTCCCGAGACCAAAGACCCTGAGCTTTCAGGGATCCCCAGACCGCGCCCCAGCCCATCAGACTGGCGTCGGTCGTGACAATGACCCACTCTGGTCTGCGGAAAGTCATCCCTCGTGACAGGTTGTCCAGGGACAGCCACCAACGGAGTGAGTCTCTGGTCCTCTGATTTACTTGTATCTTCGGAGACAAGTCTGTATAGTCCCCATTCCACTGACTGAGCATGCACAGTTGTAATGGTCTTAGATGAATGCGTGCAAAAGGAACTATGTCCATTGCCGCTACCATCAACCCGATCACTTCCATGCACTGAGCTATGGAAGGAAGAGGAACGGAATGAAGTATCCGACAAGAGTCTAGAAGTTTTGTTTTTCTGGCCTCTGTCAGAAAAATCCTCATTTCTAAGGAGTCTATTATGGTTCCCAAGAAGGGAACCCTTGTTGACGGAGATAGAGAACTCTTTTCCACGTTCACTTTCCATCCGTGAGATCTGAGAAAGGCCAGGACAATGTCCGTGTGAGCCTTTGCTTGAGGAAGGGACGACGCTTGAATCAGAATGTCGTCCAAGTAAGGTACTACAGCAATGCCCCTTGGTCTTAGCACAGCTAGAAGGGACCCTAGTACCTTTGTGAAAATCCTTGGAGCAGTGGCTAATCCGAAAGGAAGCGCCACGAACTGGTAATGTTTGTCCAGGAATGCGAACCTCAGGAACCGATGATGTTCCTTGTGGATAGGAATATGTAGATACGCATCCTTTAAATCCACCGTGGTCATGAATTGACCTTCCTGGATGGAAGGAAGAATTGTTCGAATGGTTTCCATCTTGAACGATGGAACCTTGAGAAACTTGTTTAAGATCTTGAGATCTAAGATTGGTCTGAACGTTCCCTCTTTCTTGGGAACTATAAACAGATTGGAGTAGAACCCCATCCCTTGTTCTCTTAATGGAACAGGATGAATCACTCCCATTTTTAACAGGTCTTCTACACAATGTAAGAATGCCTGTCTTTTTATGTGGTCTGAAGACAACTGAGACCTGTGGAACCTCCCCCTTGGGGGAAGTCCCTTGAATTCCAGAAGATAACCTTGGGAGACTATTTCTAGCGCCCAAGGATCCAGAACATCTCTTGCCCAAGCCTGAGCGAAGAGAGAGAGTCTGCCCCCCACCAGATCCGGTCCCGGATCGGGGGCCAACATTTCATGCTGTCTTGGTAGCAGTGGCAGGTTTCTTGGCCTGCTTTCCCTTGTTCCAGCCTTGCATTGGTCTCCAAGCTGGCTTGGCTTGAGAAGAGTTACCCTCTTGCTTAGAGGACGTAGCACTTTGGGCTGGTCCGTTTCTACGAAAGGGACGAAAATTAGGTTTATTTTTTGCCTTGAAAGGCCGATCCTGAGGAAGGGCGTGGCCCTTACCCCCAGTGATATCAGAGATAATCTCTTTCAAGTCAGGGCCAAACAGCGTTTTCCCCTTGAAAGGAATGTTAAGTAGCTTGTTCTTGGAAGACGCATCAGCCGACCAAGATTTCAACCAAAGCGCTCTGCGCGCCACAATAGCAAACCCAGAATTCTTAGCCGCTAACCTAGCCAATTGCAAAGTGGCGTCTAATTTGAGAGCATTGATTCTGTCCATAATCTCCTCAAAAGGAGGAGAATCACTATCGACCGCCTTTATCAGCTCATCGAACCAGAAACATGCGGCTGTAGCGACAGGGACAATGCATGAAATTGGTTGTAGAAGGTAACCCTGCTGAACAAACATCTTTTTAAGCAAACCTTCTAATTTTTTATCCATAGGATCTTTGAAAGCACAACTATCCTCTATGGGTATAGTGGTGCGTTTGTTTAAAGTGGAAACCGCTCCCTCGACCTTGGGGACTGTCTGCCATAAGTCCTTTCTGGGGTCGACCATAGGAAACAATTTTTTAAATATGGGGGGAGGGACGAAAGGAATACCGGGCCTTTCCCATTCTTTATTGACAATGTCCGCCACCCGCTTGGGTATAGGAAAAGCTTCTGGGAGCCCCGGCACCTCCAGGAACTTGTCCATTTTACATAGTTTCTCTGGGATGACCAATTTGTCACAATCATCCAGAGTGGATAATACCTCCTTAAGCAGAATGCGGAGATGTTCCAACTTAAATTTAAATGCAATCACATCAGGTTCAGCTTGTTGAGAAATGTTCCCTGAATCAGTAATTTCTCCCTCAGACAAAACCTCCCTGGCCCCATCAGACTGGGTTAGGGGCCCTTCAGAAATATTATTATCAGCGTCGTCATGCTCTTCAGTATCTAAAACAGAGCAGTCGCGCTTACGCTGATAAGTGTTCATTTTGGCTAAAATGTTTTTGACAGAATTATCCATTACAGCCGTTAATTGTTGCATAGTAAGGAGTATTGGCGCGCTAGATGTACTAGGGGCCTCCTGAGTGGGCAAGACTCGTGTAGACGAAGGAGGGAATGATGCAGTACCATGCTTACTCCCCTCACTTGAGGAATCATCTTGGGCATCATTGTCATTGTCACATAAATCACATTTATTTAAATGAATAGGAATTCTGGCTTCCCCACATTCAGAACACAGTCTATCTGGTAGTTCAGACATGTTAAACAGGCATAAACTTGATAACAAAGTACAAAAAACGTTTTAAAATAAAACCGTTACTGTCACTTTAAATTTTAAACTGAACACACTTTATTACTGCAATTGCGAAAAAACATGAAGGAATTGTTCAAAATTCACCAAATTTTCACCACAGTGTCTTAAAGCCTTAAAAGTATTGCACACCAAATTTGGAAGCTTTAACCCTTAAAATAACGGAACCGGAGCCGTTTAGAACTTTAACCCCTTTACAGTCCCTGGTATCTGCTTTGCTGAGACCCAACCGAGCCCAAAGGGGAATACGATACCAAATGACGCCTTCAGAAAGTCTTTTCTAAGTATCAGAGCTCCTCTCACATGCGACTGCATGCCATGCTTCTCAAAAACAAGTGCGCAACACCGGCGCGAAAATGAGGCTCTGCCTATGCTTTGGGAAAGCCCCTAAAGAATAAGGTGTCTAAAACAGTGCCTGACGATATTATTATATCAAAATACCCAGATAAAATGATTCCTCAAGGCTAAATATGTGTTAATAATCAATCGATTTAGCCCAGAAAAAGTCTACAGTCTCAATAAGCCCTTTTTGAAGCCCTTATTTACGATCGTAATAAACATGGCTTACCGGATCCCATAGGGAAAATGACAGCTTCCAGCATTACATCGTCTTGTTAGAATGTGTCATACCTCAAGCAGCAAGAGACTGCTCACTGTTCCCCCAACTGAAGTTAATTGCTCTCAACAGTCCTGTGTGGAACAGCCATGGATTTTAGTGACGGTTGCTAAAATCATTTTCCTCATACAAACAGAAATCTTCATCTCTTTTCTGTTTCTGAGTAAATAGTACATACCAGCACTATTTCAAAATAACAAACTCTTGATTGAATAATAAAAACTACAGTTAAACACTAAAAAACTCTAAGCCATCTCCGTGGAGATGTTGCCTGCACAACGGCAAAGAGAATGACTGGGGTAGGCGGAGCCTAGGAGGGATCATGTGACCAGCTTTGCTGGGCTCTTTGCCATTTCCTGTTGGGGAAGAGAATATCCCACAAGTAAGGATGACGCCGTGGACCGGACACACCTATGTTGGAGAAATAACTATTTGGGAGGTGCAGTGAGGATTATACACCACAAGTTCCCAATTGCTTAAAAGCCACCACTGCTCTACTGAAGAGACTGACATGGGCTACAGCTACACCCCAGGAAAAAGCAGAACAAACTTGCACTGCTGGAAAATAATAAAATCTTGATTAAAGAATCTTCTTCCAGACACCTAAACTTTACCACCTCCTTACTCTTAACGTAGGCAAAGAGAATGACTGGGGTTGGAGCGAAGGGAGGTGATATTTAACAGCTTTGCTGTGCTGCTCTTTGCCTCCTCCTGCTGGAGATGATCCGTGGACTCACTGTGTCATTCGAAAGAAAATTGTATACTCTATCTGAATCATGAAAGAAAAAATTGTGTTTAGTATCCCTTTAATTAGTAGAACACTGACAAAATACGTTTCCTGTAGTCAATAAATGTTGAAACAAAACATGGATTTTATAAACAGATTAAAATATGGCTGTACCCAAAGCAGGATTGTATTTATAGAACAAATGGTACAAGAGCCCAGCATACACAAGTATACCAATGAAAGACCCTGCAGGACACTTGTCTGATCCTTCTGGGTACTGTCCTGGGGTAAGCAGATAAAGAACCCCCATAACTAAGGCCACAAACTACTGGATGTGAATTCTGGGAACATTGTTACTGTATTTGGATTAAGTATAAACCTCAATAATTCGAGAACAGGATTTGCAGCACAATAAAAAGTCAAATTATTATTTTGTATGATAATCAAGATCAAGTTTTTTTTTTTTTAAACGTCTTTTTATTGAGAGTATCACACATGAGAACACATAGTTACATCAGATATCAAAGGAACAACAGGTTCAAGCACCAACACAGTTGTGCACATTGTCATATATTAGTCTTTCAACACCACTCTGGTTCTGCTGTTTATAACGCATTTATATCATGAACGTATCCCCAGTGTGCTTACCTCTCACAAATTTTATATTTTATAACACCCCCCCTTCCCACCCCTCCACCCCCCCTAATCTCTACCCAAACTGTCAAAAACTCCCTCCCATATCTTGTAAGCCCAGACCTAGAAGTCTCCTTGAGTTAGCTTTTTAAGATATCCCTTAGTGAACAGCGTGAAGGGGAAAAAAAAAAAAAAAAGGGAGGGGAAAGGTGGGGAAAGGAAGGGATACAGTTGTCTCTCCCACCTCTCTCTCCTTCTGTGGACTTTTTAGGAGTTCCTCGGATAAAATATGTGTGCCCACTCGCCCCTCAGGGAATTCTCCAAGAATATCTCGGAGTGCTGAAATGGTAATAGAATCTGTCTTTGAATTTGGAGTTCAAAGGTCAGGATCAATCTGCGCCATTTCCTTAAAAACAGATTGAGTCTATTACCGACATCTACCCTGGTGTCTACCTGTTCTATAAATAAATGTGTCTTCAGGATGTTACGAAAGTAAGCTATAGTAGGTCTTGTCCTCTTGGTCCAATGGTTTAGGATACACTTTCGTGCAAGTAGGATGGTCATGGTCAGTTCTGTGTCACAGTGTTTATATTGGGCACCCCAGTTTAGAAACAGGATATCCGTGGAATTGAGTGAAATTGGGACCTTCAATTTCCTGTTGATCCAGTACTGCAATTGATGCCAGAATTGCCGAATCACTGGGCAATCCCATATGCAGTGTAACAGACCCGGGGCCTCCGCGGCACATTTAGAACACTTATTAGGGCAGTTAGGCACCCATTTGACCAGACACTTAGGGGTCAGGTAAGCTCTATGTAAGAATTTAGTTTGGGTTTCTCTGAGAGACACCGAGAGAGTCGCCTTTCTGACTTTTTCCAATGCTTTCCGGGTCTCCTCCACCTCAATCCCTGGAACCCCCTCTCTCTCCCATCCCATCACTGCAGATGACTGTATATTCGTCAGTCTGTCCTGTAGAAAGGTTTGATAGATCTCTGATAAAGAGAATCTGCCCATTTTAAAAAGGGATTGAGTAAGTCGAAAAGGGGAGCCATCCCAGAAGTCCGGGTTCTCCCTAATCAATGTGTTCAAATAGTGGCGTGCCTGCAAATAGGCATAAAAGTGAGTAGTCGGAAGATTAAACTCTCTTTGTAGCGTCGAAAAAGATTTAACCGAGCGAGTCAGGGGTTCCAGCAAGGATCCCACCGATTTTAAACCCAGTTTCTCCCAATAGTCAAAGGGTTTCATATCCAGCCCCGCTGGGAAGTCCGGATTACTGTGGAGGGGAAGAAAGACAGAGCTGTGGCAACTTTTTTTAAAAAATGTATGTGCCTGATGCCAGGCTCTTAATGGGTCACGATACAGCAAGTTCATGCCCACCAATTTAGCCGCCCCAGATTTCGCCATGTGTGGCAAATATGCTAGGGAGATTCCCCCAAGGGCTGCACGTTCCAAGTTAGGCCTGTAAAAATGTTGTGTGTCCACTTGCCAGTCTAAGACCAAACGGATCAGCGCTGCCCAGTTGTAAAGTTTAAAGTCCGGCAGGGAGAGACCCCCCTTTAGGTATGGCATAGATAATTTATCTGCCGATATTCGGGGTTTACCCCCTCTCCAGACAAAAAATCGTGTCGCCGCATTCAATAACTTCACATCTGACTTCGTCAGTAGCAGAGGCAGCATAAGTAGCGGGTATAGGAGGCGGGGGAGGACCACCATCTTTACTAGGCTGATCCTACCCGCCAGCGACAAGGGGAGAGATTTCCAGCTTCTCATCAAGCTGCAGAGCTTGGCACATAGGGGGGTTAGGTTCATAGAGTACGTCTTATTGGGATTGACAGGGATATGAATTCCAAGATACGTTAAACTCTGGGAGGCCGGCACAAACGGATAGTCATGCACATTGCCTTTCTTTTTATTTAACCATAGGATCTCTGATTTTTGCATATTGACCTTGTATCCCGAGAAGGAGCCAAAGTCGCTCAAAGTTTGCAAAATCGAAGGGATATGCAGCTTCGGATCCTGCACAAATAACATCATATCATCCGCATATAATGCCAGCTGCTGGGGGACCCCGCCCATATTGATACCTGGGAAGATTTGACGTAGCTTTATTGCCAGTGGCTCTAGGGCCATATTGAATAGTAGCGGCGATAGGGGGCAGCCTTGTCTAGTGCCTCGCCCTAAAGTCACATTGGGGGAGAACGTGTTGTTTACACAGATGTTCGCAATGGGAGAGGAATATAGGTTTTTGAGGAAAGCCGTGAAGGGCCCCGAGATATTGAACTTGGCCATAGTGTGAAACAGGTGATTCCATTCCACCCTATCAAAGGCCTTCTCTGCGTCTAGAGACAGCAGGAAGGCCTCCGGGAGCGGTTTGTTCACTCCATTGTGATTGCCATCCCAGAAATACCGTATCAAGTGTAGCACTCGTCGAATATTGACTACGGATGATCTCGCATGCATGAAGCCGGTTTGGTCCTCATGGATCATCTCTGGCAGGATGAATTTGAGGCGCTCTGCCAGCAGTTTCGTAAGAATCTTATAGTCTGCATTAAGCAGCGATATTGGTCTATATGATTCAGGAAGGAGAATGTCTTTTCCCGTTTTAGGGATAAGGGTAATATAAGCTGCAGAAAACGAATTGGACGGAGTGTCAGCCGCCGAAAAATATGCCGTGAACAGGTCTGTCAACACTGGGACTACCTGCGGCTTCAACATGCGATAGAACTCGATGGGCAGTCCATCAGGGCCAGCCGCCTTGCCCAATGCTAGTGATGCTATTGTTTTACCTACTTCTTCCCTAGAAATAGGCGCATTCAGTTTGTCCAACTGATCGTCTGAGATCTGAGGTAAGTGAATTGAGCTCCAGAAGTCTCTCAGGACCTCATCAGAATAATTTTGGTCGCTGGTGTACAACCTGGAGTAGTAGGAGGCAAATGCCTCTGCTATTCTCTTGGGTTCCCTGACCACTTTATCACCATCCCTGAGGGCAGGTATAAAGCGTTTTGAGGTTTTTAAATTGACCAAGGAGGCCAACAACCTACCCGACCTGTCGCCGTACCTGTAGAATTTACCTCTGGTCCTTAAAAGGGTCTGAGATGCCTGGTAAGCCAGGAGTGCGTCATATTCACTTTTGACAGCAATGTATTTCTGATGGTGCAACCTCGTGGGTCCACTACGATAAGTCGAGTAGGCCGCAGCTAAGCTGGTTCTAAGTGCCTCTAGCCTCTCTGCATGTACTTTTCTTTTGCGGGAGAGAAAAGCCAGAATATCCCCTGCTAGCACCACCTTCGCAGTTTGCCAAAAAAGTTCTGGTGTTGCAAGATGTTGCGCATTGGACAAGTGGAAATCATCCCAGCATTTGATCATGTGTTGCTGAAATTCCTGAGATGTGGTTAGGTATTGTGGGAACCTGAGAGTTCGTCTCTCATTCGGTGGGTCGATCACATCAAGAAAGAGCCCCACAGGGGCGTGGTCAGACACCACTATCTCTCCTATTTTGGTATCTATGATCCGCGGGATCAAAGAGTTGGAGGTCAGGAACATGTCAATGCGGGACATTGTGGGCAAAGCCCGGGAGATACATGTATAGTCTCTTCCATCCGGATAAAGTTTGCGCCATATGTCGACAACATCCAGAGAGGAAGTTAAAGCTTGAAAAATTTCAAGCTCGAATTTACCATCCGATTTAACTTGGATCCCAGGGGCAGTCCTAGAGGTGTCCCTGAGCCTGTCACACCGCGGGTTGGGGGCCAAATTAAAATCCCCTCCAATGATAAGGGCAGAGCCCAGAAACGGAGTCAAGACTCCAATCAGGTTTTCCCAGAACCTCCTGTCTCTCTGGTTGGGGGCATAAACATTACATAACACATATTTTTTATTAGCTATTGTGGTTTGTACAATGAGGTACCGGCCGTCTGGGTCTTTAGTCACTACAGTGTCTGTGAGGTCTAGTTTCTTCCCAAATAAAATTGCTACACCCCGGCTGGCACTTTTGTAGGAAGCAAACTCAGCCTTACCAACCCAGTCTCTCTCTAATTTAGAATGTTCAATGTCAGTCAGATGTGTCTCTTGCAAGAACGCGACATCAGCTCTTTTTTTCCTCAATTGGGTAAGTATGGTCTTTCTCTTTATAGGGGAGTGGATACCACCTACATTCCAGGAGTATATATTAAATTATAGTATTAAGTAGGATACCTTGTGATAGAGAGACAACAACAAAAAAAAAAAAAAAAAAAAAAAAAGGGAAGGGGGGGGGGAGGGAGATAGGGGATCTTCACGCTGTCACATACCTTCTGATAGATTTCTGTTCTCCAGTGCAATACAGGGTCTTGTAAGCTGCGAAGGGGTAACAAGATACATAATGTCAGCCAAACATCAACACAGTTTATATCAGTGAGCAACTTATTGCAATCTAACTTATTGAACCAACATTCTACACCAGATCCTAAGAGCCCCCGTTGCAGGGTCAAGGGAAGGCTATGCCAACCCCTTGGTAGTAGTTGTAAATGCAATATATAAGGACCTGTGGGGAGACCACTATGTTTTAACATACAATAATCAGTGATCTTAGGAGACATTAATATAAACAGGATAGCCATCAACAAATTAAACCTTGCATAAGAGAGTAAGCCCGTGTCGTTAGGCATTAGGCTCGGTATTATTATAATAAGCAATTTCAGGAACTTGAACATTAAACTTATAAACAATCTAAACTTATACAGTATCAACCTGGGTGTCCAAAGACTGGGCAACCACCTTCTAGTTTTGGCTGTTGTAGCCATTTAACGCAGTATGTTGGAGAACATGTAAGCGGTGCGAGTGTGTGAAAGTCTTCATCCCTCCCCACCCCTTGCTCTCCCTGGGCTCATTCCTCCATGTTCTATATCTAGAAAAGCTTGCGCCGTTTCTGGTGAGTCAAAAAATTTAGGTCCCCTCGGGGTCGAGATTTTCAACCTGGCCGGGTACAATAAGTAAGCCTGTCGGCCCTCACGGTGTAGTCTAGAGCATAGCGCAGAGAATTCCCTACGCCTTTTTGTCAAGTCTACAGAATAGTCCTGAAATAGCAGGAGCCTAGAGTTATCATAGGTTAGGTCCTCAACTCTTCTATATGCCCTCAAAACCATGAGTTTAGTCTGAAAATGGAGGAACTTTATCATTACTGGGCGGGCCTGAGCATCGCGATCCATGGCGGGTCTTTCTGGGCCTATTCTATGCGCCCGCTCAACACTCCCTGCCAACCTTTCAGAAGGGATATCTAGCAGTGTCGGGAGAACAGATTCTACAAATTTTAAAATTTCTGTAGGTTTAATCGATTCAGGGAGCCCCAATAGGCGAACATTATTGCGCCTCGAGCGATTCTCGAGGTCATCAATTTTTTGCTGCAGAGCCAGAGAGTGTTTTTCTAGGGCCTCTAATTTACTAGTGGTAGCAACCTGTGTGTCCTCAAGATCAGAGATCCTGGTCTCTGCCTCAGTTACTCTAGTGGAAAATTGTTTCACCTCCTCCGCCAGGGTATCTACTCCCTTTTGGAGGTTTTCTATTTTGGGCAAAAACAGGGTGGAAATCTGTTTGACTATAGGGTGTGGGTCAAGTAAAGTGTGGTCTTGCTGTACCTCATAAGAAGGTCCCTGAGCTACAACTTCTGATCCCTGTCTGGCTCTGCGCTCGGCATTCTTATTGCGGTTCGCCATTGGGTCTTGTATAAGATATTTCTCCATGCACACACACAACTATTTTTTTAAGATGCACCATACATCAGACTTTTTTGCCAAAAGAGTAATAGATTCAAGAAAGTCACATCAAATGTACCTATATGAGCACAAGCAGTAGGACTAGCAAAACACAGTGCCTATTAAATCAACAATTTAAAAAATTACAGTAAACCTGTAGGAAGTAAAAGGAAGGTTAGATACATCAACACCTTCAAAAGCACTTGTGGTAAAGGTCCTTTTCAGTCCTCTTTGTTTAGCCACGTAGGCAGCTGCAGGTACTGATAGCCTTTAGGGGGCAATGAGGAACAAAGCTTGCTCTTTCAGGGCTGTGCACAAGCAAGGTTCTGCAACATCAAATAGCTGGATGCGTTACAGTTCAAAGTGCTGCAGGGAGTTCATTGAGCTGTTTGTCCCAGGCCTACCCTTTCAAATCAGTAGTGCTGTGCAAGATGTCAGGTTGATATCTCAATTTGCAGGATTAAAGAGGCAAGCATTGAAAAGTCAATCCTGAGTAGGTTGAGATGTACACAATATTTCCCCTATCTGGGCCTATGTATGGACAAATCCCAGCACAATTCTCCTTAGCCCACCAATTCTGAGGCAAACAAGTGTTATGGATCTCAAACGGTTAAGTCATTAGTGAGGACTGCACTTGTTAGGGGAGTAGCGCTGTAACTGTTTATCAGGCTCTTCTATCACCCAGTATGTCTTGTGGCGTAATGGTCCCCCCTGTGCATAAAAGTATTTGTTTTGAGGCAATCGGCCTCCTATGTATCTAGGTGTCCGTGTCGCTCGGATCAAGGTAGTCTATAGTAAGGCCCTGAGATGCGTGTGCTATAAGCCGCTTACCGCTTACAATAGCGTGTGTCTCCACTCCTGAAGAACAGGCCCAATCCTCAGAGCGGCACTCCTCAGTTTCCCGCCACTAACTAGCCGGGTTCTCCTTGAAGTCTGTGGCCTTATCCAAGCGAGCTGCTGATGATGTGGGGCCGTGTGTGTCTACCTCCGTCGTTGGGCTATCACCCTCTTAGTCTGCAGGCTGTCGGCTGTTACCTCCGCTCTATTGTCAGACGCGGAGTTACGGTGCACGTGGGGCCAAGATGGCGTCAAGCTGAGAGTGTTTGCGCCTCGCCAAGGTCTCCGTCCCGACCAGGCCACTGTCCGATCCGGTGCTTGCCTAAGTCTTCTCACCCGGTCGATGTGCCGGGTATGTCTTCCCAGCGGCACAACTGTATTGAGGGCTTCGGTGGTGGAGCAGCGGGCGGCTCACGCGAAGAAGGCAGAGAGGGTCTTATGGCGCACCTCCCCTCCGCTCCGGGCAGCAGAATCTGCCAAGGATTTGTTTCGCTGGGCTCTGGGCATATAGGCAGGCAAGTAAGCACCACGAAACAGGTGAAAATCCAGTTCTGAAAGTCTCGTATGTCACTTTTTGGATGTGTCTGCCACGGAGCTCCTCTTGCCTGCTTCTTACCCTAAAGCCCTCCCACCGGCCAAGATCAAGTTTTTATTGTCTCAACAAATTCTAGCTAAATACACACATCTGATATATTTAACTCTACGCAAATGATATTGAAGAAATGCTCGGTGTGTGAGTTGTCATCTATGGCCACATATATTTCACAGCCAATTCCTAGATGAGCCAACAGTACCAGCATATATGGCTAATATTTATACATCCCATCTGTGGGAACCCAGGGAAAGCAGCTGTATAAATATGGTCAAACTAACTATTGATAAAATATAATATTTAACTTCTATTATATGGATAACATGATGCATTGCCAGTTTATATTGGACATAGGTAAGATGATAAACATTATCTACTTATCAGTCCACCTATATGACAGTTGATAATTAAATATAAATAACTTTAATTTTAAAAAAACTCAAGGTTCTGGGTATGGTTAGAAGGAATGGTTCAAAATGAAGTTAGCCAGCCTTTGTCAAGTTGCAAAGAATATTGTTCATAAATGTAAATAGCATTTTTAAAGCAATACGCAGTTGGTTAGAAATCAAAATTATTTTTTTAATTGAAGAAAACAATCATGAAAAACATAAATAGAGTGATATCTCACCATTTTAATGATGTTCAGGCAATTCTGCCCCATATCCTGAACCGAGAACAGGTCATTAAGCACGTGCTGTAACTGTACATCTGCTGACTCTAACATTGCCTTCATATCTACTTCAGTCATTTCTTCTGGGCTGGATGCACACAGTTTCTTTAGACTCTGGATTCGAGGTTTCAGCTTAAAAAATAATTATAGAATATAATGACTATACAATTCATAACTAGACTCATGGAAAGTTAAGCAGAATATTTTAATTAAAGTTACACTAAACCTAAAAAAAATCTTTCATGATGCAGGTAGGGAATATAATTTTAAACAACCTTCCAATTTACTTCTATTATCGAATTTGCTTCATTCTTAGCTGAAGAAAAAGTAATGCACATGGGTGAGCCAATCACGTGAGGCATCTATGTTCAGTCACTAATCAGAAGCTACTAAGCCTATCTAGATATGCGTTTCAGCAAAGGATATCAAGAGAATGAAGCAAAATAGATAATAGAAGTAAATTAGAAAGTTGTTTAAAAACTGCATGCTCTTTCTAAATCACGAAAGAAAAAATGTGGGTTTCATGTCCCTTTAATGGTATGCATATAGGCCCAGATTTAACAAAGACCGGGTGGACAGTAGTGGACATCTTCACCCCTGTCCTCAGAAGCATCACTTCTAGCAGGCAGCAATACATTGCCCACATTTATCATTGCCCGCTATGGCTAGTGTGCAACGCTGCCCCCTGCATGCAGCCGAAGGCGCTCAAAAGTAGCCATCACAGGTTCATAAATGAAGCCCTTAAAGGGATATTAAACACAATTTTTTTCTGTCATTATTCAGATAGAGCATGCAATTTTAAGCAACTTTCTAATTTACTCCTATTATCACTTTTTCTTCGTTCTTTTGGTATCTTTATTTGAAAAAGTAGGAATATAAGCTTAGGAGCTCGCCCATTTTTGGTTCAGCACCCTGGCTAGCGCTTGCTGATTGGTGGCTACATTTAAATTAATTACACGCAATATGAAGTTTAGTAAACTAGGCAGAAGTGCAAGCGTTAAGGCCAGTTGTATAAGAGATATTATTAGCAGAAAAAGAGCTATACTCATGTCCATTTATAGATCACCAGTCAGGTCTCATCTTGCATATTGTGTACAGTTATTCAGGATATAAATACACAAACATTTCCTCAGATTAAAAGATTAAGAATTTGTGGGATACACATATGGCTTTACTGAAAGGGGCACTATAGTTATACTTGTGTTGAAAAGTGGTCAATTTAAAATCTATTACAATTTTATTTTTGTGGCTTTCAAGTGGTTAACAAAAAGAAGCAGCTCCATTGATTATAATAAAGATGAACTTGCAGCTCGTTGTTATGACAAGGCGTGGCTACAAATCCTTATGAATTCTACCATTTTTGAATTACGATGTTGGGCTGTTTTTTCCCCCTGAGATATTAGTTTCATAAACCGGTTTCATTAAATCTAGGCAATTATATGTCAAGTAATGAAACAAGGAGAAGCTAAAACCCCAGCCAGCAAACCATGTATGCACCCATTTAACCCCTTATTTAATATCATGACCATGTAGTTAAAGAAAAACAACAATTCATTAACTTGCCAGATATACTCATTATATTTACAAAAACAAAATGCTATTTGTTTGTATAGCTTAGGTTTAGCAACTCTTATTTCCAGGGATCTCTCTTATTTGCCCTAACTTTTTATAGTCACCCAGACTCTTTATTTTACATGTAAAATCTTCATGTCAAACATTTAACATCGTACTCTCTAAGGCTTAGATTTAGAGTTGGGCGGTAGCCGTCAAAACCAGCGTTAGAGGCTCCTAACGCTGGTTTTTACCGCCCTCTGGTATTTGGAGCCAGTCATTAAAGGGTCTAACGCTCACTTTCCAGCTGCGACTTTTCCATACCGCAGATCCCCTTACGTCAATTGCATATCCTATCTTTTCAATGGGATCTTTCTAACGCCGGTATTTAGAGTCGTGGCTGAAGTGAGTGTTAGAAATCTAACGACAAAACTCCAGCCGCAGAAAAAAGTCAGTAGTTAAGAGCTTTCTGGGCTAACGCCGGTTTATAAAGCTCTTAACTACTGTGCTCTAAAGTACACTAACACCCATAAACTACCTATGTACCCCTAAACCGAGGTCCCCCCACATCGCCGCCACTCTATAAAAATTTTTAACCCCTAATCTGCCGACCGCACGCCGCTGCCACCTACGTTATCCCTATGAACCCCTAATCTGCTGCCCCTAACACCGCCGACCCCTATATTATATTTATTAACAAAGAAGAATTTCCCCTATAAAGAGCTCCCAGACCAAAAATGTCCACTATTTATAGCACAACACTGGCACATGAGTCGAAGTAAAGTGAATCAATCATACCTTTATTATGGCATGTTGGACAAACACTCGGCAAACAATAGAGGTGTGACTACCAGGAGACACAGGTGTGTGGAGTGTTATGTCATCTGACGCGTTTCACGCCCTTCTGGCGCTTTGTCAAAGATGTGGAGGTGTGTGTGATTAGCATATTTTTAAATGGTTATCTAAAAAACTCCTCCCTTGGTGTGATGTCACAGTAACAGACTGTGTTTTCAAAATTATCAATACATATGTGTGATAAAGTGTGTTGAGAAAATGTTAATGAATATATATTTTTATGGTGAAAATATTTTATTCATAAGTTTTTACAAATACAATAAACAATGGTCATACGTTCCAACATTCTCAAGTCACTCGGTACAAATCACATTCACTACAAAGAAATACACTTTCACATACGGATTCATATGTGTCTCCACTCTCCTAAGATGTATCGTGGTGCTATTCTATATAAGTTTTGCTTGGCCTAGTCCATTCCTGCCCCCCCCACTCCTCCTCGAGGCTTCATAGTAATGTATGAAGGGTTCCCACTGCTGAAGAAATGTTTTTTTATCATCTAGATATTCTGCTGTGGCGCTTGCCATATCAAAGTGATATATCATCTTTTGTTTTATCATATCAAAACTAGGGGGGGTTCCCTTCCAAAATTGGGCTATGCACAATCTGACAATAGTGCAAATCCATCTTGCTAACTTATTATTATGTTTAGAGATTCCTGGGATCGAGAAGTGTAGGAGAGCCTGCTCCATTGTCAACGTTATTGTTTTTTGGAAAATCTCACTCACAAGGGAGGAGGCATTATTCCAAATTTCCTTAACGAATCTACAGTCCCACCACATGTGGGAGTATGTCCCAGGTTCGCCACACCCTCTATAGCAAAGTTTGGTAAGTGGGTCTCCCCCTCCTACCGACCTAGTTGGGAATAAATACCATCTGAAGGCTACCTTAACGAAATTTTCCTTAAGAGCCGCATTTTGTGAGAAAGATAACCCGCTGGCTAAAGTCTCCCTCCACGTTTCTATAGACCAGGTTTTCCCTGTGTCATTTTCCCATTTTAGCATTATGGGTGGTTTGCTATCTTGAGGAGTACTGTTGAATAATGCATATAGGGTAGAGATCCCACCTCTAGTGTGCTGATCAGAAAGGCAAAGCCTTTCTAATGTGGTACTTATAGGAACCCTCCCCCCCCCATAATTTGTTGTGCTCTTGATTTTAATTGAAGGTAATGATACCAAATATTTCTGTCTTCGCTATCTAAGGCTTGATACTGTTCGTATGAAATCAACTTGCCTTCTTTGTATATGTCTGCTATTCTATAAAGCCCTTTATTGTGCCATTTCTGTTGTGTGATTTTATCAAGTGGGGTGTTATTGGGTGTCAAGGGAGTGATCATCGACCTCCTATTGAGGAGGGGGAATTTGGAGTTCACAGTTTTCCAAATGTGTAGGGTGTGCTGAATTGCAATAAAATCACATTTTTTATGAGTGATACCAGTGTTAGGGGTCCATAAGAGATTAGATAATGGTGAGGTGTTCATAATGTTAGATTAAATGTTTACCCATTGCGAGTTATCATGAGGTTTGAACCAATGTAAGGTCTGGGCCATACGGGCTGAGTAATAATATGGGATAAGGTTTGGAAGACCCACCCCCCCCTCTCTTTTTGAAGTACACATGAGATTTTTATTGATTCTTGCTCTTTTTCCCTGCCATACAAACTTTGAGATATCCTTTTGGAGTTTATGCAGGTCTGATAGGGGAAGAGATATAGGCAGGGAGCGGAATAAATATAGCAACTTGGGTAACAGGGACATCTTGGTAGAGATAATTTGTCCATATAGAGATATTTTGAGTTTCGTCCATTTTGTTAATAAGGCTCTAATATTTTTAAACATGGGAAGGTAGTTTAATTGATATAGGGAGTGTATATTATTAGATAGATTAATTCCTAGATATTTAATGGACTTCTTTGGCCATTTGAATGCAAAATTAAGTTCCATAAGTTTTTTAGTATGATTTGGCAACCCGATTCCCAGGGCTTCACATTTCTCCTCATTTATTTTATAACCCGATAGGAACCCAAAGTGTTGTATTAGCTTGTATACCGGGGGGAGGGATAATAAGGGTTTAGTTAATGTCAGGATCACATCGTCGGCGAACAGGGATATCTTATGTTCTGTTTGGCCTACCTGAATTCCAGAGATGTCTCGATTTTCTCTAATTTTAATAGCCAACGGTTCTATGATCAAAGCAAATAGCAGCGGGGATAGTGGGCATCCCTGTCTAGTTCCATTGTTGATATGTATGGTTTTAGACTGGTATCCTGCCAATTTAACAAAAGCTGTTGGGAATGAATATAGTGATTTGATGGCGTCATAAAATGACCCTGAAATACCCACCCTCTCCAGAACCGCAAACATAAAGTCCCAGTTAATTCTATCGAATGCCTTCTCTGCGTCCAAAGAGAGGAACAGAGAAGGCATTCTTCCCACTGTGGCTATATTAATCAGATCAATAATTTTCCTAGTGTTGTCTGGGGCCTCTCTTTGTGATATAAATCCTACTTGGTCTGGGTGAATTAGTTTAATAAGGAGTGGGTTTAGGCGGTTCGCTAAAATTTTAGTAAATAATTTAATTTCCTGATTGATTAAGGATATGGGTCGATAGTTGTGGCAATGTTGTTTATTTTTCCCTGGTTTTGGGATTACTGTAATTCTGGCCGTCAGCATTTCTCTAGGTACGTCTTTACCCTGCATCATGGCGTTAAATACTTTGACTAGTTCAGGTATCAGAATAGGATGTAGTAAGATGGCAGGGTAGCCATCAGGTCCTGGGGCTTTAGATCGTTTAAGATTTTTAATATTCAATTTTATTTCCTCTTGGGTTATGGGACTATTTAGGGATTCTAGCTCCTCTTCTGTTATGAATATATATTTTTAATCGTGCAGATTACGTGTATTAATTTAAAGTGAATTATTATTAAAATTTAAAATCAATAACCTATGACACTATGCGGCTCTTAAATGTTTAAAGCCTATGGCAATGAACTGAAAAACTCTTATAGCTACATTGTAATGCATTACTTCTGCTGGAATTCCACTGCATTGATACTTTTTAGTTACTATTTTTATTTGTAATACATTAGTATGTATGGTTGTTCTTTCATTTTTAGAGATTCTGTTACTTTTGCTATATAGGCTTTCAGACCATTTAGATTCTTCGTTTGTCTGAAGTCTTATCAGTCTTATAATTAACCCCTTCGTCACTGTTTAGAATTGTTGTGTTATATCTACTTTTCAATAGTTTGTCTTATTACTTGGCTGGGTTAACTAAGTATATTAGAGCCGTTAGTTCATATCAACACTAAAATATTACAGTATTAAAAGTTGTATATTTAGTGTGAAAAAGCAGTTTTTGAACTTTACACCTGATTAATAAATTGTCGGTTTAATTTATTACATTTTATATCATTCTTTAGTGTTAATTCATTTTAATATTTATTCCACTACGTAAGATATAAAAAAATAAAATAATGAACTTATGGACCTGATTAATATTCATTAGAATTGGTAATGGTATTTTAGTTTGAGGCTTTCAAAGGCATGGATATAGAAAAAGTGAAGTAAATAGAGCGGATATACAGAGAATAAATAAATTTATTTTTGTTCAAATAATTTGCTATTACTACAGTTGTCTGTTCTTTCATTTTTTTGATTTTTGATTTTATTTTATTTTATACTGATATTTTAATTCCCTTGATATAGATCTAGATCCCATCTAGAGTTTATTCCTTTTGGCTCTTTAGTTGCTAATTTAAATATCCACTTTGCCTCTCTATCCAATAGTTTCCTAAATCTATCCCCTCCTCTCTTATTGGCTGGAATAAAGTCAATAACTTGGAATTTGAAGGCTTTTTTGCTTTCTTCAGTAGTTACTCGATGATTAGCATAATGTTTAGCTACTGGTGTTTTGGGTGGATCCTTTTCTAGTGATGTCAAGTGCTCACGTATTCTGTCCTTCAAAAACCGACTAGTACAACCTGTATATTGTTGTCTACAAATTTGACAAGTTATTAAGTACACCACATATTTTGAACAGCAATCAAGTCTATATTTGATATTATAGGTGCTATTGTTTGCTGAGGATGTAAAAGTATTTGCAAGGTGACAGTGTTGACATACATTACAAGGGTGCTTACCACACTTGAAAAAACGTTTTTTTAGAAAGCCATGTTTCTTTAGACTTTATAGTGCAATTGTTATAAACATATTGGATAACTTTACTTCCAATTGTTGGCGCTTTCCTGGATACAAATTTAACCCCATTTTTTAGGCATTTATCTAGTTTTTCATCTAGTTTAAGAATTTTTAAATTGTTGTTGACTATATTTTTAATCTGATTAAATTGTTTACTGTATTGTGTAACACAGACTATGGTGTCACTTTTCCAATTTGTAGGTACTTTAGATGCTTTTTGTTATTAGTTTTATTAATTAGGTCTTGTCTCTTAATTTTTGCTATTTCAGCTCTAGCTTTCATAAGTTTGTTTCTATCGTATCCCCTATTGGTAAGCCTGTGAACTAGATTTAGTGAATGATCTAGATAGTCACTATCATTGGTACATATCCTCCTAATTCTTTTTAGTTGTCCCTTAGGTATGGATTTTGTCGTATGGGCTGGGTGGCATGAGTCAGCCCTCAAGATTGTGTTTCCAGAAATTTCTTTTCTGTACAGTTCAGTAACTATTTTTTCCTCTCTTGCATTTAACTGAATATCTAAATAATTTGCTTTATATTTATCAACTTGAAAGGTAAAGCTTAGGTTTAAATCGTTACTATTTAAATACTTCACAAATTCTTTGCATTGTTCACTGTCCCCACGCCAGATAAACAGAAGATCATCTATGAATCTGGCGTAGAAATCAATGTAACATCCATACACATTAGCTTGTCCAAAGATATAGGTGGCTTCAAACCAACCTAAAAACAAGTTAGCATACGAGGGGGTAAATTCCAAGCTATTGACTTTATTCCAGCCAATAAGAGAGGAGGGGATAGATTTAGGAAACTATTGGATAGAGAGGCAAAGTGGATATTTAAATTAGCAACTAAAGAGCCAAAAGGAATAAACTCTAGATGGGATCTAGATCTATATCAAGGGAATTAAAATATCAGTATAAAATCAAATAAAATAAAAAATAAAAAAAATGAAAGAACAGACAACTGTAGTAATAGCAAATTATTTGAACAAAAATAAATTTATTTATTCCCTGTATATCCGCTCTATTTACTTCACTTTTTCTATATCCATGCCTTTGAAAGCCTCAAACTAAAATACCATTACCAATTCTAATGAATATTAATCAGGTCCATAAATTCATTATTTTATTTTTTTATATCTTATGTAGTGGAATAAATATTAAAATGAATTAACACTAAAGAATGATATAAAATGTAATAAATTAAACCGACAATTTATTAATCAGGTGTAAAGTTCAAAAACTGCTTTTTCACACTAAATATACAACTTTTAATACTGTAATATTTTAGTGTTGATATGAACTAACGGCTCTAATATACTTAGTTAACCCAGCCAAGTAATAAGACAAACTATTGAAAAGTAGATATAACACAACAATTCTAAACAGTGACGAAGGGGTTAATTATAAGACTGATAAGACTTCAGACAAACGAAGAATCTAAATGGTCTGAAAGCCTATATAGCAAAAGTAATAGAATCTCTAAAAATGAAAGAACAACCATACATACTAATGTATTACAAATAAAAATAGTAACTAAAAAGTATCAATGCAGTGGAATTCCAGCAGAAGTAATGCATTACAATGTAGCTATAAGAGTTTTTCAGTTCATTGCCATAGGCTTTAAACATTTAAGAGCCACATAGTGTCATAGGTTACTGATTTTAAATTTTAATAATAATTCACTTTAAATTAATACACGTAATCTGCACGATTAAAAATATATATTCATTAACATTTTCTCACTTTATCACACATATGTATCAATAATTTTGAAAACACAGTCTGTTACTGTGACATCACACCAAGCAGGGCCGCCACTAGAAATTTTGGGGCCCCTGACTTAACCATTGATCAGGGCCCCCCCCCCCCCCCCGACATGTGCAATTTTCGACCAAGTGACTAAATTGTATATGCACTTTATTCTTAAGTGTCTATTTAAACTTGGAAATGTTGTTAAGGTAGTAACATACACACACACAGACAAACTCATACACTGAAACACACACACACTCACACATAAGGATTCACATATAGACACTCTAGCAGACATGCAAAGAAACCCAAACAGACACAGACACTCAGCACTTGTTTACATTGACCTGACAAGTAATGAGGTAGACTACAGTTTTGTAAAAAAAGGAGATTTAGAAAACAAAATATGGAGTTCTGATTATCTTTTTGTAAAGGAAGATGCCAAATAAATTATGACAACAGCATGCAGTGGCTGAAAGGAAGGGCCCTGAACTGCCTAAACAATAATTTAAAGGTTAAATGGTGGATTAGGTGACTTCCGTAAAGGTCTCATTAGTCTCAAAGTCTGTAGAAAGATGTGAATAATCAGTAGTAAGGTCAAAATGTCCTAAAAAACAGAATTTATGTTTACCTGATAAATTACTTTCTCCAACGGTGTGTCCGGTCCACGGCGTCATCCTTACTTGTGGGATATTCTCTTCCCCAACAGGAAATGGCAAAGAGCCCAGCAAAGCTGGTCACATGATCCCTCCTAGGCTCCGCCTTCCCCAGTCATTCGACCGACGTAAAGGAGGAATATTTGCATAGGAGAAATCATATGATACCGTGGTGACTGTAGTTAATGAAAATAAATCATCAGACCTGATTAAAAAACCAGGGCGGGCCGTGGACCGGACACACCGTTGGAGAAAGTAATTTATCAGGTAAACATAAATTCTGTTTTCTCCAACATAGGTGTGTCCGGTCCACGGCGTCATCCTTACTTGTGGGAACCAATACCAAAGCTTTAGGACACGGATGATGGGAGGGAGCAAATCAGGTCACCTAGATGGAAGGCACCACGGTTTGCAAAACCTTTCTCCCAAAAATAGCCTCAGAAGAAGCAAAAGTATCAAATTTGTAAAATTTGGTAAAAGTGTGCAGTGAAGACCAAGTCGCTGCCTTACATATCTGATCAACAGAAGCCTCGTTCTTAAAGGCCCATGTGGAAGCCACGGCCCTAGTGGAATGAGCTGTGATTCTTTCAGGAGGCTGCCGTCCGGCAGTCTCATAAGCCAATCTGATGATGCTTTTAAGCCAAAAAGATAGAGAGGTAGAAGTTGCTTTTTGACCTCTCCTTTTACCAGAATAAACAACAAACAAGGAAGATGTTTGTCTGAAATCCTTTGTAGCATCTAAATAGAATTTTAGAGCACGGACAACGTCCAAATTGTGTAACAAACGTTCCTTCTATGAAACTGGATTCGGACACAAAGAAGGTACAACTATCTCCTGGTTAATATTTTTGTTGGAAACAACCTTCGGAAGAAAACCAGGCTCAGTACGTAAAACCACCTTATCTGCATGGACCAGATAGGGCGGAGAACACTGCAGAGCAGATAACTCAGAAACTCTTCTAGCGGAAGAAATTGCAACCTAAAACAAAACTTTCCAAGATAATAACTTAATATCTACAGAATGTAAGGGTTCAAACGGAACCCCTTGAAGAACTGAAAGAACTAGATTAAGACTCCAGGGAAGAGTCAAAGGTCTGTAAACAGGCTTGATTCTAACCAGAGCCTGAACAAACGCTTAAACGTCTGGCACAGCTGCCAGCCTTTTGTGAAGTAAAACAGATAAAGCAGAGATCTGTCCCTTCAGAGAACTCGCAGAAAATCCTTTCTACAAACCTTCTTGTAGAAAGGAAAGAATCTTAGGAATTTTTATCTTGTTCCATGGGAATCCTTTAGATTCACACCAACAGATATATTTTTTCCATATATTATGGTAAATTTTTCTAGTTACAGGCTTTCTAGCCTGAATAAGAGTATCTATTACAGAATCTGAAAACCCACGCTTTGATAAAATCAAGCGTTCAAACTCCAAGCAGTCAGTTGGAGGAAAACCAGATTCGGATGTTCGAATGGACCCTGAATAAGAAGGTCCTGTCTCAAAGGTAGCTTCCATGGTGGAGCCGATGACACATTCACCAGGTCTGCATACCAAGTCCTGCGTGGCCACACAGGAACTATCAAGGTCACCGAAGCCCTCTCCAGATTGATCCTGGCTACCAGCATGGGAATGAGAGGAAACGGTGGGAATACATAAGCTAGGTTGAAGATCCAAGGTGCTACTATTGTATCCAATAGAGTCGCCTTGGGATCCCTGGATTTGGACCCGTAACAAGGGACCATGAAGTTCTGACGAGAGGCCATCAGAACCATGTCTGGAATGCCCCATAATTGAGTTATTTGGGCAAAGATTTCCAGATGGAGTTCCCACTCCCCCGGATGCTCCTCCATCGCCAGGGAACTCCTTGTTACCCCCTGATGGTTGATATATGTAACAGTCGTCATGATGTCTGATTGAAACCTTATGAATTTGGCCTTTGCTAGTCAAGGCCAAGCCTTGAGAGCATTGAATATCGCTCTCAGTTCCATTATGTTTATCGGGAGAAGAGAGTCTTCCCGAAACCATAGACCCTGAGTTTTCAGGGGTTCCCAGACCGCGCCCCAGCCCACCAGACTGGCGTCGGTCGTGACAATGACCTATTCTGGTCTGCGGAAGCTCATTCCCTGTGACAGGTTGTCCAGGGTCAGCCACCAACGGAGTGAATCTCTGGTTATTTGATCTACTTGTATCGTCGGAGACAAGTCTGTATAATCCCCATTCCACTGTCTGAGCATGCACAGGTGCAATGGTCTTAGATGAATTCGTGCAAAAGGAACTATGTCCATTGCCGCAACCATCAAACCTATTACTTCCATGGACTGCGCTATGGAAGGAAGAAGAACAGAATGAAGTACCTGACAAGAGCTTAGAAGTTTTGATTTTCTGGCCTCTGTCAGAAAAACCTTCATTTCTAAGGAAACTATTATTGTTCCCAAGAAGGGAACTCTTGTTGACGGGGACAGAGAACTTTTTTCTATGTTCACTTTCCACCTGTGAGATCTGAGAAAGGCTAGGACAATGTCCGTATGAGCCCTTGCTTTTGACAGAGACGACACTTGAATCAGGATGTCGTCCAAGTAAGGTACTACTGCAATGCCCCTTGGTCTTAGCACCGCTAGAAGGGACCCTAGTACCCTTGTGAAAATCCTTGGAGCAGTGGCTAATCCGAATGGAAGTGCCACAGGTAATGCTTGTCCAGAAAGGCGAACCTTAGGAACCGAAAATGTTCCTTGTGGATAGGAATACGTAGGTACGCATCCTTTAAGTCCACCGTGGTCATGAATTGACCTTCCTGGATGGTAGGAAGGATCGTTCGAATGGTTTCCATTTTGAATGATGAAACCCTTAGAAACTTGTTTAGAATCTTGAGATCTAAAATAGGTCTGAATGTTCCCTCTTTTTTGGGAATTATGAACAGGTTGGAGTAAAAACCCATCCCTTGTTCTCCTAATGGAACAGGATGAATCACTCCCATGCTTAACAGGTCTTCTACACAGTGTAAGAAAGCCTGTTCGAAGATAATTGAGACCCGTGGAACCTTCCCCTTGGGGGTAGTTCCCTGAATTCCAGGAGATAACCTTGAGAAACTATTTCTAGCGCCCAAGGATCCTGAACATCTCTTGCCCCAGCCTGAGCAAAGAGAGAAAGTCTGCCCCCCACCAGATCCTTCCCAGATCGGGGGCCAACACTTCATGCTGTTTTGGTAGCAGTGGCAGGTGACTTGGCCTGCTTACCCTTGTTCCAGCCTTGCATCGGCCTCCAGGCTGGCTTGGTTTGAGAAGTATTACCCTCTTGCTTAGAGGGTGTAGAATTTGAGGCTGGTCCGTTTCTGCGAAAGGGACGAAAATTTGGCTTCTTTTTAGCCTTAAAAGACCTATCCAGAGGAAGGGCGTGGCCCTTTCCCCCAGTGATGTCTGAAATAATCTCTTTCAAGTCAGGGCCAAACAGTGTTTTACCCTTGAAAGGGATGTTAAGCAAAAGCGCTCTGCGCGCCATGATAGCAAACCCTGAATTATTCGCCGCTAATCTAGCTAATTGCAAAGCGGCATCTAAAATAAAAAAGAGTTAGCCAATTTAAGAGCTTGAACTCTGTCCAAAACCTCCTCGTACGAAGATTCTTTATTGAGCGACTTTTCTAGTTCTTCGAACCAGAAACACGCAGCTGTAGTGACAGGAACAATGCATGAAATTGGTTGTAGAAGGTAACCTTGCTGAACAAACATCTTTTTAAGCAAACCCTCTAACCTTTAATCCATAGGATCTTGAAAGCACAACTATCTTCTATAGGAATAGAAGTGCGTTTGTTTAGAGTAGAAACCGCCCCCTCGACCTTGGGGACTGTATGCTATAAGTCCTTTCTGGGGTCGACTATAGGAACTAATTTCTTAAATATAGGGGGAGGACAAAAGGTATGACGGGCCTTTCCCACTCCTTATTTACTATGTCCGCCACCCGCTTGGGTATAGGAAAAACATCGGGGGGCACCGGAACCTCTAGGAACTTGTCCATCTTACCTAATTTCTCTGGAATGACCAAATTGTCACAATCATCCAGAGTAGATAATACCTCCTTAAGTAGTGCGTGGAGATGTTGAAATTTAAATTTAAAAGTTACAATATCAGGTTCTGCTTGTTGAGAAATTTTCCCTGTCTGAAATTTCTCCCTCAGACAAAACCTCCCTCCTGGCCCCTTCAGATAGGTGTGAGGGTATGTCAGAACAGATATCATCAGCGTCCTCTTGCTCTTCAGTGTTTAAAACAGAGCAATCACGCTTTCTCTGATAAGTAGGCATTTTGGAAAAAATGCATGCAATAGAATTATCCATTACAGCCATTAATTGTTGTATGGTAATAAGTATTGGCGCACTAGATGTACTAGGGGCCTCTTGAGTGGGCAAAACTGGTGTAGACACAGAAGGGGATGATGCAGTACCATGCTTACTCCCCTCATTAGAGGAATCATCTTGGGCAATATCATATCTATGGCATTATTATCCCTACTTTGTTTGGACATTATGACACAAATATATCACATATATTTAAATGGGGAGACACATTGGCTTTCATACATATAGAACATCGTTATCTGATGGTTCAGACATGTTAAACAGGCTTAAACTTGTGAACAAAGCACAAAAAACGTTTTACAATAAAACCGTTACTGTCCCTTTAAATTTCAAACTGAACACACTTTATTACTGAATATGTGAAAAAGTATGAAGGAATTGTTCAAATTTCACCAAAATTTCACCACAGTAACTTAAAGCCTTAAAAGTATTGCACACCAAATTTGAAAGCTTTAACCCTTAAAATAACGGAACCGGAGCCGTTTTTACATTTAACCCCTATACAGTCCCAGGTATCTGCTTTGCTGAGACCCAACCAAGCCCAGAGGGGAATACGATACCAAATGATGCCTTCTATAAGCTTTTTCAGTGGTTCTTAGCTCCTCACACATGCATCTGCATGCCATGCTTTCCAAAAACAACTGCGCATTAGAGGCGCGAAAATGAGGCTCTGTCTATGACTAGAAAAGGCCCCCAGTGAAAAAGGTGTCCAATACAGTGCCTGCCGTTTTTATTAAAACAATCCCCAAGATTTAACAACTATTAAAAGTAATAATCTGCCAAATATACTTAGTAAAGTAATCGTTTTAGCCCAGAAAAATGTCTACCAGTTTTTTAAGCCCTAATGAAGCCCTTTATTCTTTTACTTAAACTAAGAAAATGGCTTACCGGTTCCCATAGGGAAAATGACAGCTTCCAGCATTACCGAGTCTTGTTAGAAATGTGTCATACCTCAAGCAGCAAAAGTCTGCTCACTGTTTCCCCCAACTGAAGTTAATTCCTCTCAACAGTCCTGTGTGGAAACAGCCATCGATTTTAGTAACGGTTGCTAAAATCATTTTCCTCTTACAAACAGAAATCTTCATCTCTTTCCTGTTTCAGAGTAAATAGTACATACCAGCACTATTTTAAAATAACAAACTCTTGATTGAAGAATAAAAACTACATTTAAACACCAAAAAACTCTAAGCCATCTCCGTGGAGATGTTGCCTGTACAACGGCAAAGAGAATGACTGGGGAAGGCGGAGCCTAGGAGGGATCATGTGACCAGCTTTGCTGGGCTCTTTGCCATTTCCTGTTGGGGAAGAGAATATCCCACAAGTAAGGATGACGCCGTGGACCGGACACACCTATGTTGGAGAAAGGAACAGACAATGGACACACACACAAACTAAAACTTGCACATACACTCAATGAAACACAGAGACAGCCTCAGAAAACACACAAAGACATACATACACACACAGAGACATCCACAGAAAACACACAACGACATACACACACACAGAGACACAACCACATAAAACACAGAAAGACATACATACACACACCCTCACTGATACATCCACAGAAAACACACAAAGACATACACACATGCTCACAGAGACACCCACAGAAAATACACACCCTCACAGAGACATCCACAGAAAACACAGACATACACACCCACCCTCACAGAGGCATCCATAGAAAATACACAAAGACAAACATACACACACCCTCACAGAGACACCCATAGAGACACAAACCAAAGCACAAAGACATAAACACAGACACCCACAGAAACACTCACAGGAGGAAACATTTATGCACCTTTCATCCCCTAAATCAACTTTGTGACATGCATGATAAAAAAAATGCAGAAATTAAGAGATCACTTTTTAAAGAATCATATTTATAAATGTGCAAACAAAAATAATTCTGTGAATTCAAAATTGTACATTAATGATCTGGGTAGATGGCTAGATGAAGAAAAGTACTTTGACATATGTTTGTTTGTTTTTTCCCCAACCAATAGCACCACTTCATATATAGTGTACAAATGTTCCCATCTGTCAGCTGTACTTATGGATTTTGAAAATGCTGTACTCTATATGGTCTTGGTGGAACCATAAGCTGTGGTACTCATACCATAAGATCTTATTAAATTCAGGATTTAGGCTTGTTGGTATGTATTTCAAAATTAAGTCAGCTGTAGTGTAAACTGAACAGTTTTAAGTTAACCTGTCTCATTTCAAACACTGAGCAATCTTATTCTGAGAGTATAACATTTTATGCAGATGTAAAAATCTTAGATAAAATGCCTCCTTGCATCTGGAAAGTCCTTTCATAAAGGGACAGTAAACTAGAATGTAATATATATATATATATATATATATATATATATATATATATATATATATATATATTTATAATTGCATATCTGGCAAAAGGGCACCTACCATTTGCGTATTGAGGAGGAAACATTTCTGCTTGGTTTTAAATATAGACTTTTTACAGCATTGTCAAATAATCATAAATACATTGCTGCTAAAAAAATGTTTTTATGGACCCCTGGCCCCACCATACAACTACTACCACACTAAAGTTACAATCCGAAATTGCACAAAGAAATACAAAAATTTGCTAAGTAAGTCTTACCTCCTCTGCAAATGAAAGTGATCTGCCGTCTGACTCAGGCACACACTGTACAAACAAAGTGCCAAGTCTGTCTCACACTGTGCATAGTGGTTTAGTGCACACTCAGAAATACTTTACTCCTTGTAATAACATTTCCCATGTTCAATTAGCACTCTGCTGTAGTACCCACTGGTGACTGCCAAAATTAAAAAAAAAAAAAAAAAATTTTTTTTTTTTTTTTTTTTTTTTTTAGTTCTTGTCTCATGGGGCCCCCCTGGCCCATTGGGCCCCTGACAGGAGTCACTCCTGTCACCCCCTGATGGCGGCCCTGCACCAAGGGAGGAGTTTTTTAGATAACCATTTAAAAATATGCTAATCACACACACCTCCACATCTTTGAGAAAGCGCCAGAAGGGCGTGAAAGGCGTCAGATGACGTCACACTCCACACACCTGTGTCTCCTGGTAGTCACACCGCTATTGTTTGCCGAGTGTTTGTCCGACATGCCATAATAAAGGTATGATTGATTCACTTTACTTCGACTCATGTGCCAGTGTTGTGCTTTAAATAGTGGACATTTTTGGTCTGTGAGCTCTTTATAGGGGAAATTCTTCTTTGTTTATTGTATACCTGGAACGAGCAGCCTGGTCTGCAGGTTTGGGTTTGTGCCGGGAGAGGCGCCGACGCAGTATTCCCTGTATGCTCCAATACAGACCTTACCGCTGAGTATCCTTAAACTCTCACTAACCGAGGTATATGAACATATCAAGTGTCTCAGAGAGTATAAGGGAACGGAAACAAGTAAAAACTTGGGACAAGCGAGGATAATATAAATGTGGTAATTCAAACACACTAACACAGCTAAGTGAAATTGTTCAAAGAAAGAATTTAATGTGGTGAAATAATACCAACATATAACCTAAACAACAAATATCCACATATCACGAAAAACAGTGGTTTCTGGACTGTCACAATTACACTGTTTCTGTATTACATGTAATTTTGAATATATCCTTGCTTAAATAAAATAAGAATAACATCACGTAAAATGGCACAATCAACAGCACTGGAGGACATATTTAACAGAAAAATTACTTACCAGGAGCGCAGGGAGGAGTTTACACCTGATCAAGTACAATCAAATGAACTACGCTATTTGTTTCTTACAATGGAAAACCTGAGAGTTAAAGAACTCAAACTATGGTATGAACTGATCTATCTTGATAAATATATACAAACAGCTATAATACCACGAGGGCTACGCTTGAAAAAAATCCCAAATGTGGATAAAGAGAAAGAAAAGGAATTTTTGGATGACTGGCTAAAAACGCTGAGTGAATGCTTCCTCAAATTGATGACTAAACTTGAAGTCAATAGAACTGAGAAAAGAGAAAAAAATCTTTTTGAGATCAAAGAACTACAGAAAAAGTTACAACCCCTTACTCAACATCAAAAATATGTTACGTTCGATACAGAATTAAAACAACACCTTGATGAGGTTGAACAGAATCTAGTATCCAGAAAAGATAACAAGATGCTGAGAGATGAATTGGATTATTCCATGAACAAAGTATACAATTGGAATGCAACTACACAAGGGGCATTGAATGGGCATGCAAGCCAAAGCAAGAATAAAAATAAAAACAAAAATAAACAGCAACAAAAAAACAAAAATAAAAATAAACAAAGGACAACGACATGAAAATTCTTCAAAGAAAGATACAAGAAGAGTGAGTTTTTCAGACTCAAATTTTTGTATCCACAGTGATACAACTTCCACCCCAAAAGAAGGGACATCGGAGAGCTCAACTAGCTCTGAAAATGAAGAACAGCAAACAGGACAAAGAGATCCAGGAGCAAGGCCCAAGATAAAACAACGAAGTGAAGCCAAAAATTTACAAAATGAAGAAGAAACCACCCAGGTTCCAAAAAAGTGCATCAAGCCAACTCAACAAGTGAAGAAGAAGATGTCAACCAGATACGGACAGTAGTCAATTTATCTTCACATTGTCTAACAAGGCCAGAACAACAAGTCCTGGAAAAAGGACTGGATTTTGCCCCAACCACGGACTTTGACTTGTTTCGTACTATTACTGACATCAATTGTCTAATCAGAAAAATTGTTTTGAAATGTCATTTTGATAAAAATGAAAATATTAATAATGCAGATAACTCTACATGTAGTCACTTAGCAACTGAATCACTTGCTCAGCTGACAAAGCCTAGCATCTACAATTTAGATGAATTTTCCATTGTAGATCTACAAACTGCTAATATGTTAGAGGCAATGGCAGCTAAGTCAACGAGGGAGGTTGAACATATACAAACACACAAGAAATATAATAAAACATTAAGATCTAAAAGTACATTTTATCCTATACAATCTAGGAACCAATATATAGACATGTTTCAAGAGAAAACACATAAGGAACTGGTAGACCTATATGAAAAAACTAAAGCCCAACAGAGCATTAAACGCAAAAACAAAACAAATTTAACAAGACAACAACAATTAGCCCTTAAAAACCTACAAAATAATGATCTCATTACAATCACCCCAGCTGACAAGGGTGGATCCATTGTTATACAGGACAAACAAGATTATCATGCTGAAGCAATAAAACAGTTAAATGATACTAACACATACACTTTGCTTACCAGTGACCCTACCACTAAATATCTAGAACAATTTGGCAAACTTCTAGACTGGGGTAAACATCTGGGTATCTTAGATCAGAAAATGTGTGATTATTTGTATAATCCTACCCCCACTATTGCTAACTTTAGAATTATACCTAAAATCCATAAACATCCACTCTCACCACCAGGTAGACCCATAGTATCAGGGGCGGGGTCCCTAGGAGAAAAATTAGGAGAATGGATAGACAATATATTACAGCCTTTTGTCCATACACTACCAGGGTATATCAAAGATACTACACATGTATTACAAAAACTAGAAGATAAAACCTGGAATGAAAATAATATGTGGCTCACTGTAGATGTCTCTTCCCTTTATTCGTGCATACCGCACGAATTAGGGTTGAAAGCAATTGAATACCATCTTTTATTGAAAAGCACCTTTCCAGCAGAACTAATTGAATTTATTGTGGAGGCTGTAAATTTTCTGTTAAAACATAATTTTTTCATTTTTGACTCTAAGTTAAACTTGCAAACATGTGGCACTGAGATGGGGGCAAAATTTGCCCCCTCGTATGCTAACTTGTTTTTAGGTTGGTTTGAAGCCACCTATATCTTTGGACAAGCTAATGTGTATGGATGTTACATTGATTTCTACGCCAGATTCATAGATGATCTTCTGTTTATCTGGCGTGGGGACAGTGAACAATGCAAAGAATTTGTGAAGTATTTAAATAGTAATGATTTAAACCTAAGCTTTACCTTTCAAGTTGATAAATATAAAGCAAATTATTTAGATATTAAAGGCAAGAGAGAAAAAAATAGTTACTGAACTGTACAGAAAAGAAATTTCTGGAAACACAATCTTGAGGGCTGACTCATGCCACCCAGCCCATACGACAAAATCCATACCTAAGGGACAACTAAAAAGAATTAGGAGGATATGTACCAATGATAGTGACTATCTAGATCATTCACTAAATCTAGTTCACAGGCTTACCAATAGGGGATACGATAGAAACAAACTTATGAAAGCTAGAGCTGAAATAGCAAAAATTAAGAGACAAGACCTAATTAATAAAACTGATAACAAAAAAGCGTCTAAAGTACCTACAAATTGGAAAAGTGACACCATAGTCTGTGTTACACAATACAGTAAACAATTTAATCAGATTAAAAATATAGTCAACAACAATTTAAAAATTCTTAAACTAGATGAAAAACTAGATAAATGCCTAAAAAATGGGGTTAAATTTGTATCCAGGAAAGCGCCAACAATTGGAAGTAAAGTTATCCAATATGTTTATAACAATTGCACTATAAAGTCTAAAGAAACATGGCTTTCTAAAAAAACGTTTTTTCAAGTGTGGTAAGCACCCTTGTAATGTATGTCAACACTGTCACCTTGCAAATACTTTTACATCCTCAGCAAACAATAGCACCTATAATATCAAATATAGACTTGATTGCTGTTCAAAATATGTGGTGTACTTAATAACTTGTCAAATTTGTAGACAACAATATACAGGTTGTACTAGTCGGTTTTTGAAGGACAGAATACGTGAGCACTTGACATCACTAGAAAAGGATCCACCCAAAACACCAGTAGCTAAACATTATGCTAATCATCGAGTAACTACTGAAGAAAGCAAAAAAGCCTTCAAATTCCAAGTTATTGACTTTATTCCAGCCAATAAGAGAGGAGGGGATAGATTTAGGAAACTATTGGATAGAGAGGCAAAGTGGATATTTAAATTAGCAACTAAAGAGCCAAAAGGAATAAACTCTAGATGGGATCTAGATCTATATCAAGGGAATTAAAATATCAGTATAAAATAAAATAAAATCAAAAATCAAAAAAATGAAAGAACAGACAACTGTAGTAATAGCAAATTATTTGAACAAAAATAAATGTATTTATTCTCTGTATATCCGCTCTATTTACTTCACTTTTTCTATATCCATGCCTTTGAAAGCCTCAAACTAAAATACCATTACCAATTGTAATGAATATTAATCAGGTCCATAAGTTCATTATTTTATTTTTTTATATCTTACGTAGTGGAATAAATATTAAAATGAATTAACACTAAAGAATGATATAAAATGTAATAAATTAAACCGACAATTTATTAATCAGGTGTAAAGTTCAAAAACTGCTTTTTCACACTAAATATACAACTTTTAATACTGTAATATTTTAGTGTTGATATGAACTAACGGCTCTAATATACTTAGTTAACCCAGCCAAGTAATAAGACAAACTATTGAAAAGTAGATATAACACAACAATTCTAAACAGTGACGAAGGGGTTAATTATAAGACTGATAAGACTTCAGACAAACGAAGAATCTAAATGGTCTGAAAGCCTATATAGCAAAAGTAACAGAATCTCTAAAAATGAAAGAACAACCATACATACTAATGTATTACAAATAAAAATAGTAACTAAAAAGTATCAATGCAGTGGAATTCCAGCAGAAGTAATGCATTACAATGTAGCTATAAGAGTTTTTCAGTTCATTGCCATAGGCTTTAAACATTTAAGAGCCACATAGTGTCATAGGTTATTGATTTTAAATTTTAATAATAATTCACTTTAAATTAATACACGTAATCTGCACGATTAAAAATATATATTCATTAACATTTTCTCAACACACTTTATCACACATATGTATCAATAATTTTGAAAACACAGTCTGTTACTGTGACATCACACCAAGGGAGGAGTTTTTTAGATAACCATTTAAAAATATGCTAATCACACACACCTCCACATCTTTGACAAAGCGCCAGAAGGGCGTGAAACGCGTCAGATGACATCACACTCCACACACCTGTGTCTCCTGGTAGTCACACCTCTATTGTTTGCCGAGTGTTTGTCCGACATGCCATAATAAAGGTATGATTGATTCACTTTACTTCGACTCATGTGCCAGTGTTGTGCTTTAAATAGTGGACATTTTTGGTCTGGGAGCTCTTTATAGGGGAAATTCTTCTTTGTTTATTGTATACCTGGAACGAGCAGCCTGGTCTGCAGGTTTGGGTTTGTGCCGGGAGAGGCGCCGACGCAGTATTCCCTGTATGCTCCAAAACAGAACTTACCGCTGAGTATCCTTAAACTCTCACTAACCTATGTATATGATTATATTTATTAACCCCTAATCTGCCCCCCTCAACGTCGCCTCCACCTGCCTACACTTATTAACCCCTAATCTGCCGACCGGACCGCGCCGCTATTATAATAAAGTTATTAACCCCTAATCCGCCTCACTCCCGCCTCAATAACCCTATAATAAATAGTATTAACCCCTAATCTGCCCTCCCTAACATTGCCGACACCTAACTTCAAACATTAACCCCTAATCTGCCGACTGGAGCTCACCGCTATTCTAATAAATGTATTAACCCCTAAAGCTAAGTCTAACCCTAACACCCCCCTAAGTTAAATATAATTTTTATCTAACGAAATAAATTAACTCTTATTAAATAAATTATTCCTATTTAAATCTAAATACTTACCTGTAAAATAAATCCTAATATAGCTACAATATAAATTATAATTATATCTTAGCTATTTTAGGATTAATATTTATTTTACAGGCAACTTTGTAATTATTTTAACCAGGTACAATAGCTATTAAATAGTTAATAACTATTTAATAGCTACCTAGTTAAAATAATTACAAAATTACCTGTAAAATAAATCCTAACCTAATTTACAATTAAACCTAACACTACACTATCAATAAATAAATTAAATAAACTACCTACAATTATCTACAATTAAACCTAACACTACACTATCAATAAATAAATTAAATACAATTCCTACAAATAAATACAATTAAATAAACTAAAGTACAAAAAATAAAAAAGAACTAAGTTACAAAAAATAAAAAAATATTTACAAACATTAGAAAAAAATTACAACAATTTTAAACTAATTACACCTACTCTAAGCCCCCTAATAAAATAACAAAGACCCCCAAAATAAAAAAATGCCCTACCCTATTCTAAATGACAAAAGTTCAAATCTCTTTTACCTTACCAGCCCTTAAAAGGGCCCTTTGCGGGGCATGCCCCAATGAATTCAGCTCTTTTGCCTGTAAAATAAAACATACAATACCTCCCCCAACATTACAACCCACCACCCACATACCCCTAATCTAACCCAAACCCCCCTTAAATAAACCTAACACTAAGCCCCTGAAGATCTTCCTACCTTGTCTTCACCATGCCAGGTATCACCGATCGTTCCAGGCTCCGAAATCTTCATCCAAGCCCAAGCGGGGGCTAGACATCCATCATCCGGCTGAAGTCTTCTATCAAGCGACGGCTGAAGATGTCCAGAAGAGGCTCCAAAGTCTTCATCCTATCCGGGAAGAAGAGTAGATCCGGACCGGCAACCATCTTCTTCCAAGCGGCATCTTCTATCTTCATCGATGACGACCGGCTCCATCTTGAAGACCTCCACCGTGGACCCATCTTCTTCTTCCGACGACTTCCCGACGAATGACGGTTCCTTTAAGGGACGTCATCCAAGATGGCGTCCCTCGAATTCCGATTGGCTGATAGGATTCTATCAGCCAATCGGAATTAAGGTAGGAAAATTCTGATTGGCTGATGGAATCAGCCAATCAGAATCAAGTTCAATCCGATTGGCTGATCCGATCAGCCAATCAGATTGAGCTTGCATTCTATTGGCTGATCAGAACAGCCAATAGAATGCGAGCTCAATCTGATTGGCTGATTGAATCAGCCAATCGGATTGAACTTGATTCTGATTGGCTGATTCCATCAGCCAATCAGAATTTTCCTACCTTAATTCCGATTGGCTGATAGAATCCTATCAGCCAATCGGAATTCGAGGGACGCCATCTTGGATGACGTCCCTTAAAGGAACCGTCATTCGTCGGGAAGTCGTCGGAAGAAGAAGATGGGTCCGCGGTGGAGGTTTTCAAGATGGAGCCGGTCGTCATCGATGAAGATAGAAGATGCCGCTTGGAAGAAGATGGTTGCCGGTCCGGATCTACTCTTCTTCCCGGATAGGATGAAGACTTTGGAGCCTCTTCTGGACTTCTTCAGCCGTCGCTTGATAGAAGACTTCAGCCGGATGATGGATGTCTAGCCCCTGCTTGGGCTTGGATGAAGATTTCGGAGCCTGGAACGATCGGTGATACCTGGCATGGTGAAGACAAGGTAGGAAGATCTTCAGGGGCTTAGTGTTAGGTTTATTTAAGGGGGGTTTGGGTTAGATTAGGGGTATGTGGGTGGTGGGTTGTAATGTTGGGGGGGGTATTGTATGTTTTGTTTTACAGGAAAAAGAGCTGAATTCTTTGGGGCATGCCCCGCAAAGGGCCCTTTTAAGGGCTGGTAAGGTAAAAGAGATTTGAACTTTTGTAATTTAGAATAGGGTAGGGCATTTTTTTATTTTGGGGGTCTTTGTTATTTTATTAGGGGGCTTAGAGTAGGTGTAATTAGTTTAAAATTGTTGTAATTTTTTTCTAATGTTTGTAAATATTTTTTTATTTTTTGTAACTTAGTTCTTTTTTATTTTTTGTACTTTAGTTAGTTTATTTAATTGTATTTATTTGTAGGAATTGTATTTAATTTATTTATTGATAGTGTAGTGTTAGGTTTAATTGTAGATAATTGTAGGTAGTTTATTTAATTTATTTATTGATAGTGTAGTGTTAGGTTTAATTGTAACTTAGGTTAGGATTTATTTTACAGGTAATTTTGTAATTATTTTAACTAGGTAGCTATTAAATAGTTATTAACTATTTAATAGCTATTGTACCTGGTTAAAATAATTACAAAGTTGCCTGTAAAATAAATATTAATCCTAAAATAGCTAAGATATAATTATAATTGATATTGTAGCTATATTAGGATTTATTTTACAGGTAAGTATTTAGATTTAAATAGGAATAATTTATTTAATAAGAGTTAATTTATTTCGTTAGATAAAAAACAGAATTTATGTTTACCTGATAAATTACTTTCTCCAACGGTGTGTCCGGTCCACGGCGTCATCCTTACTTGTGGGATATTCTCCTCCCCAACAGGAAATGGCAAAGAGCCCAGCAAAGCTGGTCACATGATCCCTCCTAGGCTCCGCCTACCCCAGTCATTCGACCGACGTTAAGGAGGAATATTTGCATAGGAGAAACCATATGTTACCGTGGTGACTGTAGTTAAAGAAAATAAATTATCAGACCTGATTAAAAAAACCAGGGCGGGCCGTGGACCGGACACACCGTTGGAGAAAGTAATTTATCAGGTAAACATAAATTCTGTTTTCTCCAACATAGGTGTGTCCGGTCCACGGCGTCATCCTTACTTGTGGGAACCAATACCAAAGCTCTAGGACACGGATGAAGGGAGGGAGCAAATCAGGTCACCTAAATGGAAGGCACCACGGCTTGCAAAACCTTTCTCCCAAAAATAGCCTCAGAAGAAGCAAAAGTATCAAATTTGTAAAATTTAGAAAAAGTGTGCAGTGAAGACCAAGTCACTGCCTTACATATCTGATCAACAGAAGCCTCGTTCTTGAAGGCCCATGTGGAAGCCACAGCCCTAGTGGAGTGAGCTGTGATTCTTTCAGGAGGCTGCCGTCCGGCAGTCTCATAAGCCAATCGGATAATGCTTTTAATCCAGAAGGAGAGAGAGGTAGAAGTTGCTTTTTGACCTCTCCGTTTACCAGAATAAACAACAAACAAAGACAAAGTTTGTCTGAAATCCTTAGTAGCTGCTAAGTAAAATTTGAGAGCACGAACTACATCCAAGTTGTGCAACAAACGTTCCTTCTTTGAAACTGGATTAGGACACAAAGAAGGCACAACTATCTCCTGGTTAATGTTTTTGTTAGAAACAACTTTTGGAAGAAAACCAGGTTTAGTACGCAAAACCACCTTATCTGCATGGAACACCAGATAAGGAGAAGAACACTGCAGAGCAGATAATTCTGAAACTCTTCTAGCAGAAGAAATTGCAACCAAAAACAAAACTTTCCAAGATAATAACTTAATATCAACGGAATGTAAGGGTTCAAACGGAACCCCCTAAAGAACTGAAAGAACTAGGTTGAGACTCCAAGGAGGAGTCAAAATTTTGTAAACAGGCTTGATTCTAACCAGAGCCTGAACAAAGGCTAGAACATCTGGCACAGCTGCCAGCTTTTTGTGAAGTAACACAGACAAGGCAGAAATCTGTCCCATCAAGGAACTTGCAGATAATCCTTTTTCCAATCCTCCTCGAAGGAAGGATAGACTCTTAGGAATCTTAACCTTGTCCCAAGGGAATCCTGCAGATTCACACCAACAGATATACCAAATTATGTGGTAATTTTTCTGGTTACAGGCTTTCAGGCCTGAACAAGAGTATTAATAACAGAATCTGAGAACCCTCGCTTTGATAAGATCAAGCGTTCAATCTCCAAGCAGTCAGCTGGAGTGGGTCGAACGGACCTAGAACAAGAAGGTCTCGTCTCAAAGGTAGCTTCCCCTGCCGATATAATCATATCAAAATACCCAGAATAAATGATTCCTCAAGGCTAAATATGTGTTAATAATGAATCGATTTAGCCCAGAAAAAGTCTACAGTCTTAATAAGCCCTTGTGAAGCCCTTATTTACTATCTTAATAAACATGGCTTACCGGATCCCATAGGGAAAATGACAGCTTCCAGCATTACATCGTCTTGTTAGAATGTGTCATACCTCAAGCAGTAAGAGACTGCACACTGTTCCCCCAACTGAAGTTAATTGCTCTCAACAGTCCTGTGTGGAACAGCCATGGATTTTAGTTACGGTGCTAAAATCATTTTCCTCATACAAACAGAAATCTTCATCTCTTTTCTGTTTCTGAGTAAATAGTACATACCAGCACTATTTTAAAATAACAAACTCTTGATTGAATAATAAAAACTACAGTTAAACACTAAAAAACTCTAAGCCATCTCCGTGGAGATGTTGCCTGTACAACGGCAAAGAGAATGACTGGGGTAGGCGGAGCCTAGGAGGGATCATGTGACCAGCTTTGCTGGGCTCTTTGCCATTTCCTGTTGGGGAGGAGAATATCCCACAAGTAAGGATGACGCCGTGGACCGGACACACCTATGTTGGAGAAATTATATTTAACTTAGGGGGGTGTTAGGGTTAGACTTAGCTTTAGGGGTTAATACATTTATTAGAATAGCGGTGAGCTCCAGTCAGCAGATTAGGGGTTAATGTTTGAAGTTAGGTGTCGGCGATGTTAGGGAGGGCAGATTAGGGGTTAATACTATTTCTTATAGGGTTATTGAGGCGGGAGTGAGGCGGATTAGGGGTTAATAACTTTACTATAATAGCGGCGCAGTCCGGTCGGCAGATTAGGGGTTAATTAATATAATATAGGGGTCGGCGGTGTTAGGGGCAGCAGATTAGGGGTACATAGGGATATTGTAAGTAGCGGCGGTTTACAGAGCGGCAGATTAGGGGTTAAAAAAAATATGCAGGTGTCAGCGATAGCGGGGGCGGCAGAATAGGGGTTAAAAAGTGTAAGGTTAGGGGTGTTTAGACTCGGGGTACATGTTAGGGTTTTAGGTGCAGACTTAGGAAGTGTTTCCCCATAGAAAAAAATGGGGCTGCGTTAAGAGCTGAACGCTGCTTTTTTGCAGGTGTTTTTTTTCAGCTCAAACAGCCCCATTGTTTTCTATGGGGATATCGTGCACGAGCACGTTTTTAAGCTGGCCGCGTCCGTAAGCACCGCTGGTATCTAGAGTTGCAGTGGCGTTAAATTATGCTCTACGCTCCCTTTTTGGAGCCTAACGCACTGAAAACCCAGCCATTCTGTGAACTCTAAATACCAGCGGTATTTAAAAGGTGCGGGAGAAAAAAAGCACGCGTAGCTAACGCACCCCTTTGGCCGCCAAACTCTAAATCTAGCCGTAAGTTAATACTTTTGATGTATCTGACAGTTTAACGTCTTTACTTCCAAAATGCTTTAAATCAGAAAACATAATTTATGCTTAAATGATAAATTCATTTCTTTCATGGTGGTGAGAGTCCATGATCCATTACTCCTGGGAATTACTCTACCCTAACACAAGGAGGGGGCAAAGACCCCAAACCTCAAACTCTATAAAACCCCTCTCTTATCTCACTAGTACCTCAGTCTAACATATTTAAAAAAAAAAAAAAAAAAGGGAACAGGGAAAAAAGAGTGAGTTCACGGGATCATCAATCACTGTTGGGAATCAATACCCAAGCTTTGAGGACACAGATGATTAGGCAGGGACAAGACAGGTAACCTAAACAAAAGGCACCACTGCTTGAAGAACCTTTCTCCCAAAGGAGGCAATATCAAATTTACAGAATTTAGAAAAAGTGAACAAAGAAGACCAAGTCACAGCCTTGTAATCTGTTCCACAGAGGCCTAATTTTTGAAGGCCCAAGAAGAAGAAGAAAACTGCCCTAGTGGAATGAGCTGTGATTCTCACAGGAGGCTGCAGTCCGACAGTCTCATATGTCATACGAAAAATACTTTTCAACCAGAGAGAAAGAGAAGTGGCAGAAGCTTACTGATCTTTACGTTTCCAGAAAAGTAAACAAGCAATGCAGAAGACTGACGAAAGTCCTCCGTAGCCTGCAGAAAGAATTTGAGAGGCCGCACAACATCATCGTTGTGAAATAAACGTACCTTATGAAAAAAAGAATTGGGAAATAGAGAAGGAACAACAATTTCCTGATTAGAATTCCTGTCCGAAATAACTTACACCTAGATTACGAGTTTTTGTCGGTAAGGCTGTGCCTTTTTTTCTTACCGCTCACTTAAGCCAAAGCTGGTATTATAGGCTTCCTTCAAGCCGGCGTTAGCCTCAGAAAAGTGAGCGTTGAGCAAAATTTAGCTCCTCATATCACTGTAATACCAGCGCTGCTTGCGGTAAGCTGGCAAAATGTGCTTGTGCACGATTTCCCCATAGGAAATAATGGGGCTGAGCTGGCTGAAAACAAACCTAACACCTGCAAAAAGCAGCGTTCAGCTCCTAACGCAGCCCCATTGTATTCTATGGGGAAATGAATTTTATGTCTGTACCTAACACCCTAACATGAACCCTGAGTCTAAACACCTTTAATCTTAAACTTATTAACCCCTAATCTGCCACCCCCGCTATCGCTGACACCAACATTATATTATTAACCCCTAATCTGACACTCCGGACACCGCCGCAAACTATATTATACTTATGAACCCCTAATCTACTGCACTCAACATCGCTGACACCTACATTATAGTTATTAACCCCTAATCTGCCTCCCCAACGTCGCCGCAACTATATTAAATTTATTAACCCCTAATCTGCCGCCACTATAATAAATTTATTAACCCCTAAACCTAAGTCTAATCCTAACCCTAACCCCCCCTAACAAATATAATTTAAATAAAATGAAATTAAATTACTACAATTAAATAAATTAATCCTATTTAAAACTAATTACTTACCTATAAAATAAACCCTAAGATAGCTACAATAGAACTAATAGTTACATTGTAGCTAGCTTAGGATTTATATTTATTTTACAGGCAACTTTGTATTTATTTTAACTAGGTAGAATAGTTATTAAATAGTTATTAACTATTTAATAGCTACCTAGCTAAAATAAGTACAAAAGTACCTGTAAAATAAACCCTAGCCTAAGTTACAATTACACCTAACACTACACTATAATTAAACTAATTACCTAAACTACCTACAATTTATTACAATTAAATTAAACTAAATTACGGGGGGGGAAAAACACTAAATTACAGAAAATAAAAAAAGAATTACAAGAATTTTAAACTAATTACACCTAATCTAATACCCCTAATAAAATAAAAAAGCCCCCCAAAATAATAAAATTCCCTACCCTATACTAAATTACAAATAGCCCTTAAAAGGGCCTTTTGCGGGGCATTGCCCCAAAGTAATCAGCTCTTTCACCTGTAAAAAAAATACAATACCCCACCAACATTAAAACCCACCACCCACACACCCAACCCTACTCTAAAACCCACCCAATCCCCCCTTAAAAAAAATTAACACTACCCCCTTGAAGATCACCCTACCTTGAGACGTCTTCACCCAGCCGGGCACAAGTGGTCCTCCAGAGGGTCCGAAGTCTTCATCCTATCCGGCCAGAAGAGGACCTCCAGACCGGCCGAAGTCTTCATCCAGACGGCATCTTCTATCTTCATCCTTCCGGAGCGGGTCATCTTCAAGACATCCAACGTGGAGCATCCTCTTCATCCGACGGCTGAATGACTGGTCCTTTAAGGGACGTCATCCAAGATGGCGTCCCTTCAATTCCGATTGGCTGATAGTTATTAAGGTAGGAAAAATCCTATTGGCTGATGCAATCAGCCAATAGGATTGACATCGCATTCTATTGGCTGATTGGAACAGCCAATAGAATGCGAGCTCAATCCTATTGGCTGATTGGATCAGCGAATCGGATTGAACTTCAATCCTATTGGCTGATTGCATCAGCCAATAGGATTTTTCCTACCTTAATTCCGATTGGCTGATAGGATTCTATCAGCCAATCGGAATTGAAGGGACGCCATCTTGGATGACGTCACTTAAAGAACCAGTCATTCAGTCGTCGGCCATCGGATGAAGAGGATGCTCCGCATCGGATGTCTTGAAGATGGACCTGCTCCGCTCCGGAAGGATGAAGATAGAAGATGCTGCCTGGATGAAGACTTCGGCCAGTCTGGAGGTCCTCTTCTGGCCGGATAGGATGAAGAATTCAGACCCTCTGGAGGACCACTTGTGCCTGGTTGGGTGAAGACGTCTCAAGGTAGGGTGATCTTCAAGGGGGTAGTGTTAGGTTTTTTAAGGGGGGATTGGGTGGGTTTTAGAGTAGCGTTGGGTGTGTGGGTGGTGGGTTTTAATGTTGGGGGTGTATTGTATTTTTTTTTTACAGATGAAAGAGCTGATTACTTTGGGGCAATGCCCCGCAAAAGGCCCTTTTAAGGGCTATTTGTAATTTAGTATACGGTAGGGAATTTTATTATTTTGGGGGGCTTTTTTATTTTATTAGTGGGATTAGATTAGGTGTAATTAGTTTAAAAATCTTGTAATTCTTTTTTATTTTCTGTAATTTAGTGGGGGGGTTTTCTTCATAATTTAGTTTATTTAATTTAATTGTAATTAATTGTAGGTAGTTTAGGTAATTAGTTTAATTGTAGTGTAGTTGTAACTTAAGTTAGGGTTTATTTTACAGGTACTTTTGTACTTATTTTAGCTAGGTAGTTATTAAATAGTTAATAACTATTTAATAACTATTCTACCTAGTTAAAATAAATACAAAGTTGCATGTAAAATAAATATAAATCCTAAGCTAGCTACAATGTAACTATTAGTTATATTGTAGCTAGCTTAGGGTTTATTTATTTATTTTTTTTATTATTTTTTTTTTAAAGATGTTTATTGGATGAAATAATACAATACAGATTAATGCATTGGGATCACATTGTTCACAGTATTTTGATAATATCAATACAATCCTTACACAATGCTGTAAAACATCATCCAGTATTTTTTTATAACTATTATACTTGCAAACATCCTTAATCTGAACACATCAAGAAAACACTAGTTGGTCACTTTGTTGGCTTAAAACTATGATCCGTTTTGCTCACATTTAACTATAAATTTTCCATTATTTAGCTCAGTATATTTAAGGTCTACATTGCAATTTCTCCATCCCTTATACCTTAATTTGTCTAATCATCTTTAGAGCAGTCAATGGATATGCATTCGTGTCTCCTAATAAAACTGTATACAGTATTGTGAAATGTTTCCATGTCTTTTCTTAAGAAATAACCATATTCTTCTAGGTGAATTGTATGCTCCATTAGCGATTCCCAAGCTTGATATTTAGGAACTATTTGTGATTTCCAATTGGCTGCTATCAGGGAATTTGCTGTATTTAATGCTAACTGTACTAATTTCAGTCGTATTTTGCATTTGCACCGTGGAAGTAGGTTTAATAGTGCTGTGGTAGGCTGAATTTTATAGTCATCTTTTTGATTGCTGATAGTTTTAATATATTCACCTATTTTTACCCAGAATTGTTGTAATTTACTGCATGACCACCAAATGTGAGTGATAGTGCCTTTACCACCACAACCTCTCCAACATACGTCAGAGGCTGTCGGGTATATTGCTTTAATCCTAACCAGGGTGCGATACCACCTTCCTAGAACCTTGAAATTTAATTCTAGTGACTTAGCAGAAACCGAAGAATTTTTAGTGTTATGAATATTTTTCCATTCACTTTCATTTAGTTCTCTGCCCAGTTACCTGTACCATCTAACAACATAATTAGGGGTCTCAGTTGTTTCTCTACTCATTAACGCCTTTTTTGCCCATGCCAGTGTGTAACGCAAAGGTTGGTCGCTCAGGCATTGTTGTTCGAATAAAGTGGGTTGTCTAGTCATCCGTTCCCTATCAGATGAAGTGGCTAAAAAGTGTCGAAGTTGATAATACTTCAACCACTTCATGAAAGCTCCTCCTAATATTTCGTCTAATTCAGTTCTCTGCTTGAGTTTACCTCCATTTAGAAATTTAAATACAGGGGCCGTATATCCTATCTCCTAATCATGTTGTGTATTCAATTTTTGTTCTAACCCCCCATGTAGCTCTGCTTTAGGTGAGACTGGTGACATAGGCGATCTCAAGGAGGATATTCTTTGATCATTTGTTATTAGATTGTCCCAGCTCTCAAAGACATGCTGATATAGTGGGTAAGACTTGATCCAAGGTGGACGACGTCTTCTATCTACCCAGCACAGCACTCCTGGTGAAGGAGTTTTCAAGATATGTGAGTCCAATGCTACCCACGCTTTAGTGCTCACATTGCAATGCCAATCTAAGATCTTTTGTAAACATATTGCTTTGTAATATCTCTATACTCTATATTTGGGAGTCCCAATCCTCCTCTTTGTGTGGAGCGGTACATTGTGTTTTTTATGATTCTAGGCTTAATTTTACCCCAAATATATGCGTTAATCAATTTTTGAAGCAAGTTACGAAAGGAGTTAGGTAGTGAGATCGGCACAGTTTGGAGGACATAAAGAATTCTGGGTAGCATGTTCATCTTTACAGATTGGATGCGTCCCCACCACAAAATTGATTTATCACTCCACCTATTTAGATCATTGCTTAATTCTTTACATAGGTTCCGGTAGTTCCATTCAAACAATATATTAGGTTTAGGGGTCAAATAGATACCCAAATATTTAATGGCATTTTTTTGTGGGCTAAATGGGCACTTTTTCAACAATTCTTGATAGTCAGCGTTTGGGACAGAAATGTTTAAGATCTCGGATTTCTGGTCATTTACCAAAAAGTTGGAGAAAGATCCAAACTCCTTGAATTCTCTCAATACTTCCGCTATCGATTCAGTAGGCCTAGTTAATGTAAGTAACACATCATCAGCATAGAGTGATAATTTGTAATCTTCGTGTCCTATTTTGATAACTGATATCAGTTTATTTTGCCTAATTTTGTGGGCCAGTATTTCCATGCTCAACACAAACAAAGAGGGGACAGGGGACATCCTTGACGGGTGCCATTTTGTATGAAAAACGCATCTGATAGTATATGATTTGCTTTGACTTTAGCTGATGGATTTTGATATAAACTAAAGATTCTATTTATAATGGTTTCTCTAAATCCCATCTTTCACAAGACAGCCTGCAGAAACCTCCAATCTAAGCGATCAAACGCTTTTTCAGCGTCAGCTGAGACAATCACCATCCCTAATTTGTGTACTTTAGCATAGTCAATTAGATGTAAAGTTCTGATGGTGTTGTCTCTCGCTTCTCTTCCTGGCACAAAACCAGCTTGATCTAAGTGTACAATTTGGCGTAATATTTTATTGATGCGGCCTGCCAAAATTTTTGCAAATAGTTTAAGATCTGTATTGAGCAGTGAAATGGGTCTATAGTTACCAGGGTTATTAACGGGTTTATTTGGTTTAGGTAGTACTGATATATAAGCCTCTAAACATTCTGCAGGAAAATGACCTAATTTATCAATTTGTTGGAATGCATTTAATAATTGTGGGGCTAATATATTCTTATACATCTTGTAATAATCATTTGAGAACCCATCGGGACCTGGACTTTTGTTATTAGGTAAGGCATCAATAGCATCCAATATTTCTTTCAAGGTCAGGGGAGAGTCCAGAAGATCTGCATCTTGTGGTAAGATTTTAGGGGTGTCTACTGAGCCTAAAAACTGGTTAAGGGCGTCTATATGTTTTGTATCGGAATGTTTTTGAATGTTATACAATTTAGCATAATAATCTCCAAAAACGTTCGCTATTTTTTTAGGTTCCGTCACTGTTATTCCTTTTTCATTATCAATTTTGAAAATATGGGCCTGAAAAGCCTTTTTTGTTAGGGCTTTTGGCAGCCATGTGCCTGTCATTACTATTATGGAAGTAAATTTTTTTAAGGTAAAACGCCTTTTTGATTGTATTCTTTAGCAGAAGCTTCCTGAAGGCTTCTCTAGCTTTACTTACAGATTGTGTAAGGTCATCCCTTTGAGGGTTGAGTTTATGTTGTTGTTCAGCTGATTTCAAATTGGAAAGTAATTTTTCATATTCTACATTATATTGTTTGCACATTAGTGCTTTTTGCTTGATTAGATCACCTCTAATAGTTGCCTTATGTGCCAACCAGTTATTGATACTGTTTGTGTCTGCTGAGGTGCTGTGTTGGAAGAATTCTCTTATATTTCCCTCTATTTGGGTTTTTATAATTGGATCATGTAATGTTGTGGAGTCCAAACGCCACATAAATGGGCGTTGAGGCATCAAGGGCCACATGAGTTCTAATGTGATAAAGGCGTGGTCCGACCAAGAGATCGATAGGATCTCTGTGTCGGTGGCTCTAGCTATATTGTTGAGATCTACCATCCAATAATCTATTCTAGAATATGAGCATCCTGGATGTGAATAAAAAGTATAGCTTCGCGATCTTGGAAGATGTATTCTCCATACATCCATTAATAATAATGTGTCCAATTTTTGGGTGATTCGTGTTCTATTTTTTTGGTTTACCTGACTCTTACCCGTGGAACAATCTATATTCAGATTTAAAGTAGTATTTAAGTCTCCTCCCATTATCACCATACCTTTCTGGACTTCTCCTAATTTATTAAGAGCTTTATTGAAGAAAGGTTGTTGTCCTATATTAGGCGCGTATATGTTATGTTAGATGACTATTATACAGTGTGCCTACTAGTATCAAAAATCTGCCTTCTTCATCAAAATATTGTGCTAAGACTTGAAATGGTATCTCTCTGCTAATTAGGATTCCCACACCATTTTTTTTTACCATTCAAATTAAAATATTGTTGGGTGTAAATTTTAGAGTATAATTTCGGTTCTCTGTGATTGGGAAAATGAGTTTCTTGTAGGAACACTATCGTGCCCTGTAGTTTTTTAAACCAAGCTAAAGCCATTGACCTCTTAATTGGGGAGTTCAGTCCCTTACAGTTTTGTGAAATTAATTTTATATTATAAGTCATTGGGTAATATACATAGCGTGTACCTGCTTATTCTTAATCTTTACCCGATTGGGATTTATTGTCCTCCTACCCCAACAGGCTTTATTTCTTAGTGATATATGAGCAATATGATGTCTTGTCCAACGCATAGGTGACCAACATAACAAAATAACCAATAAAAACCAATTAACCGGGTAATTCAAAAATAAAAACAATAAATTAACCAAAAAAACATTTTCCATTCTCCAGTTAATAATGGAGAGTGAAGACATAGGGGAATCCAAAGACCTAAATAGGTCTAGACACAGTTAGGGATAAATAGCATTTTAATTGCACTTATAACATTTTTTTTTATGTCTTTTCTTTTCTTTTTTTTTATTATATGAAAAGGAGGTAAACTCCCATTATTGCAATACAACATAGTTTTTTATGTAGAGTGTTCTCAAAGTCAAATATGTTTCTGAGGAATTATGGAACCGTCTCTAGCTTTTTACAATTAGTCCCATTGTCTGCTTTGACGAATCTCCAAACATAGAAACATAAGAAAGAACAAACATTGTTACCTGAATGTAGACTCTCACCGTAAGGGTCAGAAACCTCTCACCACCAATTTAGATTCATTTCTCATATCTCAAGATTATTAATATCTCAAGATTATTATAGGGCATAGTATAGCATAAAGGGCTATGAATAATCTATTTTCAGCATCTCGAGCGGGTGTTAAGCCACTCGGAGCAGGGTCTCTTGTTCCCTTTTGTTGTACTTTCTGCCAACGTGGTCTCTGCTGCTGCGGCCTGGAGTCTTCAGACTTTTCTTCTTGTAGAGATGGTAGGGATGGCTGTGGTATTCCCAATAGAGTGCAAAAGGATTCCAGATCATCTAGGGATTTGTATATATGCATTCGGTTGTTTTTCAGTACCTTGATACTGAATGGAAAACCCCATCTGTAAGAAATACCCTTGCCCTAGAGATGTTGGGTCAGAAATCGTGACTCTTTTCTGTTTTGTAGCATGAGTGGACTGAGGTCAGAATAGAGTTGCAGTTGGTGTCCTTGATAAGTTATTGGTTGTTGTTGTCTCGCTGTCTTCATTATCTTTTCCTTGTCTAGAAATTTGTGGAATTTTATAATTACATCCCTTGGTGGTTCCGAATCTTTGGGTTGTGGGCGCAGTGCCCTATGGGCTCTGTCTAATGGGATTTCAGTGTATTCCGGTTCTTTCAGCATAGACTTGAAAAAATCTTGGAGGGAGGAGTGCAGGTTCTCTGGAACAATTCTTTCTGGGATACCTCTGATCCTTATGTTCTGTCTCCTCCCCCTATTGTCCAAGCCCTCCAGTTTTTCTTGCAGAAAAGATATTTGGGATTCTTGAGCCTGTAATTTTTTGTTTATCAGATCCAAATCTGTGGTCTGCAGTTCTGATTGCTCTTCTAAATAGTCAACTCTGTTGCCCAACTCATTGACCTCTTTCTTTACCTCCGCTAACCCATACTTAATCATGCGACCAACCTGGTGTATAAATGAGGTTAAGTCCCCTTTTGTAGGAAGCTTAGGGTTTATTTTATAGGTAAGTATTTAGTTTTAAATAGGATTAATTTATTTAATTGTAGTAATTTAATTTCGTTTCATTTAAATTATATTTAAGTTAGGGGGGGTTAGGGTTAGATTTAGGGGTTAATAAATTTAATATAGTAGTGGCGATGTTGGGGGCAGCAGATTAGGGGTTAATAAATGTAGGTAGGTGCTGGCGATGTTAGGGACGGCAGATTAGGGGTTAATAAAATTTAACTAGTGTTTGCGAGGCGGGATTGTGGTGATTTAGGGGTTAATACATTTATTAAAGTGGCGGCAATGTCCGGTCGGCAGATTAGGAGTTAAATAATTTTATTATAGTGTTTGCGATGTGGGGGGGCCTCGGTTTAGGGGTTAATAGGTAGTTTATGGGTGTTAGTGTACTTTGTACCACTTTAGTTAAGAGTTTTATGTTACGGCGTTAGCCCATAAAACTCTTAACTACTGACTTTTAAATGCGGTAGGAGTCTGGACAGGAGAGGGTCTACCGCTCACTTTATAAGGCGATCGTAATAACGGCGTTAGGAAAATCCAATTAAAAAGATAGGATACACAATTGACGTAACGGGATTTGCGGTATGCTAAAATCGCGGGAAAAAAAGTGAGTGGTAGACCCTCTCCTGCCTGACTCGTAATACCAGCGGGCGTTAAAAAGCAGCGTTGGGAGGGGGCGGAGTCTACTCTCAAAGCGGCAAGATGTGTCTAAATTAAGCTCTCAGAGTTTAAGCTATTTTTTTGCAGTTAGGTCATAGCAAAATCTACAAAATATTGTCTTAATATATCAGACTGCACCTCTGTATGGTTGGAGTCTTGATTTACCTCAAGAGTGGATACCCTGACTATGTTATTGCCTATGCTCTTTGGGATCAGCTGCGTGACAGACATTCTCACAGACCTGGAAGCCATATTGTAAGCTGCTGCAACTACGCAGTCGGATTATTACGAATATAAAGCTCTGTGGGAGTCACGGAACGCAGGTCTGGGACTGCCGCATTATTACCCCCCCATTACCGGGGTTACGGGATCCTATAACAGGATATTGTGAATTACTTGTTCTTCCCCCTGAGGAAATTATCAGCAATGATAGCGTCTGAGGCGAATAGGCACTGGACAAAATTTTTTATAATTTTTCCCTTTTAATACCAACATTTCTTACGTTTCTATAATACCACCACTGTTATTAAGGCTAACTTGCAAGAAAACTTTTTGAACCTCCTTTATCAGCGCATACCGGTTAAAGATGGCGACTGGCGCCGAAACAATTCTTTCAGCCGTGAAAAGGCTGCTACAGAATCACCATATGAGGATACAGCGGGTCTGGGCAACTGAATGGGAAGGTCTCCGTGTGCTGGCCAGACAAGTTGGCCGCGATCAAAGTCTCACAATGTCAGGAGAACTTGCAGAGCAAGCGGAAGAAGAAGCTGCCGATTACCATGAGCCTGGCCATAGCTTTCCAGACCCGGTATCTCAAGTTCCAGCCCTGGTGAAGGCAATGCCACCCCTAAGCCCACCTGCTAAACTTTCTTCAGCAATGCTAACAGACCCAGCTGAAGTCCCGGTAGTGACCGAGACGCAACCGCAAGCTTCCAGGCAACAAGAGATAGCTGAGGCAGGAACAGTCAGTGTGGAAGTAAAAGTCGGAACCCCGTACTCAGACATGACTCACCTCTCCTACTGCGGTAAAGACATTAGCGAGCTGTGTCAGGAGTCTCATAGCGGTACAGTGTCGGTGGGGGTACTGAAACAGCTAGAGACTCGACTGATCTACATTGCTCTGGAGATTTGGGCCACAACGGAGAAAGCTTCCACTACACATTGCCGCCTATTCCAGGGAACAGTCCGACTGTCTGGATGGAGTAACACTCGTGGAACTTTCTGCCAGCCATTGCTCAGTACATGCACCCTTTTCTCCTGCTGGACTTTCGACCCTGGGGGCTTTTGGTCAGGACCCCATGCAGGATTTGGTCCACCCGTATATGTCACTGAAGGAAGGTATGTCAGCACTGGATATCAGTAAGTTCTACTTCACATTTGCCTTTTGCCCTGGGTGACCTAATTTCATGCTGCCTTTGGTAGCCTTACCCTGTACTGGGACTAGCTCTCAGGAGTGGACTGCGGCTAATACAGCGTTAAGCTGTGAGAACTCTTTGGACACTATATGAATGTCTATTGCCTATGTTTTGCTTAATGTATGTAAATGCTAAGGCTCTGTATCCTAACACTTATTTTGCTCCTTTTTGAAAGCCTGTTGTGCATAGGCTTTGTGAGAGGGGTAGAGTGAGGCCCTTGTTATTTACAACAAAGCTAGAGTATCAACTGCATGCAGAGTAGTCAGAGCATTGTAAATCGGTTTCAACTCCAAAATTTTAAGGAGGAAAGCAAACACTGTGAAACCATAAACTCTGCACCTAAAAGCAAGTACCATACTGCTTCTCAACCCTGCAGGTTGGCGTCCATGGTCACAACACCCAGGAATGTCTCCAGAAACATGCGTCCTGAGATGGATACTTTTGAAAAACCAAGGGAGGGAGTCTCTGAGACAGGACCGAAAGTTCTCCATATTATGGAGAATAACAGAGGGAATGAAATCCATGGGAACCATCAGACCAATTCCCTCCATACATAGTCACTGAGAAGTGAATGACAAATAAACTGCAGCTAGATCCAAACTCCCAACCTTCAGGTTGCAAAATGGCAAAGCTATCTACCAGACCAAAAGAGTTTGCTGATGGCCGGACAGAAGACTGCAGAAAGAGTAAAAGGAATAATCCTTGAATATCTGACTTCTGATAAAAATATTTTCCTAGATAGAGAATCTAATAAGATCCCCAATAAACCACCCTTGTAGATGGAACAAGGAAATTCTTTTCCAGACTCATTTCCCGTCCTTGGGAAATTAGATTGGACAAGATCTTGTGAGAGCGTTAGTTCAAAGTAAGAATGACACTTGAACCATATACTGTCCAAAAAGCACCCTTGCAATACCCCAAGACCTAAGAGTCTTTTTAGGATGAACTCCGAAACTTGAGAAGATCCGATCATGGGAACAATAAATACACATCCTTCAGGTCTACAATCGTTATGAACCATCCCTACTGGCAAGAGGAGAAGACTACTCCTTAAAAGTGGGAAACTAGAGGAGATACTTAGATCCCGTTCCCAGACTGGGATTTGGAACTATTACTCCCAGAGAGGAAGGTCCTAAACTAAGCTCAAGGAATGTCTCTCATCATTATCTGCATTGCAGATACTCTAGAAGGAGAATCTGCCCTTGGGAGGAAATCTTAGATTGGACCCCAAAAGATATGAATGTCCCTGCTGAAAGAGAAAAAGGAAAACATTCCTTTAGTCTTACTCTCTTGACGAGTGGTAGAAAAAAAACCTTTTCATCCGGAAGTCAGAGGCGAATTCTGCCAGACCAAGTCCAAACAAGGTATCATCCTTGAAAGAAAACGGCTAAAGCGTGGGTTTTGGAGGAAAGCTAAAATATTAAACCTGCAGCCTAGACTGCACCACTAAGCCACAGAAAGGCTTCTCAGCTGAACCAATTTCAGCCAAAAAGCTCAGTGGACTAGCACAGCAAGTCTAAAAAGACAAAGCATTGCTCTAAAGAAACAATTAAACCTCCAGCTTCTAATGCATAGATCCGAAAGGAGCAGCCACCTTCCATAGGGATTGAAGTTTTCTGCCCATCTACCTAGGGCACTGTGCATTTTAATGGAGTCAGCAACAAGAAAATACTCTAAAGGAAGGGAGACAGGGGGAAATGTATCCATAGCTTCTCCTATTCCTGCTAAAATATCCAAAGCACGTCTAGAAACCCTTCCAAATAGGAAGGAACTTTAAAGAAAAATAAATCTCACAAACTTTCAAAGGTTAACAGGGGTATTGAAGTCGTCCAGGTAGCCAAAACCTCCTTTAACTGTACACAACGTATGTAAGTCTACATCTGAAGGAAACCCCCCTCAGCATCAGATGAAGGAATTATACTGTCCTTAACCCACAGAACTACCAGCAAATTCTCCTTCCCAGCTTAGGATAGAGATCAGCCAGCGTAGCCGAAAGAAGGAACAGAGACCTTACTGTCTGAACCTTGAAAATGTCCTCTTGCATTTTCCCTGAAGGAAAAGAAGGCAGATAAAGCTGCTGATACCGTAAGGATACCTGAGCTAAAATATACAGGCAAATACACTCCACTAGAAGAATTAGAGGAACCGCAGAGCACTGCATGTGATGCCGCATAGGCTTGGGACGTGAAGGAGAAAGCTGTGGCATAGCTAAAACAGCATCATCCTAGGAGTCATACGACTCAGAGGGTAAAAACTTCACCTGACTAAATAGTTCTTACTGGTGAAGACTCCAACAAAGAAGAACTTAATTTAAAATATTTAAGTTAACATGAAATTCAGATGTGCTTAGTAAAATATGTTTAACAATTTTAAGCCTTTACATATTTAAACATGTGTCCTAGCCTTCATAGCTATTGAACCCAAGACTGCTGGCTTGTAGTGCTGTGTGTTACCACTGAGCCACAGGTTAACTTTGAAATGTGTATACAAGATTGTTAACTTAAGAGGGAGAAAATACATATACAGTGCACATAAAGAAGAATTAAGTAATTCTCTTGATAACTGTCCCTTTAAGAGAAGGAAACTCATGCTTGACACAGAACAGAATGTACACAACATATGTATAAAACCTTAAAATGTCAATCTACCACAGTGGTCTATTCATGCAGACACACGAAAAACAGAATTTATGTTTACCTGATAAATTTCTTTCTCCAACGGTGTGTCCGGTCCACGGCTTCATCCTTACTTGTGGGATATTCTCTGAGAGCACCCAGCAAGAGCTGTCCATATAGCCCCCCTCTGGCTCCGCCCCCCAGTTATTCGCCCGACGGTTAGGAGAAAAAGGAGAAACTATAGGGTGCCGTGGTGACTGTAGCGTATAAAGAAAGAAATTTTTCAAACCTGATAAAAAACCAGGGCGGGCCGTGGACCGGACACACCGTTGGAGAAAGAAATTTATCAGGTAAACATAAATTCTGTTTTCTCCAACATTGGTGTGTCCGGTCCACTGTGTCATCCTTACTTGTGGGAACCAATACCAAAGCTTTAGGACACGGATGAAGGGAGGGAGCAAACCAGGTTACCTAAACGGAAGGCACCACGGCTTGCAAAACCTTTCTCCCAAAAATAGCCTCCGAAGAAGCATAAGTATCAAATTTGTAAAATTTGGCAAAAGTATGCAGAGAAGACCAAGTCGCTGCCTTACAGATCTGATCTACAGAAGCCTCGTTCTTGAAAGCCCATGTGGAAGCCACAGCTCTAGTAGAATGAGCTGTAATTCGTTCAGGAGGCTGCCGTCCGGCAGTCTCTTAAGCCAATCGGATGATGCTTTTCAGCCAAAAAGAAAGAGAGGTAGCAGTAGCTTTCTGTCCTCTCCTCTTACCAGAATACACAACAAACAAGGATGATGTCTGTCTGAAATCCTTTGTTGCTTCTAAATAGAACTTTAAAGCACGGACCACATCTAGATTGTGTAACAAGCGTTCCTTCTTTGAAACTGGATTCGGACACAGAGAAGGAACAACAATTTCCTGGTTAATATTCCTGTTGGAAACGACCTTTGGAAGAAAACCAGGCTTGGTACGTAAAACTACCTTATCTGTATGGAATACCAGATAGGGAGAAGTACACTGCAAAGCAGATAATTCAGAACCTCTTCTAGCAGAAGAAATAGCAACCAAAAACAGAACTTTCCAAGATAGTAACTTAATATCTATGGAATGCATGGGTTCAAACGGAACCCCCTGAAGAACTGAAAGAACTAAATTTAGACTCCAAGGAGGAGTCATGGGTCTGTAAACAGGCTTGATTCTAACTAACGCCTGTACAAACGCCTGTACATCTGGCACTGCTGCCAGACGTTTGTGTAACAAAACAGACAGAGCAGATATCTGTCCTTTTAAGGAACTAGCTGACAAACCTTTATCCAGACCTTCTTGGAGAAAGGAAAGTATGCTAGGGATTTTAATTCTACTCCAAGGGAACCCCTTGGATTCGCACCAACGGATATATTTTTGCCATATCTTATGGTAAATCTTCCTAGTTACAGGTTTTCTGGCTTGAACCAGAGTATCTATGACTGAATCTGAAAACCCACGCTTAGATAGAATCAAGCGTTCAATTTCCAAGCAGTCAGTTGGAGAGAGACTAGATTTGGATGTTCGAACGGACCTTGTACTAGAAGATCCTGCCTCAAAGGTAGCTTCCATGGTGGAGCCGATGACATATTCACCAGGTCTGCATACCAAGTCCTGCGTGGCCACGCAGGGGCTATTAGAATCACTGAGGCCTGCTCCTGTTTGATCCTGGCTACAAGCCTGGGAAGGAGAGGGAACGGTGAAAACACATAAGCTAGGTTGAACAACCAAGGCGCCACTAATGCATCCACCAGTGTCGCCTTGGGGTCCCTGGATCTGGATCCGTATCGAAGAACCTTGGCGTTCTGACGAGACGCCATCAGATCCATATCTGGAATGCCCCATAGTTGAGTTAACTGGGCAAAAACCTCCGGGTGGAGTTCCCACTCCCCCGGATGAAAAGCCTGACGACTAAAATAATCCGCCTCCCAGTTGTCCACTCCTGGGATGTGAATTGCAGATAGGTGGCAGGAGTGATCCTCCGCCCATTTGATGATCTTGGATACCTCTCTCATCGCTAAGGAACTCTTTGTTCCCCCCCCTGATGATTGATGTACGCTACAGTCGTCATGTTGTCCGACTGGAACCTTATGAATTTGGCATTTGAATATCGCTCTCAGCTCTAAAATGTTTATCGGAAGAAGAGACTCTTCTCGAGACCATAGACCTTGAGCTTTCAGAGATTCCCAGACCGCACCCCAGCCTAAGAGACTGGCGTCGGTAGTGACAATGACCCACTCTGGTCTGCGGAAACTCATTCCCTGAGACAGGTGATCGTGAGACAACCACCAGCGGAGAGAATCCCTGGTTACCTGGTCTACTTGAATCTGGGGGGACAAGTCTGCATAGTCCCCATTCCACTGATTGAGCATGCACAGTTGTAATGGTCTTAGATGAATTCGAGCAAAAGGAACTATGTCCATTGCTGCAACCATCAATCCTACTACTTCCATGCACTGAGCTATGGAAGGCTGAAGAATAGAGTGAAGAACTTGATAAGCGTTTAGAAGCTTTAACTTTCTGACCTCTGTCAGGAAGATCTTCATTTCTAAAGAATCTATTATTGTTCCCAAAAAGGGAACTCTTGTTGACGGGGACAGGGAACTCTTCTACGCTCACCTTCCACCCGTGAGATCCGAGAAAGGCTAGAACATTGTCTGTATGAGCCTTTGCTTTGGAAAGAGACGACGCTTGGATTAGAATGTCGTCTAGATAAGGTGCTACAGCAATGCCCCTCGGTCTTAGAACCGCTAGAAGGGACCCTAGCACCTTTGTGAAAATTCTGGGAGCAGTGGCTAAACCGAACGGAAGAGCCACGAACTGGTAATGTTTGTCCAAAAAGGCAAACCTCAGGAACTGATGATGATCTTTGTGGATAGGAATATGCAGGTACGCATCCTTTAAGTCCACGGTAGTCATATATTGACCCTCCTGGATTGTTGGTAAAATTGTCCGAATGGTTTCCATTTTGAATGATGGAACTCTGAGGAATTTGTTTAGGATTTTTAGATGCAGAATTGGCCTGAAAGTTCCCTCTTTTTTGGGAACTACAAACAGATTTGAGTAAAAACCCAGACCTTGTTCCACTGTTGGAACTGGGTTTATCACTCCCAATTTTTAATAGGTCTCCTACGCAATGTAAGAATGCCTGTCTCTTTATCTGGTCTGAAGATAAGCGAGACATGTGGAACCTTCCCCTTGGAGGAAGTTCCTTGAACTCTAGAAGATACCCCCTGAGAGACTATTTCTAGTGCCCAGGGATCCGGAACATCTCTTGCCCAAGCCTGAGCAAAGAGAGAAAGTCTGCCCCCCACTAGATCCGGTCCTGGATCAGGGGCTACCCCTTCATGCTGTCTTGGTAGCAGCAGCAGGCTTCTTGGCCTGTTTACCCTTATTCCAGCCTTGCCATGGTTTCCATGCTGGTTTAGGCTGGGAAGAGTTGCCTTCTTGTCTGGAGGCCGCAGAGTTAGGATTCGATCCGTTCCTGAAATTGCGAAAGGAACGAAAATTAGATTTGTTCTTAGCCTTGAAAGGCCTATCCTGTGGAAGGGCATGTCCCTTTCCACTAGTAATGTCCGAAATAATCTCTTTCAATTCCGGCCCGAAAAGGGTCTTACCCTTGAAAGGAATATTAAGCAATTTATTCTTGGACGACTCATCCGCCGACCAGGATTTTAGCCAAAGCGCTCTGCGCGCCACTATTGCAAAACCTGAATTTTTCGCCACTAACTTAGCCAATTGAAAAGCGGCATCCAAAATAAAGGAATTAGACAATTTTAGTGTGTGAATTCTGTCCATGACTTCATCATATGGAGTCTCTTTTTGGAGCGATTTTTCTAGTTCCTCGAACCAAAAATACGCTGCCGAGGTGACAGGAATAATGCACGAGATTGGTTGAAGAAGGAAACCTTGTTGAATAAATATCTTTTTTAGCAATCCTTCCAATTTTTTATCCATAGGATCTTTAAAAGCGCAACTGTCCTCAACAGGAATAGTTGTGCTTAGCTAATGTTGACACTGCCCCCTCAACCTTAGGAACCGTTTGCCATGCGTCCCTTCTGGGGTCAACCATGGGGAACATTTTCTTGAATATAGGAGGTGGAACAAAAGGTATACCTGGCTTTTCCCACTCCTTAGTCACTATGTCCTCCACCCGCTTGGGTATCGGAAAGGCATCAGCGTGCACTGGGACCTCTAAGAATTTGTCCATCTTGCACAATTTCTCTGGAATTACCAAAGAATCACAGTCATCGAGAGTAGTTAGGACCTCCTTAAGCAGGGCGCGCGGAGATGTTCTAACTTAAATTTAAATAGTACGACATCAGTGTCTGCCTGCTGAGAAACTTTTCCTGAATCAGAAATTTCCCCCTCAGACAGACCCTCCCTCACTACCAATTCAGATTGATGTGAGGGTATAACTGATAAATTGTCCTCAGCGCCAACCTGCTCATCTTCTGTATTTAAAACTGAGCTATCACGCTTTCTAGGGTAGGATGGCAGTTTGGATAACAGATTTGCTATAGAATTATCCATTACTGCTGTTAATTGTTGCATAGTAACAAGCATTGGCGCGCTAGATGTACTGGGTATCGCCTGCGCGGGCAAAACTGGTGTTGACACAGAAGGAGAGGATGAAGAACTATCCCCACTACCTTCATTAGAAGAATCATCTTGGGCAATCTTATTCAATGTGGCAGGACTGTCCATACTTTGTTTGGACGCTATGACACAATTTGCGCATACATTAACAGGGGGAACCACCTTGGCTTTCATACACACAGAACATAAGTTATCTGAAGGTATAGACATGTTAGACAGACTTTGGCAGGCTAATAATGCAATTAAAGTGTTTTTAAAGAAAAGCGTTACTGTCCCTTTAAATAATAAACAGGCACACTTTATTTCTGATATTTTTAAAAACAATGAAGGCAATGTCCGATTTTTACAAAATTTTTACCCCGGAGTCCTAATGCCTTGAAAGTATTGCACACCAAGTTTCAAGACTTTAACCCTTAAAATGAGCAAACCGGAGCTATTTGTTCAATTTAACAATTTTAGTACACTACAATCACAGCCACAGCCTTGCTGCGGCTCTTTACCTTCCCTGAGAGTTATTCAGCACTTTTGTAGCCACAGGACCAACTCACATGAAGCTGCATGCACTGCCATGGAAGTAAACTGCGCAATTGAGGCGCGAAAACGGGGCCTACTTCCTCTGCATACCAGAGTGAAGGGGCCTTTCTGACTGAAATAGTAGTCTAACTAAATGCCAGGCGAATAAAAACGTTCCCAAAAGTGCTTTTACATACTCAAAAACACTCTAAACATGAAATAAATCAATCGATTTAGCCCACAATAGTGTCAACCAGTATAGAGCCCAATAATAAGCCTTAATCTGTTATGTGTCTAAGAAAATGGCTTACTTACCCCTTAAGGGAAACTGACAGTCTTCTAGCATTAACATGTCTTGTTAGAAATATGACTGATCATACCTGCAGCAGATAAGCCTGCAAACTGTTCCCCCCAACTGAAGTTCTCTGGTTTCAACAGTCCTGCGTGGGAACAGCAACAGATTTTAGTTACTACTGCTAAAATCATACTCCTCTTTAACAGAAATCTTATTCATTTTCTGTTGTAGAGTAAATAGTACAAACCGGCACTATTTTAAAATAACAAACTCTTGATAGAAGAAATAAAAAACTACAACTAACACCACATACTCTTTACCATCCCCGTGGAGATGCTACTTGTTCAGAGCGGCAAAGAGAATGACTGGGGGGCGGAGACAGAGGGGGGGCTATATGGACAGCTCTTGCTGGGTGCTCTCTTTGCCATTTCCTGTAGGGGAAGAGAATATCCCACAAGTAAGGATGAAGCCGTGAACCGGACACACCAATGTTGGAGAAATCCTATCAAGACTAGACTAAACCGGCTCTAGTCTGTAAAAAAAAAGCAACTCCTAAGAAGCTGTAATGCTGACATGCACAAAAAAAACTGTCATAATAACGACAGAAGGAACTCCGCTCTGTTCTCAGCCAGAGAAGGAGACGGAGTTACAGAAAATGCACTCGACAGGAGCCTAAAATGACAGCGCTCCGATCCTAGATAAAGGAGGAGACGGGGCCATGAGAGCAGCATGGAGAAGAAGCGCATATTGTAATAACATTGCGCGTCCTCCAGCCGCTAGTTGAAAAACTCACATGGAGTAAACTGAACCACCAATGTCACTTGTATTTGTTCTTGTACTCAGCAAGTCTGAGTAGAAAAATTAGCGAGTGGAATGTAGAAATTGCTTGGAAATGTTATATCCTTTTAAAGATGCAAATAGTTGTTTGCACATAGACCCTAAAATAATGATCTGAGTCTCCAATAAAGAGTTAATTCTCTAGAGAAAATTCACCTCTAAGTTTCCATCACATGTATATACAGTTCCTGCCTCTGCCAGATATATCCTACATAAAGGATCTTTGTGTCCCATTTTTAAGTGCAGGTTTAATATCATTATGAATTAACCCCATCAGTGCCATCCTCCTAGCCCCAGAAGACAAAAAGAAACTTACCTGCATATCCAGCTATCCGGCAGGAGGACAGCTCATGCAGCATGAGAGGATGCCACTCCTCACAGAGTCCTGTGAAAAAAAGAAAGACAGAGTAGAAAGAGAAGACAGAGTAAACCTACTCAGGCTTTCTATACCAGGGCAGCAACATGTTAGGAAAACGCAACAAGGCCCACCTCACAAATTCCTAACTGCTTTAAAGCCACCACTGCCCTACTGAAGAGACTAACGTGGAGTACGGCTAGACCCCATCTTGAAGGGATAGATCAGAGCAAACCTACTCTGCTTTCAAAATAATAAACTCTTAATTGAAGAGAAATAATCAGAGACCAACAAACTTCACCTCCTCCTTGCACGGAAGGCAAAGAGAATGACTGGGGGTTGTGGTAAGGGAAGTGATACTTATTAGCTTTGCTGTGGTGCTCTTTGCCTCCTCCTGCTGGCCAGGAGTGATATTCCCAACAGTAATTGATGATCCTGTGGACTCACCATGTCATTAGAAAGAAAACAGGGTGGCGTCTCTTGGACTCTCATCACCATGAAAACATTTATCAGTTAAGCATAAATTAAAGGAAATAAAAATACCCAACAGGCAACAATAAATCATTGTGAGACAACTGCCTGAAGGACACCCTACCAAAGGCTGCATCAGATGAAGCAAGAACATTACAATGGTAGAAAACCATAAATTATGCTTACCTGATAATTTCATTTACTTCTGTATGAGGAGAGTCCACGGCATCATTCCTTACTGTTGGGAATACTGAACCTGGCCACCAGGAGGTGACAAATGCACTCCAGCCTAAGGCTTAAATACTCCCCCCACTTCCCTCATATCCCAGTCATTCTGCTAAGGGAACAAGGAACAGTAAGAGAAATATCAGGGTATAAATGATGCCGGAAAAGAAAAATAAATTTTGGTCCACCCATCGGAGTTTACGGGAGGGGGCAATGGACTCTCCTAATACAGAAGGAAATAAAATTATCAGGTAAGCATAATTTATGTTTTCCTTCTTAATATGAGAAGAGTCCACGGCATTATTCCTTACTGTTGGAAAACTATAACCAAGATCTAGAGGACACTGAATGATAACCGGAGTGGTAAAGAAAAGGTGGACCCTAATTTGAGGGCACCACAGCCTGCAAAACCTTTCACCCAAAAGCTGCTTCAGCCGAAGCAAAAACGTCAAACTTGTAGAATTTTGAAAAAGTATGTAAGGAGGACCAGGTAGCCGCCTTACAAATCTGAATCATAGAGGCCTCATTTTTAAAGGCCCAAGAGGAAGCCCCCGCTCTAGTGGAATGAGCCGTAACCCTCTGAGGAGGTTTAAGTCCTGCTAACTCTTAAGCTAAGCAAATGACACTCCTCAACCAAAAAAGATAAGCAAGTCAAAGAAGCCTTCAGACCCTTATGCTTCCCAGAATAGATAACAAACAAGGAAGAAGTTTGCCTAAAATCCTTAGTAGCTTGAAGATAAAACTTCAAAGCTCGAACAACATCCAGATTATGAAGTAAACGTTCCTTCGAAGAAGGAGGATTAGGAGATAAGGAAGGAACCACAATCTCCTGATTGATGTTACGATCAAACACCTCCTTAGGTAGAAAACCCAAGTGGGTACGAAGGACAGCCTTATTAGTGTGGCACACCAGATAAGGAGTCTCACATTGCAAGGCAGCCATTTCAGAAACTCGGCGTGCCAACATAATAGCCAAAAGAAAAAGAACCTTCCAGGAGAACAATTTGATGTCAAGCGAATGCATAGGCTCACACGGAGCCCGTGTAAAAACTTAAGAACAAGGTTCAAACTCCAAGGTGGAGCGTTAGATCTAAACACAGGTCTGATCCTAATCAGAGCCTTAACCAAAGATTGCATGTCAGGGAGCTCTGCAAAACTCTTGTGCAGCAAAACATAAAGGGCCGAAATCTGCCCCCTCAGGGAACTGGCAGAAAGGCCCTTCTTCAGACCCTCCTGGAGAAGGGAAAGAATCCTGGCAGCCTTGACCTTATGCCAAGCGAAACAACGCTCTTCACACCAAGTAAGCTCTCCACACCTTATGGTAGATGCAACGAGTAACAGGCTTATGAGTATGAATGAGAGTGTCAATAACCCTCTCAGAAAATCCTATCTTGCCTAAGATTAAGTGTTCAATCTCCACGCAGTCAGTCTCAGAGAATCTAGATTTTGATGAACAAAGGGACCCTGTTCCAGCAGATCCCTGCGACAAGATAACCTCCATGGAGGAGATGAGGACATCCCCACCAGGTCCACCAACCACATCCTTCGCAGCCACGATGGAGCAATCCGTATCACTGTTGCTTGCTCCTGCTTAATGCAGGCCACTACACGAGGGAGAAGTGATAACTGCGGAAAAATGTAAATTAGATTGAACCTTCAAGGCACTGCTAATGCATATATTAGCTCCGCCTGAGGATCCATGGACAGCGACCCATATCTGAGTAGTTTGGAATTGAGCCGGGATGCCATGAGATCTATCGCCGGCATCCCCCATCTGTTACAAATCTCCGCAAAAACCTCGGGATGGAGAGACCATTCCCCCGGAATCTGCTGAGGAAATCCGCTTTCCAGTTGTCCACACCCAGAATGTGGATCTCTGACAGCTAGCAGTTGTGGGCCTCCACCACTTCCAGAATCCAAGATACTTCCCTCATTGCTAGGGAGCTCCTCGTTCTCCCCTGATGGTTGATGTAAGCTGATGGTGTTGTCTGATTGGAATCTGAAAAACTGCAGCCCAGCAGAGGCCAAGCCTTCAGAGCATTAAAGTTCCAAAATGTTGATCGGGAGGAGAGATTCCTCTCGAGTCCACAGGTCCTGTGCCTTACTGGCACCCCAAACAGCTCCCAGTCCTGATAGACTTGCGTCTGTAGTCACAATCTCCCAGGATGGTTTCAAGAAGTATGTCCCTTGGAACAGGTGATCTGGACAGAGCCACTAAAAGAGCGATTCTCTCGACTGGTTGTCCAGAGAATTCTGTTGAGACAGATCCGAATGATCGCCGTTCCACTGTCCCGGCATGCACAGCTGAAGTGGTCTAAAATGGAACCTGGCAAAATGAATGATGTCATGCAGGACACCATGAGAGCAATCACCTCCATACACCGAGCTACAGAGGGCCTTAAGGAGGTCTGGAGGGCAAGACAAGTGAAAGTTAGCTTGCAACGTCTCTGGTCTGTAAGAAAAAATCCTTTGAATGGACCTCTGCCAAACGACAGGAGGGTGCTTGAACCATAATGTCGTCCAAGTATGGTGCTACTGCTATACCTCTGGTTCTGGCCACTGCCAATAGAGCCCCCAGAACCTTCGTAAAAACTCTTGGAGCAGTAGCTAGACCAAACAGCAGTGTAATAAACTGGAAGTGTTGGTCCAGAAACGCAAACCTTAGGAACTTTGTGTATAGGAACGTGAAGGTAAGCATCCTTCAGATCTATCGTGTTCATGTCCTTCCTGAACAATGGGAAGGATGGATCTTATTGTCTCCATCTTGAACGAGGGGACATATAGAAATTTATTTAAACACTTTAGGTCCAGAATCGGGCGGAAGGTTCCCTCCTTCTTAGGAACCACAAACAGATTTGAATAGTTTCCCAGACCTCTTTCTGCTGCAAGAGGAACCGGTACAATGTATCCCAGGGAGAGATCCCTCACGCACCCCAGAAAGACTTCTCTTTTTTCTGGCCTTGAAGACAGGTTTGACAAGAGGAATCTGCCCCTGGGTGGATGAGACTTGAAGCCTATCCTGTATCCCTGGGTGATGACCTACAGGACCCACAGGTCTTGCACGTCCCCAAACCCAGCGTCCGAAAAGAGCGATAGTCTGTCCCCTACCAGATACATAGCCGCATCAGGGGCCACCCCTTCATGCCGACTTTGTCTCGGCGGTCTTCTTGTTTTGCTTGGACTTATACAATAAAGTGCAAGAAGCGTCTAAAAGACAAGGCAAAGGTAAAAAATAGCTGTTGAAATTATATTAAAACATTCACATTTATTAAGAACGAACAGATTATCATGGATCCATGTTACAGATCTGAATAAAAAGACATTTAAAATATAATTAAAATATATACATATGTGTATAATAACTATAAGGAAATATTAAATGGACCTGATAGAATAGACTTGGTAAAGGATGATACTTATAATGGATTGTCCAGGAACCAAGTGGTTAAATATAAAGTCAAAATCTCAGAATGGTCTCCTAAGGGTGCACCTGTGAGTAAATGTAGAAAGTGGTATCTCTTTAAATTATGTATCCAATAATGAAAAAAAAGGCAATATTAGTATCCTTGAGGGATAATAGTAACGCTTGGAATTCAAAATTGAAAAAATAATATAATGTGAAAAATTGTGAATACGATATTACACGAATGTGAAATAGTAGAAAAAGTAGAAAAATATTAATTCAAATCTAAAAATTTGGTGAAAAAATACAAAAATCAGATTTCCTAGATTTTCAAAAACACAGCAAAAATTTTAAAAAATCAAAGTGTGTTTGTGAGATGCGAGTGATATACTGTGAATCAATTAGTGAACCTTGAAAGTGATCACTCCTATGAGAATACTCTTATGTTAAAGTTAGAGCAAGAGAACGCCGGGGAAGATCTAGGGTTATCCAAAACTTCCCTTAGTGGACTTTGTCCTTATACCTGTAAACAAAAATAATAAAAACATTGGAATAATGCTAAAGACAGGTAAAAAATATCAGAATAAAGCTTACCATATATGTCAAAGCATTTTGGCCCTTTGTTAGGCCTTTATCAAGACTCATTACTTTGCTTGGACTTATTCCAGGACTGAGCCGGCTTTCAAGTTCCCTTGGAATGCTCGGGCTTTGCGGGGGGCTGCTGACGTTGGGATTTATCCGAACGAAAGGAACGAAAATTAGGACCATGTCATTTAGGTTTGTTCTTCTTATCCTGCAGTAAAAAGGCACCCTTGCCTCCCGTAACCGTGGAGATAATCGATTCCAGGCCTGGACCAAACCAAATCTTTCCCTTAAATGGGAGGGAAAGAAGTCTCGACTTCGAAGTCATGTCCGCAGACCAGGACTTCAGCCATAGTGACCTACGGGCTTGAACAGAAAAACCTAAAGCCTTAGCATTCAGGCGAATAATCTGCATATTTGCATCACAAATAAAAGAATTAGCTTCCCTTAAGACCTTAATTATTTCCTGTATCACGTCGAGGGGACCCTCCACCTTGATCAACTCAGATAAGTAGTCGCACCAGTAGGTAGCCACTCCTGCAACCACTGATGCCGGTTGAAACAAATATTCTGTATGTTGAAACATCTTTCTTAACAGAGTTTCTATCTTCTGATTCATGGGCTCCTTAAACAACAAACTATCCTCAAGCGGGATAGTAGTACGCCTAGCTTGGAGATGGAACCCCACAACTCCAATTAATAGTCCGGAACCGGGAATAATTTCTTAAAGGAAGAAGAAGGGGAAAATGAAGAACCAAGTCTTTCCCATTCATTCTTAATAATGTTTGCCATCTTTACGGGAACAGGGAACGTTTGTGGTACAACCCTGTCCTTATAGACCTTATCTAACACAACCTCTCAAGTTTGACAGTCTTGTAGCATCGCACCTGACATGGACTTGAGTGATGAAAGCAGGCAGTGAAACTCGTCAACATTGATTGCTTAGGAGCTGTTAATATAAGTCTGGATGGGTTTGCAGAAAGACTCTCCCTGCATCTCCAGTCTTTCGACAATGCTCTCACTGAGATGCTGACAAGATTACTTAAAACTCCAGTCCGATTTCGAAGGGTAGATACCCTTCATAAGGAACTACTCCGAATCTTCCAGCCCGACTTGGGCCTCGCTTCCATTAAGTCGTTAAAAATGGAGCCGTAAGCTACCGAAGCAGCCGACAGCTAAAAGTAATTTACGGCTCCATTTTAGTACCAGGTTTCCATTGAAATATTTTGCGAATAGCGTGCAGTCGCTCTTTTCGTGTAGCTGTACGTTAACGCTGTGTTAACGCTTCCATCTGACATCGGATTTCTTGAAAATCAATTAGTTACTAAGGTAACCCGACCTTACGCTATAGAATTTACGTTTAACGTCCGTGCTCCTTACCTGTGATCACCTCTCAAGAAAAATAGATACACTTATCCATATTTTTAATAATCAAATATTATTTTTTAATATAATTATATTTACCACTTCATAAATATAAGTAATATGTATTGCTGCCCTAGGCATAGGTCTAGTTTGCATTCTGTAGATATGTTCTTGCATATATTATTATATTTAAATATATACTGATATTTCTATTAGAATATAAGTACAACTATTCCTATACATGAGACAACAATAAATATCACTTATAACAATTTATTTCTACATTAAAACACTTGCATTATTTGCAACTTTTATAATGTCAATAGAAAATAGGTCTCAAAAAGCACAATTTTCCTATTTTACACCTAGTTGAGCTGGGTGTAATATTTCTTAATGTATCGACAGCCTCCGACAGTATATTAATGGTTTGCGCTTTCATTGGAAACCTGGTATAATTTATCGATTAACGGCTTCTATTACTTTCTATGGGACGCAAAGATTTTTTCGGCAGCCGGAGTCCAGCTGCAGATATTGAGGTATAACGCGCCATTGGAAACAGTCGATAAACGATATTGCTTTCAAAAACAGAATTTATGTTTACCTGATAAATTTCTTTCTCCAACGGTGTGTCCGGTCCACGGCGTCATCCTTACTTGTGGGATATTCTCTTCCCCAACAGGAAATGGCAAAGAGCCCAGCAAAGCTGGTCACATGATCCCTCCTAGGCTCCGCCTACCCCAGTCATTCGACCGACGTTAAGGAGGAATAATAGCATAGGAGAAACCATATGGTACCGTGGTGACTGTAGTTAAAGAAAATAAATTATCAGACCTGATTAAAAAACCAGGGCGGGCCGTGGACCGGACACACCGTTGGAGAAAGAAATTTATCAGGTAAACATAAATTCTGTTTTCTCCAACATAGGTGTGTCCGGTCCACGGCGTCATCCTTACTTGTGGGAACCAATACCAAAGCTTTAGGACACGGATGAAGGGAGGGAGCAAATCAGGTCACCTAAATGGAAGGCACCACGGCTTGCAAAACCTTTCTCCCAAAAATAGCCTCAGAAGAAGCAAAAGTATCAAACTTGTAAAATTTGGTAAAAGTGTGCAGTGAAGACCAAGTCGCTGCCCTACATATCTGATCAACAGAAGCCTCGTTCTTGAAGGCCCATGTGGAAGCCACAGCCCTAGTGGAATGAGCCGTGATTCTTTCGGGAGGCTGCCGTCCGGCAGTCTCGTAAGCCAATCTGATGATGCTTTTAATCCAAAAAGAGAGAGAGGTAGAAGTTGCTTTTTGACCTCTCCTTTTACCTGAATAAACAACAAACAGGGAAGATGTTTGTCTAAAATCCTTTGTAGCATCTAAATAGAATTTTAGAGCGCGAACAACATCCAAATTGTGCAACAAACGTTCCTTCTTTGAAACTGGTTTCGGACACAGAGAAGGTACGATAATCTCCTGGTTAATGTTTTTGTTAGAAACAACTTTTGGAAGAAAACCAGGTTTAGTACGTAAAACCACCTTATCTGCATGGAACACCAGATAAGGAGGAGAACACTGCAGAGCAGATAATTCTGAAACTCTTCTAGCAGAAGAAATTGCAACTAAAAACAAAACTTTCCAAGATAATAACTTAATATCAACGGAATGTAAGGGTTCAAACGGAACCCCCTGAAGAACTGAAAGAACTAAATTGAGACTCCAAGGAGGAGTCAAAGGTTTGTAAACAGGCTTGATTCTAACCAGAGCCTGAACAAAGGCTTGAACATCTGGCACAGCTGCCAGTTTTTTGTGAAGTAACTAAAACAGAGCATCCACGCTTACGCTGACAAGGGTTCATTTTGGCTAAAATGTTTTTGACAGAATTATCCATTACAGCCGTTAATTGTTGCATAGTAAGGAGTATTGGCGCGCTAGATGTACTAGGGGCCTCCTGAGTGGGCAAGACTCGTGTAGACGAAGGAGGGAATGATGCAGTACCATGCTTACTCCCCTCACTTGAGGAATCATCTTGGGCATCATTGTCATTATCACATAAATCACATTTATTTAAATGAATAGGAATTCTGGCTTCCCCACATTCAGAACACAGTCTATCTGGTAGTTCAGACATGTTAAACAGGCATAAACTTGATAAGAAAGTACAAAAAACGTTTTGAAATAAAACCGTTACTGTCACTTTAAATTTTAAACTGAACACACTTTATTACTGCAATTGCGAAAAAACATGAAGGAATTGTTCAAAATTCACCAAACTTTCACCACAGTGTCTTAAAGCCTTGAAAATATTGCACACCAATTTTGGAAGCTTTAACCCTTAAAATAACGGAATCGGAGCCGTTTTAAGCTTTAACCCCTTTACAGTCCCTGGTATCTGCTTTGCTGAGACCTAACCAAACCCAAGGGGAATACGATACCAAATGATGCCTTCAGAAGTCTTTTATAAGTATCAGAGCTCCTCTCACATGCGACTGCATGCCATGCCTCTCAAAAACAAGTGCGCAACACCGGCGCGAAAATGAGACTCTGCCTATGCTTTGGGAAAGCCCCTAAAGAATAAGGTGTCTAAAACAGTGCCTGCCGATATTATTATATCAAAATACCCAGAATAAATGATTCCTCAAGGCTAAATAAGTGTTAATATCAATCGATTTAGCCCAAAAAATGTCTACAGTCTAAATAAGCCCTTGTGAAGCCCTTATTTACAATCGTAATAAACATGGCTTACCGGATCCCATAGGGAAAATGACAGCTTCCAGCATTACATCGTCTTGTTAGAATGTGTCATACCTCAAGCAGCAAAGGACTGCAAACTGTTCCCCCAACTGAAGTTAATGCTCTCAACAGTCCTGTGTGGAACAGCCATGGATTTTAGTTACGGTTGCTAAAATCATTTTCCTCATACAAACAGAATTCTTCATCTCTTTTCTGTTTCTGAGTAAATAGTACGTACCAGCACTATTTGAAAATAACAAACTCTTGATTGAATAATGAAAAACTACAGTTAAACACTAAAAAACTCTAAGCCATCTCCGTGGAGATGTTGCCTGTACAACGGCAAAGAGAATGACTGGGGTAGGCGGAGCCTAGGAGGGATCATGTGACCAGCTTTGCTGGGCTCTTTGCCATTTCCTGTTGGGGAAGAGAATATCCCACAAGTAAGGATGACGCCGTGGACCGGACACACCTATGTTGGAGAAAGCATATTTAACGGTTTGCGAGTGCACGCAAACTGCATTACGACTCAATGGAAGCGAGGCCTTGGAGGGCTCAGGTTTTTGGGATGCGATTCGTGGACCTGGTGGGGATGTTCTTTCCTTTGGATTTTTTATGCAAGTCTGAACTGAATAGAATCTTTCCCTGGAAGAGTCATCAGTCTATTCTTAGATTTTATATCTGCCGACTAAGATTTTAACCATAAGGATCTCCTTGCCAGCACTGCTGTCGAGAGTTTTTAGACATTGATCTTGATAATGTCCATCACAGCATCACACATAAATGCTTGAGCCATTCTAAGGGCCTTAATGCAATTTTGTAAACCCTCGGTAGAGGAATTGTCTGCCAACATTTTGGCTAGGGGATCACACCATAGTGTTGCTGCTGCAGCCACACAGGGGAGAGAGACTGCTGGTCTAAGTAAAATACCTTTTTGGAGAAAGACTTTCCTTAAGAAAGACTCCAATGAGCAGTCCATTGAATCTCTAAATTAAGTGCTATTCTACATAGGGATAGTCATACGTTTTGTGGGAGTGGAAATAGCACCATCAACCTTAGGAATTGTTTCCCACACTTCCACATTCTGTTTTGGAATAGGGTACATTTTCCTAAATCGTATGGAAGGAGCAAAAGGAGCACCTGGCCTAAATCAGGGACCTGAACCACCTATTGGATTTTTGGTGGAGCTTTGAAAACAATATTTAACTAATTAACAGATTTCTTTTCAGAAGGCTTTTGCTGAAAAAATTTAAAACCCTCTTCAATAAGTTGCGGATACGACCCATCATAAATTTAAAGGCATTGTCATATCCAGGATCAGGCTCCTCAACATCTGATGACACTTCCCCATCAGAACTAGAAATGTTTGCAGAGCTCTGTAAGATAGCAAACATTTGGGGTTTAGGGGAAGGATTTTGCAATGAGACTAAAATAAAACCCCAAAATAACACTTACGCAGTTTGGGGATCGCCACCAAACAATCTGTCACAATTATTTACATGCTATTTTTAAATTCAGGACTAAAATAAGTAGAATTTCCCTGAGTGACAAGTATTGGACAAACCTCCCTCTGAGAAGTAGATGGTTGAGGTTGTTATCACACAGAGCAGTAAGGCCTACAGACCCTATAAATATATTAAATATCCCTTAAGTACCCCCTGGCAGCTTCCTATATGGGTTCTCACCCCCTTCCTGGGACTGCTAGGCACTGGAAATAAGTTTGGAATCTGTCCCAGACAGTTGAAGTAAAAATATAGTTGCTGAGGTTCTGGATTGAGAGAGAAAAGGCCCGGGAGAAAAGCCAGTGCTGCAGTAATGTAATAAAAACACATTTAGTTCCCCTTAATTAAATAGTAGTGCACAAAGCATAAAAGCCCTTACAAAGGAATAAAACATGGTCCCCAGACTAACTGGAGCCTTCTCTACAGAACTGCACTTTGCACTAAGCAGAAGGTAGTTTTCTTAAAGGGCCAAAACCTAATTACTAAAAGATCCCCCATAAGTACCCCCAGAGTTGCCAGAGGGCTGCAAAGGGTCAGAGGCTCCCCTGAAAAGGATCCTAATGATGGTAAGATCATTAGGGACCTGATAGTGAGGAAAAAAAAATGTCATGAGGAGAGCAGGTTAGGTACCCTGGCTATGCTGTATCTGTGTCAAAATACCTACAAATAGCCTCTGGGATGTGTGTGTAATGTGTAAAGTCACTTACCTTACAGCACCCCCTTCACTGGCTTACCATGTCAATGCAGCTGCAGCAGTATCCAGTAGAGAGACCATCCAGTGCAGGTATCGATTACTATAGAGGATTGCAGCAGGAATTATCCAAGTCCCTCAGAGGGAGGCTAGGGCTGAGTCCCCGCAACACCTGAGGGTACTTATGGCTGAAGTTACCATTAGGGAAATACTGTGCACATAACAGGGTATCCCTATATCATTCAGATGCTGTGTTGAGTCTTTTCTGTCTTCTTTGTAAATGATACTCCCTAGGGACTCTGGGTCTCACATAGGTCTGAGCTACCAATTTGTAATCCATAAGCAAGTAGCTGGAACAACCTCTATTCTCAACAAACTCTTACGAGGCCAATAACAAAACTCCTATTTGGAAATATATCCCATATGTTATGGATAACTGTGGACAATTATTATTTTATAAAATAAATTAAATAAAAGGATGTCAGTAAAATGATCAGAGTAAGACTCTTGATCAACAAATAAAAAACAAAGAAAAAACTACCACCTATGAGGCGACAGCAGCCTCAGAACTAGATGAAGATAAATTCTGAACTGACATTTTACACTTAGTTGAAAGAGGCATGGCCTTCAAACATTTCAGCACTTTTGTTTGAATGAAGTTAATAACTCCAGGAAACAAAGTAGTATATTCCTCCAGTAAGGAACAAACAGAAGGAGCAATAATACCCTTTGAAGCAAGAACAGCAATAGTATTGATCAGAATGCATTAAAACATTATTACATTTATTGCATACAATTGCTGAAGGAAATACCTTAGCATATAAACAATATAAACGTTTAATACTAGTCATAAAATGTTCAAATGAACCAGCGTCAAAGGCAAAATTAGGGACAAAATTACAAGGCTCCATAACTGCTTAAAAAACTAATAATAAAGTTAAATGCAGAAAACAAAGTTAAATTATCATATCAACATTAAAAGAGCTATTGAAGAAAGGGAGACGCTTACCCCTTATGGAAAAATCACTAATACAAGACAAGTACATCTTGCATCCAGACAGCACGCTTGAGGTGTGTGTCAAACTTATGTCATAAATAATAGAAAAGGGTGCCAAAAAGTATGCACACTATAACGCCGATGCACGCAGACCTGAAGGCCAGTGTGCGTCAATAAGAGTTAACAATTTTTGCCAAGACGGGAGGGTACATAGGCGGCCCATACTAAGGGCACCAAGCTTGAACCTCTACCCAAGAAAAAACACTGGTTCGTCCGAAGCCGGTAAATTTTGAAAAGGAAAAAGCCCCAATGACACTGACTCGCAGTTAGTCCAGAAGCCAAACTAGAGACCACAAACGGACTCGACTGAGCCAACAGTCCTCCAGGAGACACTGTCAGCCAACAAACAGTCCTCCACCGCTCATCTCCACAAATGAAGGAGACACCAGCCGAAACACCCAAGGGAACAATACAAGGGAGAACCAAGGAAACCGAAAGGTCCCCTAATACAAAAAAGAACACCTCCACAAGTGAGTTCAGCTCACAGAGGCCCAAAGGGGCCCAAACAAGGAAAGGAGGCCAAGCGAAACCCGGGATAAGACAGGCACAGAGACAGAACAGACATCTCATCAACATCCTACAAGTACGGTTTGCAACTGAAAAGGCAAAGTCCTCCCAGTGTCAAGAATAGCAAGGCATTCAACCATAAAAAAGTGTGTAATGCACCCAGGATAGAACCCCAAGTTTGAAAACACAGAGTCCACAACAGGATGACACAGAGGATACTTGCTAGGAACAAGAAGCTGTCAAGTAAGAAACAGACCGCAAAAGCAACCCCCAGACAGAGGGCATGCTCCAGGCAACCTACGTCGCCGGACCTGCACACAGGACCCTAAAGAGGGGAACACTAACCTCAATCAAGGCCCCACGAGAAGAAGAGAATACCCTCAGACCCCAAAGGAGCCAGTTGAAGGAAAATCTATACCCTAGCAGACTAAGCTAACAGTATAGACTCAACAAAACTCACACATCCAGAGGAGACTGTGACCGAACGCAGTTCCATAGACCGCTCGGCCATCCTGGCCTGCAGTCCCACACCCAGCTGGCCCAACCCAGCCTCAGGGATCCAAAACAGGGGAACAAAGAATCCCAAAACAGGTACAGGAACGTAAGCGTAAGGATAGCACAGCCATCCCCACAGAGTACAAGTACAACCCAACTCTGAAAACAGACAACATGTCCATAGACCTAAGGATCTATCAAAATAAAGGCCCAACAAGTCTGCTTGGAGCCAACAAGACCCTGGGGGGAACCAATCCCAGCTTTCTGCCTCCCATCCAGGAGAAGCCCCAAGCAACTGATCTCCATAGGGAGGAGAATATACCCTAAAGAAAACAGAATTTATGTTTACCTGATAAATTACTTTCTCCAACGGTGTGTCCGGTCCACGGCGTCATCCTTACTTGTGGGATATTCTCTTCCCCAACAGGAAATGGCAAAGAGCCCAGCAAAGCTGGTCACATGATCCCTCCTAGGCTCCGCCTACCCCAGTCATTCGACCGACGTTAAGGAGGAATATTTGCATAGGAGAAACCATATGTTACCGTGGTGACTGTAGTTAAAGAAAATAAATTATCAGACCTGATTAAAAAAACCAGGGCGGGCCGTGGACCGGACACACCGTTGGAGAAAGTAATTTATCAGGTAAACATAAATTCTGTTTTCTCCAACATAGGTGTGTCCGGTCCACGGCGTCATCCTTACTTGTGGGAACCAATACCAAAGCTTTAGGACACGGATGAAGGGAGGGAGCAAATCAGGTCACCTAAATGGAAGGCACCACGGCTTGCAAAACCTTTCTCCCAAAAATAGCCTCAGAAGAAGCAAAAGTATCAAATTTGTAAAATTTAGAAAAAGTGTGCAGTGAAGACCAAGTCGCTGCCTTACATATCTGATCAACAGAAGCCTCGTTCTTGAAGGCCCATGTGGAAGCCACAGCCCTAGTGGAGTGAGCTGTGATTCTTTCAGGAGGCTGCCGTCCGGCAGTCTCATAAGCCAATCGGATAATGCTTTTAATCCAGAAGGAGAGAGAGGTAGAAGTTGCTTTTTGACCTCTCCGTTTACCAGAATAAACAACAAACAAAGACAAAGTTTGTCTGAAATCCTTAGTAGCTGCTAAGTAAAATTTGAGAGCACGAACTACATCCAAGTTGTGCAACAAACGTTCCTTCTTTGAAACTGGATTAGGACACAAAGAAGGCACAACTATCTCCTGGTTAATGTTTTTGTTAGAAACAACTTTTGGAAGAAAACCAGGTTTAGTACGCAAAACCACCTTATCTGCATGGAACACCAGATAAGGAGAAGAACACTGCAGAGCAGATAATTCTGAAACTCTTCTAGCAGAAGAAATTGCAACCAAAAACAAAACTTTCCAAGATAATAACTTAATATCAACGGAATGTAAGGGTTCAAACGGAACCCCCTGAAGAACTGAAAGAACTAGGTTGAGACTCCAAGGAGGAGTCAAAATTTTGTAAACAGGCTTGATTCTAACCAGAGCCTGAACAAAGGCTAGAACATCTGGCACAGCTGCCAGCTTTTTGTGAAGTAACACAGACAAGGCAGAAATCTGTCCCATCAAGGAACTTGCAGATAATCCTTTTTCCAATCCTTCTCGAAGGAAGGATAGACTCTTAGGAATCTTAACCTTGTCCCAAGGGAATCCTGCAGATTCACACCAACAGATATACCAAATTATGTGGTAATTTTTCTGGTTACAGGCTTTCAGGCCTGAACAAGAGTATTAATAACAGAATCTGAGAACCCTCGCTTTGATAAGATCAAGCGTTCAATCTCCAAGCAGTCAGCTGGAGTGGGTCGAACGGACCTAGAACAAGAAGGTCTCGTCTCAAAGGTAGCTTCCATGGTGGAGCCGATGACATATTCACCAGATCTGCATACCAAGTCCTGCGTGGCCACGCAGGAGCTATCAAAATCACCGACGCCCTCTCCTGATTGATCCTGGCTACCAGCCTGGGGATGAGAGGAAACGGCGGGAACACATAAGCTAGTTTGAAGGTCCAAGGTGCTACTAGTGCATCCACTAGAGCCGCCTTGGGATCCCTGGATCTGTACCCGTAGTAAGGAACTCTGAAGTTCTGACGAGAGGCCATCAGATCCATGTCTGGAATGCCCCACGGTTGAGTGACTTGGGCAAAGATTTCCGGATGGAGTTCCCACTCCCCCGGATGCAATGTCTGACGACTCAGAAAATCCGCTTCCCAATTTTCCACTCCTGGGATGTGGATAGCAGACAGGTGGCAGGAGTGAGACTCCGCCCATAGAATGATTTTGGTCACTTCTTCCATCGCTAGGGAACTCCTTGTTCCCCCCTGATGGTTGATGTATGAACTTGGCCCTCGCTAGCTGAGGCCAAGCTTTGAGAGCATTGAATATCGCTCTCAGTTCCAGAATATTTATCGGTAGAAGAGATTCTACCCGAGACCAAAGACCCTGAGCTTTCAGGGATCCCCAGACCGCGCCCCAGCCCATCAGACTGGCGTCGGTCGTGACAATGACCCACTCTGGTCTGCGGAAGGTCATCCCTTGTGACAGGTTGTCCAGGGACAGCCACCAACGGAATGAGTCTCTGGTCCTCTGATTTACTTGTATCTTCGGAGACAAGTCTGAATAGTCCCCATTCCACTGACTGAGCATGAACAGTTGTAATGGTCTTAGATGAATGCGCACAAAAGGAACTATGTCCATTGCCGCTACCATCAAACCTATCACTTCCATGCACTGCGCTATGGAAGGAAGAGGAACGGAATGAAGTATCCGACAAGAGTCTAGAAGTTTTGTTTTTCTGGCTTCTGTCAGAAAAATCCTCATTTCTAAGGAGTCTATTATAGTTCCCAAGAAGGGAACCCTCGTTGACGGAGATAGAGAACTCTTTTCCACGTTCACTTTCCATCCGTGAGATCTGAGAAAGGCCAGGACAATGTCCGTGTGAGCCTTTACTTGAGGAAGGGACGACGCTCGAATCAGAATGTCGTCCAAGTAAGGTACTACAGCAATGCCCCTTGGTCTTAGCACCGCCAGAAGGGACCCTAGTACCTATGAGAAAATCCTAGGAGCAGTGGCTAATCCGAAAGAAAACGCCACGAACTGGAAATGCTTGTCCAGGAATGCAAACCTTAGGAACCGATGATGTTCCTTGTGGATAGGAATATGTAGATACGCATCCTTGAAATCCACCTTGGTCATGAATTGACCTTCCTGGATGGAAGGAAGAAGTGTTCGAATGGTTTCCATCTTGAACGATGGAACCTTGAGAAACTTGTTCAAGATCTTGAGATCTAAGATTGGTCTGAACGTTCCCTCTTTTTTGGGAACTATGAACAGATTGGAGTAGAACCCCATCCCTTGTTCTCCTAATGGAACAGGATGAATCACTCCCATTTTTAGCAGGTCTTCTACCCAATGTAAGAATGCTTGTCTTCTTATGTGGTCTGAAGACAACTGAGACCTGTGGAACCTCCCCCTTGGAGGAAGCCCCTTGAACTCCAGAGAATAACCTTGGGAGACTATTTCTAGCGCCCAAGGATCCAGAACATCTCTTGCCCCAGCCTGAGCGAAGAGAGAGAGTCTGCCCCCCACCAGATCCGGTCCCGGATCGGGGGCCCGCATTTCATGCTGTCTTGGTAGCAGTGGCAGGTTTCCTGGCCTGCTTTCCTTTGTTCCAGCCTTGCATAGGTCTCCAGGCTGGATTGGCTTGAGAAGTATTACCTTCCTGCTTAGAGGACGTAGCCCTTGGGGCTGATCCGTTTCTGCGAAAGGGACGAAACTTAGGTTTATTTTTGGTCTTGAAAAGACCTATCCTGAGGAAGGGCGTGGCCCTTGCCCCCAGTGATATCAGAGATAATCTCTTTCAAGTCAGGGCCAAAGAGTGTTTTCCCCTTGAAAGGAATGTCAAGCAATTTGTTCTTGGAAGACGCATCCGCTGCCCAAGATTTTAACCAAAGCGCTCTGCGCCACAATAGCAAACCCAGAATTTTTTCGCCGCTAACCTAGCCAATTGCAAGGTGGCGTCTAGGGTGAAAGAATTAGCCAATTTAAGAGCACGAATTCTGTCCATAATCTCCTTATAAGAAGAAGAATTACTAATAATCGCCTTTCCTAGCTCATCAAACTAGAAACACGCGGCTGCAGTGACAGGGACAATGCATGCAATTGGTTGTAGAAGGGAACCTTGCTGAACAAACATCTTTAGCAGACCTTCTAATTTTTTATCCATAGGATCTTGGAAAGCACAACTATCTTCTATGGGTATAGTGGCGCGCTTGTGTAGAGTAGAAACCGCCCCCTCGACCTTGGGGACTGTCTGCCATCAGTCCTTTCTGGGGTCGACTATAGGAAAACAATTTTATAAATATGGGGGGAGGTACTAAAGGTATACCGGGCCTGTCCCATTCTTTACTAACAATGTACGCCACCCGCTTGGATATAGGAAAAGCTTCGGGGGGCCCCGGGGCCTCTAAGAACTTTTCCATTTTACATAGTGGTTCTGGAATGACCAGATAATCACAATCATCCAAATTGGATAACACCTCCTTAAGCAGAGCGCGGAGATGTTCCAACTTAAATTTAAAAGTAATCACATCAGGTTCAGCTTGTTGAGAAATGTTTCCTGAATCTGAAATTTCTCCCTCAGACAAAACCTCCCTGGCCCCCTCAGACTGGTGTAGGGGCCCTTCAGAAACCATATCATCAGCGTTCTCATGCTCTACAGAATTTTCTAAAACAGAGCAGTCGCGCTTTCGCTGATAAGTGGGCATATTGGCTAAAATGTTTTTGATAGAATTATCCATTACAGCCGTTAAATGTTGCATAGTAAGGAGTATTGGCGCACTAGATGTACTAGGGGCCTCCTGTATGGGCAAGACTGGTGTAGACGAAGGAGGGGATGATGCAGTACCATGCTTACTCCCCTCACTTGAGGAATCATCTTGGGCATCATTTTTACTAAATTTTTTTATGACATAAAATACATATAGTTAAATGAGAAGGAACCTTGGTTTCCCCACAGTCAGAACACAATCTATCTGGTAGTTCAGACATGTTAAACAGGCATAAACTTGATAACAAAGCACAAAAAACGTTTTAAAATAAAACCGTTACTGTCACTTTAAATTTTAAACTAAACACACTTTATTACTGCAATTGCGAAAAAGTATGAAGGAATTGTTCAAAATTCACCAAAATTTCACCACAGTGTCTTAAAGCCTTAAAAGTATTGCACACCAAATTTGGAAGCTTTAACCCTTAAAATAACGGAACCGGAGCCGTTTTTATATTTAACCCCTTTACAGTCCCTGGAATCTGCTTTGCTGAGACCCAACCAAGCCCAAAGGGGAATACGATACCAAATGATGCCTTCAGAAAGACTTTTCTATGTATCAGAGCTCCACACACATGCAGCTGCATGCCATTGTTCTCAAAAACAAGTGCGCCATACCGGCGCGAAAATGAGGCTCTGACAATGATTAGGGAAAGTCCCTAAAGAATAAGGTGTCTAAAACAGTGCCTGCCGATATAATCTTATCAAAATACCCAGATTAAATGATTCCTCAAGGCTAAATATGTGTTAATAATGAATCGATTTAGCCCAGAAAAAGTCTACAGTCTTAATAAGCCCTTGTGAAGCCCTTATTTACTATCTTAATAAACATGGCTTACCGGAACCCATAGGGAAAATGACAGCTTCCAGCATTACATCGTCTTGTTAGAATGTGTCATACCTCAAGCAGTAAGAGACTGCACCCTGTTCCCCCAACTGAAGTTAATTGCTCTCAACAGTCCTGTGTGGAACAGCCATGGATTTTAGTTACGGTGCTAAAATCATTTTCCTCATACAAACAGAAATCTTCATCTCTTTTCTGTTTCTGAGTAAATAGTACATACCAGCACTATTTTAAAATAACAAACTCTTGATTGAATAATAAAAAAAACTCTAAGCCATCTCCGTGGAGATGTTGCCTGTACAACGGCAAAGAGAATGACTGGGGTAGGCGGAGCCTAGGAGGGATCATGTGACCAGCTTTGCTGGGCTCTTTGCCATTTCCTGTTGGGGAAGAGAATATCCCACAAGTAAGGATGACGCCGTGGACCGGACACACCTATGTTGGAGAAAAGGGATGATACCGAAAGAGCAACAACTGTTCTCAAGGCCCGAAGGCACCAGCTAATGGGAAGAGAAATTCCCAACACAGATGTCCTAGAAAAGGACCTCCCTACAAGTAGCTTGCCAAGCAGAGGCACAGCCAACCCATTCGCCTGCAGAGCAGGGAATCCACGGGAACACTGGCAAGCTAACCAGGGGAATGCAACCCAAAGGCGCACCAGAAATTGGACATCCAACATCAGCAGCTGGGTATCAACCAACCACTCTTGAGGCTCAAGCCACACGTCTAACCACCAGAGGACAAGAGTCACTCTGTAGCAAAGAGTAAAAAATACTCAGAAATCCTGGCCAACCATGACCAGGTTAGGTAGATGGATCAAGGACATAGTCCCATTCCCATTGCTGTGGGACCCCCCGACCAACCCTGAGATCCAAGATCCCAAACCACCCAGACTGGGTCGGTAAAAAGGCCAAGCGAAGCTTCAGCAACCGGAAGTCTCAGGGAGAAAAACAGGTCTGGGTACCCAATAGTTCAGACAGATCTTACCCTAGAAATAATCACCCCAACTGGCCAAAAAAACAGACACAAGGGTATGGATGCATATCCAGAAAATCCAGATAGCATGAGAACTCGAAAACCCCTACCAGAGGAAGGCATCACCCTTAGCTAAAGTCCAACGCTCCAAGGACCAAGGCTAGAAGTCGAATGAAGATATGTCTCAGAGCCTCAGGACGACCAAGGAATACCTCAAGGTCAAAACATCCTACTAACAGGACTAGTCTCCCTAACACCTCCGCACAAGCAAAGGACACAACAAAGAGAAGGCACAAAGCCTACCCAGTTCTGGGGAACCCCAAGCTACACAAAAATCCCCACAGGGAACAACCATCACTAGGAAACACAGATCCCTAAAAGGAGATCCACTCACCCAGAGGCAATGGAAGAAGACCCAAAAGGCCTCTTATACCTCAGTCAAGAGTAAGAGCTGCATACACTAGAAACAGCTTATGCATACACCTGCAAGGAGTTAAGAGCTGCAACAGGTTTCAAACTGCAAACCTTCCGCATGCTAGACAGCTATCCCGTACAAGCTGTTGGTTTAAGCCCAAAAGGACAAATCCAGAGGCCTAGAAATGAAGGCCAAACCGCTCAATAGCGGTAAGGGGCATTAAGCCCTCCCACCCTCCCCCACATGGGGGAGGAAACTCTAAGTTCTGATGAAATCAGATGTCAGATCGAGTGACGCAGCGGAAAAACTCCCCTGCCCGGTCACTTATGACTGAAGGCTACAAGGACTGAAACAATCCTTCCTACCTCACAGACCCACAGGTCCTCTTGAATGCTTAGCTTAACATGAAAACAAACAATGATAACCTGAGCTCTCTGCGCTTCTACCAAACCAACCAAGCAGAACAGCGCCATGTGTCTGAACAGCCACAAGACCGAACAAACCCTACAGGACCAGTCTGTACCTAGGGTTCCAACCGGCAAGCTGCGTACATTCTCCCTCAAAGGAGAAAAAACAGAAACAGACATTTGTAACAGAGGACTAACATGTCTAACAACTTCCGAAGAAGTAATCAATCCCAGAAGATTCCCGAAGGAAACAAAAAAATAAAATATAAGGCAACCAGGAGGTTAAGGCCCAAAAAGACACAGGCCTACCCACAGGACCAGTCAAACGGAGCTCTATCTCACAAAACTGGGAAAGATCTCAAACAAATGACAATCAGGAGCTTACTTCATCCCCACATGTCTAATGAGGTGCACCATTCTAATTATCACTGAAAATCATGTCTGAGCAACACACGAAGGCGCACAATCCTGTAACGGAAGGCACAACACTCAGGGACAGATCCCCCCCCCCCCCCCCGGGAACTGTAGAGGACCTCCACAATGCGGAAGGCCCAGGACAATAGGGCACAAGCACAGACGAACAATCGCCAACATTATGTGGAAGCGAAAACATGCTGCAACCTCCGGGGGAAACACACCACCCCGCATGGAGGAACCATAAACTGGGTTACCCGCATGTGCAGAAGTATGATTTGGTAGGGAACTCGCCTCTCAGAGGACAGGACTCCCAGAGGCTCAGCAGTCCCTTGATTCCCCGAGCCCGCACTCTGAAATGGCATATGTAACAAAACTGGTTGACAGGCGTCAACAAGTCCACTCCGGATTCATCACCGGACACAGAATCTGAAATCAAAATAGTCTCAGTATCAGAATCCTCTGTAACTGAATCTGAAATTAACACAGTCTCAGCATAAGAATCCTCCATAACTGGATAGAGGATATTTAAATATGGACTAAAGTAGTAAAACTAATACGGCACCTGACACCCCCAATGGCTGGGGCACTCACCACCTCCTATGACCAGACCCCTGCGGACTAGAAAATTTTCCTTAGCCACGCTGTCGGGAATGGGGAAATGGAAAAACGGAATGTAGCCAGGCCCGAACACAAGGTGAACCATACAGTCCAAAACCAGATCTCCCAACCAAAAGGCTGCGTCACTTCCAAAAGACTTCAAGTTCCAACCACGAGCCCAGTAAACATTGCACATAAGCAGATTGAATCACATAAACATGATTATAAACCCCCCTGTTCAATAACCCCCCCCCCCCCTTAGGAGATATTAACCCTCGATTCCAAGATACTAAGAGAGACTCACTGAGACCCTTATGTATAAGTTAGATTCGCAATGTGGTAGCCTCTTGGGAAACATTCACATTACAATACATTGCAAATAAAGTAAAATGAAACTATCTTACCAGAATCAACGCTGTGGAACAGGAAAACGGCCTTTCAAGTGTGACGGATAGCAGCATCTTCTCCACCATGGACTTGAGAGAAGAAAGCAGGCAGAGGAGCGAAGTTCAACAACGCTGATTGCTTGAGAAGCTGTTAATATGAGTCGGGATGGTTTTGCAGAAAGAAACTCCCTGCATCTCCGGACTCTAACTTTCATCCAAGCCCTCACTGAAAAACTGACAAGACTACTTAAAACTCCTGTCCCATGCCGAAGAGTACTACCCTCCATAAGAGACAAAAACAAAAATTAAAAATTCTGACACTTCTCTGTCATCCTCCTGGGATGAAAGGCAAAGAATGACTGGGGGATGATGGGAGTGGGAGGAGTATTTAAGCCTTTGGCTGGGTTGTCTTTGCCTCCTCCTGGTGGCCAGGTTCTTAATTCCCAAAAGTAATGAATGCAGCTGTGGACTCTTTCCATTTAAGAAGAAAAGTTGGTATACTAGTATAGGCTGATGTAATGACCAGGGCATTTTAATGTTTTTTTTTTACCCACTCAGGCAATTTCCTGCAGATAGCCATAAATGTGAACAAATTGTATTGACATTTGTCTGATTTTACCTCATCAGATGACTTTAAGAACGATATATATGAATTTAAAACCTCCAATTTTTCTTCTATACTTCGATCAAGAGTTTTCAGTTTTTCATCCAAGAGACAAGCTTTACTTCTACACACGTCAGTGTCAGATGAGTCCATGCCTACCCCCTCTTTAAAAATTTGGGCAGTTGATTTCAAGTATTTTGTTGCGTCCTATAAAGAAAAAAAGCAGAATATGTGCGTTCATTTCATAATAATGTGCGCTTTAGATTTATAAGAATTATTGGCAATGTACATTAGAAATCGCTGAATTTTGTCTGGCTAATATATGTACAATATGTATACTCAATATAATGAATAAACTGAACTCTTATGAGCACATATTATCAGATTACAAATTGTCCTAAAAAACACACGCACATTACAATATACGTAACTTCCAACATTTCTGGTAAACTTATATAAATGTATTATTAATATTTTGCTATCATATATGTGCCTTAAGGAACCATAATGTTGGTTATTACTAAAAATAAAATGTATGCTTACCTGATAAATTTCTTTCTTTCCGGACATGGAGAGTCCACAACGTCATTCCAATTACTAGTGGGAATATCACTCCTGGCAAGCAGGAGGAGGCAAAGAGACTCACTTCCCTTACACATAACCACCAGTCATTCAGCCGAAAGGAAATGGAAAAAGACAAAAGGTGTAGAGGTGCCTGAGGTTTAGAAAAAATGACTGTCTAAATTACCGGGTGGAGTCGTGGACTCTCCATGTCCGGAAAGAAAGAAATTTATCAGGTAAGCAAACATTTTATTTTCTTTCCTAAGACATGGAGAGTCCACAACATCATTCCAATTACTAGTGGGAACCAATACCCAAGCTAAAGGACACGGAATGAATAGGGAGGGAGAACAAGACAGGCAGACCTAAACAGAAGGTACCACCGCTTGAAGAAGCTTTCTCCCAAAAGCCTCAGCCGAGGCAAAAGTATCAAATTTGAAAAAGTATCAAATTTGAAAAAGTATCAAATTTGAAAAAGTATGCAGAGAGGACCAATTTGCAGCCTTGCAAATCTGTTCCACTGAAGCTTTATTTTTGAAAGCCCATGAAGATGAGACAGCCCTAGTGGAATGAGCTGTAATTCTCTCAGGAGGCTGCTGTCCAGCAGTCTCATAAACAAAAGGAATCATACTTCTCAACCAGAGGGAAAAGAGAAGTAGCAGTAGCCTTCTGACCCTTACGCTTTCCAGCAAAACAAAGGAACAGGGAAGAGCACTGGTGAAAATCCTTAGTAGCCTGTAGATACATTTTTAGAGCATGCACCACATCCAAGTTGTGCAACAGACGTTCCTTATGAGAAGAAAGATTAGGACAGAGAGAAGGAACAACAATTTCCTGATTAATATTTCTATCCGAAAATCACTTTAGGGAGAAACCCCAATTTAGTACGAAGAACTGCCTTATCCGCATGAAAGATAAGGTAAGGCGAATCATACTGCAAAGCCGAGAGTTCAGAAACTCTCCAAGCAGAAGAGATAGCAATAAGAAACAAAACCTTCCAAGATAACAGCTTAATATCTATGGAATGCATTGGCTCAAACGGAGCCTGCTACAAAATTTTAAGAACAAGGTTAAGGCTCCAAGGAGGAGCAACAGGTTTAAACACAGGCCTGATTCTGACCAGGGCCTGACAAAAAAAAATGAACATCTGGCACATCCGCCAGAGGCTTATGTAAAAGAATAGATAGAGCAGAAATCTGAACCTTCAGAGAACTGACTGACAACCCTTTCTCCAGACCTTACTGGAAAAAAGACAAATTCCTGACCCTACTCCAAGAGTAGCCCTTTGAATCACACCAATAAAAGGTATTTACGCCATACCTTATGGTAAATTTTACAAGTAACAGGCTTGGCATTCTGCCAAGATGCCATCAGGTCCAACTCTGGCACCCACCCCACCTCCAGAAGGAGAGCCCACTCCCCGGGATGAAATGTCTGTGTGCTCAGGAAATCTGCCTCACAGTTGTCCACACCTGGAATGTGGATGGCAGAAAACAATTGTGAGCTTCCACACACTGAATAATACGAGCCATCTCCTTCATAGCTAAGGAACTCAGAGTTCCTCCCTGGTGGTTGATGTAAGTCACTGAGGTGATGTTGTCCGATTGGAACCTGATAAACCAGACCAAGGACAATTGAGTCCAAGCTATCAGAGCACTGTAGATCGCTCTCAACTCCAAAGATGTTTATGGGGAGAGCAGACTCCTCCCGAATCCATAGTCCCTGCGCCTTTAACGAGTCCCAGACTGCTCCCCAGCCTAGCAGGCTGGCATCCGTGGTCACGATCACCCAGGAGGGTCTACAGAAGCATGTGCCCCGAGACAGATGATACTGAGAAATCCACCACGAGAGAGTCTCTTGTCAACTGATCCAGATCTATACTCAGAGAGATCTGAATGATCTCCGTTTCATTGTCTGAGCATGCATAACTGCAGAACTCTCAAACGGAATCGAGCAAAAGGAATGATGTCCATGGAAACTACCATCAGACCAATTTCCTCCATACACTGAGTAACTGATGGCCAAACAGTAGAATGTAGAGAGAGGCAAGAGAAGTTTGGATTTTCTGACCTCCGTCAGAAAAATCGGCATAGATAGGAAGGCTATGATTGTCCCTTGCAAACCCTTGTAGCTGGAACAAGGGAACTCTTCTCCAGATTCAGTTTCCAACCGTGGGAACGTAGAAAAGACAAGATATCTGTATGCGAGTTTGCTTGTTGAAAAGATGGCGTCTGAACCAATATATCGTCCAGATAATGCGCCACCGCAATTCCCAGAGACCTGCCAACTGCCAAGAGAGCCCCCAGAACCTTTGAGAAAATTCTGGGAGCTGTGGCAAGGCCAAACAGAAGAGCAACAAACCAAAAGTGCTTGTCTTGAAAAGTGAATCTCAGGAACTGGTGGAACTGGTGATGATCCCAGTGTATGGGAACATGAAGATAGGCATCCTTCAGGTCTATGGTCATCATGAACTGACCCTTCTTGGACCAAGGGAAGAATGGAATGAATAGTTTCCATTTTGAAGGATGGAACCTTGAGAAACTTGCTGAGACACTTAAGGTATAAAATGGGCCGGAAAGTTCCCTCTTTTTTGGGAACCACAAACAGATTTGAATAAAATCTTAGACCCTGTTCTCTTACTGGAACAATAACTCCCAATAAAGAGAGGTCCTGAACGCACTTTAAGAATGTCTCTCTTTTTACTTGATCCGCAGATAACATTGAGAGGAGAAATCTGCCCTTGGGAGGACGAGATTTGAATTCTATTTTGTAACCCTGAGATACTATGTCCACAGCCCAAGGATCTGGGACATCTCAAATCCATGCTTGACAAAACAGGGAAAGTCTGCCCCCCACTTGATCCGATCCTGGACTGGGGGCAGACCCTTCATGATGACTTAGACTCAGCTGAGGGTTCCTTTGATCGTGTCCCCTTGTTCCAAGACTGATTGGGTCCCCAAGACTTGGACTGCTCATGCTTGGAAGAGGGAGAGGAAGACTTTTGAAAGGAACGAAAATTACTCTGACGTCCTTTAGGTCTGTTCTTCTTGTCTTGTGGTAGAAAAGACCCTTTTCCATCTGTAATATCAGAAATTATTTCTCCCAGACCAGGCCCAAACAAAGTCTTACCCTTGTAAGGAAGCACTAGGAGCTTAGACATGGAGGTAACATCAGCTGACCAAGATTTAAGCCACAGGGCCCTACGGGCTAGAATAGTGAAGCCAGACATCTTTGCTCCCAGTCTAATGATTTGCATGTTAGCATCAGAGATAAAAGAATTGACTAATTTGAGAGCCTTAATCCTATCTTGGATCTCCTCCAACAGAGTTTCTTCTCAAATTAATTCAGACAAGGCATCGCACCAATAAGATGCCACACTTGCTACTGTGGCAATACAAACTGCAGGTAGCCATTGAAGACCCTGATGAACATACATCTTCTTCAAATAAGCCTCCAGCTTTTTGTCCATGGGATCCTTAAAAGAACATCTTATCCTCAATAGTGATCGTAGTTCTCTTAGCCAGAGTAGAAATAGCCCCTTCTACTTAAGGCACCGTGCACCATGAATCTTTAATGGAGTAAGCAACAGGAAACATCTTTTTAAAGACGGGAGATGGGGAGAAAGGAATCCCGGACATTTCCCATTCATGTGAAATAATCACGGTCACACGGTCTGGAACAGGAAACACTTCCACAGAGGAAGGAACATCATAGTATTTGTTAAGCTTACTAGATTTCTTAGGGTTGAAGCCAGTGCCTCCTTTAACAGTAAACAAAGGTGTTCAAGCTTAAAACTGAAGTTTACTTCTTCAGCATCAGACAAAGGAATTATACTGTCGGAATTTGAGATTTCACCCTCAGAGGCTACCGAGGTATTCTCCTCATCAGACTTATGAGGAAGGGCAACCTACATAGCAGCAGACAGAACAGACACCTTACACTCTGAAAATCTTTTAGATTTCCTCTTGCTCTTCCCGATCAAGGGAAAAGCAGATAAAGTCGCTGATACCGCAGAGGATATTTGAGCAGCTTAATCTGATGGCAAATTAACTCTGCCAGGAGGCTGAGAGGAACTGCAGGGCACTATAGGTGATGTCATTGAGGCTTGGGATGTTTTGAGGAGAAAACTGTGGCTTTGCCTGAACAGCATCATCCTGAGAGGCATTGGGCTCAGCAAGCAAAATTTAAATTTTTACTCTCTAGCGTTCTAGCTAAACATGTAGTACAAAATTGCATAGGCAAAACAATTTGGGACTCTAGGCATAATAAACATATATCACAGGACACAGACTCTAGATCCATATCCATAATAAGTCAAAAACAAATTCCCCAAAAATAAATGAGACTAAAAATATTTTGAGAAAAGACTACTGTCCCTTTAAAAAAGTCTTTATATTCTCAGAGCGGTACCGCTAAAACAATTTGAATGCCTAAATAAAAATAAACTCAGGACCCCTACACCTCAGACAGACTGAGGTGACCTACCGTAAAAACCTCCAACAATGATGCTGCCAAAACTACTCCTTCAGCTATCAAACTGCAGAGCCGACAACAGAAGCGGCTGAAAAGAAATGACGACGCTCCACTCCGATATCTAAATGGATGACAGAGAAATCACATGATCAGAAAGGAAACTGCGTAGCAACTAAAAGTTTCCCACTGCCTAAAAATACCGGAGGTAAAATATCACAGACGTTTTCTGCAACAGCCCGTTTTAAACTGACTAATAAAATAAAAATAGCACAGTGAAAAATTATAAGACCATCATACAACTAAGCCTAAATAAAAAAGACACAGATCCTTTCTCATGCTGACTTAGTCCCACAAAGGAAAAACCTTAAATATACAAAGGGAAGATTAATCCCTATTCTCCACATTCACTATGTGCCTGCCCCCTGCCAAATTAAATCCTGAATAAAGGATTAATTATGTCCCAATATACTGCAACTGTAATAATCTCCTGAAGTGCAAGTCTCCAGTACCTAGAAGACCTGCAGTCTAGCTGTCCAGCAGGAAGACAGCTCAAAATGTGTGAAAGGACACATACTCATCACAGAGACCTGTTGAAAAAGAAAGAACAGAGTAACCAACTCTGGCTTTCTATGACTAGGGCAGCAAAATGTTAGGAAACCAAAAAAAGGATCACCTCACCACTTCCTTACTGCTTAAAAGCCACCACTACTCTTACTCAAGAGATTGACGTGGACACAGCTAAACCCAAAACCTTGCTTGCAGGGAAAAGGAAACGGAAAAGGAATCAATATCTTCAGACACCAAACTTCACCTCCTCCATTGACAGAGGCAAAGATGACTGGGTGTTATGGGTAAGGGAAGTGACACTTAACAGCTTTGCTGTGGTGCTCTTTCCCTCCTCCTGCTGGCCAGGAGTGATATTCTCACTGGTAATTGGAATGGAATCTTAGGAAAGAAATCTATAATATGCATTGCATTCTCGAAGTGTGAGCACTTGACTATTGCATTTAGATTACCTTTTTCAATAGTCCATAAGGCTAATGAAGTCTAGCTGAGATGTTATACCTTTGTCTGATTAGTCAAATCCACAAGTCTGTTAAGCACATCTTGACAATCATCTAGACTCCAGCCTGGATTGTTACACCTTTCCACATCAGCACTTATTTTCTGAATCAACAGCATCACCTACAGAAAGAAGGAAAAGAGTGGAAGTTGGTTTAATCGACAAAAAAAAGGATAAAATAATTCAACAGTAATTGGTAGTTTAACACAACCTGCCAGGCAGCACCCTTCCTGGAATAGTACAGAGGTAGCTAAATGTCATGGAAGCCTGTTTAATTTCAAAGTGTCTCACAATTTATTCATAGATATGTAGATACATTGGAAGAACTAGTAAATGAAATGTCAATTTGTTAAAAAAAAACAAAAAAAAACAAGAAATAAATCGATAGGAAATTCAATACGACCCTGAACCCAAATTTGTTCTTTCATGATTCAGATAGAGCATGACATTTTAAGCAACTTTCTAATTTACTCCTATTATCAATTTTTCTTTGTTCTCTTGCTTTCTTTATTTTAAAGGGACAATCTACACCAGAATTTTTATTGTTTTAAAAGATAGATAATCCCTTTATTACCCATTCCCCAGTTTTGCATAACCAACACAGTTATAATAATATACTTTTAACCTCTGTGATTATCTTGTATCTAAGCCTCTGCAAACTGCCCCTTTATTTCAGATCTTTTGACAGACTTGCAGTCTAGTCAATCAGTGCCTGCTCCCAGATAACTTCACGTGCACGAGCACAGTGTTATCTATATGAAATACCTGAACTAACACCCTCTAGTGGTGAAAAACTGTTAAAATGCATTCTGAAAAGAGGTGGCCTTCAAGGTCTAAGAAATTAGCATATGAACCTCCTAGGTGAAGCTTTCAACTAAGAATACCAAGAGAACAAAGCAAAATTGGTGATAAAAGTAAAAAAGAAAACAGAATTTATGTTTACCTGATAAATTTCTTTCTCCTAAGGTGTGTCCGGTCCACGGCTTCATCCTTACTTGTGGGAATATTCTCTTCCCTAACAGGAAATGGCAAAGAGAGCACAGCAAAAGCTGCCCATATAGCTCCCCCTCTGGCTCCGCCCCCCAGTCATTCGACCGACGGTTAGGAGAAAAAGGAGAAACTATAGGGTGCCGTGGTGACTGTAGTGTAGTGTATGGAATAAAAAAATTTCAAACCTGACTAAAAGCCAGGGCGGGCCGTGGACCGGACACACCGTAGGAGAAAGAAATTTATCAGGTAAACATAAATTCTGTTTTCTCCTACATTGGTGTGTCCGGTCCACGGCTTCATCCTTACTTGTGGGAACCAATACCAAAGCTTTAGGACACGGATGAAGGGAGGGAGCAAGTCAGGTTACCTAAACGGAAGGCACCACGGCTTGCAAAACCTTTCTCCCAAAAACAGCCTCCGAAGAAGCATAAGTATCGAATTTGTAAAATTTTGCAAAAGTATGTAAGTAAGAAGACCAAGTCGCTGCCTTACAGATCTGATCAACAGAAGCCTCGTTCTTGAAGGCCCATGTGGAAGCCAGAGCTCTAGTAGAGTGAGCTGTAATTCGTTCAGGAGGCTGCCGTCCGGCAGTCTCATAAGCCAATCGGATGATGCTTTTCAGCCAAAAAGACAGAGAGGTAGCAGTAGCTTTCTGCCCTCTCCTCTTACCAGAATAAACGACAAACAAAGATGATGTTTGTCTGAAATCCTTTGTTGCTTCTAAATAGAATTTTAAAGCACGGACCACATCTAGGTTGTGTAACAAACGTTCCTTCTTTGAAACTGTATTCGGACATAGGGAAGGAACAACTATTTCCTGGTTAATATTCCTGTTGGAAACTACTTTTGGAAGAAAACAAGGTTTGGTACGTAAAACTACCTTATCTGCATGAAATACCAGATAGGGAGAAGTACACTGCAAAGCAGATCATTCAGAAACTCTTCTGGCAGAAGAAATAGCAACTAGAAACAGAACTTTCCAAGATAGTAACTTGATATCTATGGAATGCAAAGGTTCAAACGGAACCCCCTTGAAGAACTGAAAGAACTAAGTTTAGACTCCATGGAGGAGTCATAGGTCTGTAAACAGGCTTGATTCTGACTAACGCCTGTACAAATGCTTGTACATCTGGCACGGCTGCCAGACGTTTGTGCAACAAGACAGACAGAGCAGATATCTGTCCCTTTAGAGAACTAGCTGAAAGACCTTTCTCCAAACCCTCTTGGAGAAAGGAAAGAATCCTAGGAATTTTGATTGTACTCCAAGAAAAACCCTTGGAATCGCAGCAACGGATATATTTGTGCCATATCTTATGGTAAATCTTCCTAGTCACAGGCTTTCTGGCTTGAACCAGAGTATCTATAACTGAATCTGAAAACCCACGCTTAGATAGAATCAAGCGTTCAATTTCCAAGCAGTCAGTTGCAGAGAGACTAGATTTGGATGTTCGAATGGACCTTGTACTAGAAGATCCTGTCTCAAAGGTAGCTTCCATGGTGGAGCCGGTGACATATTCACCAGGTCTGCATACCAAGTCCTGCGTGGCCATGCAGGAGCTATTAGGATCACCGAGGCCTTCTCCTGTTTGATCCTGGCTACCAGCCTGGGAAGGAGAGGGAACGGTGGAAACACATAAGCTAGATTGAACGACCAAGGCGCCACCAATGCATCCACTAGTGTCGCCCTGGGGTCCCTGGATCTGGACCCGTATCGAGGAACTTTGAAGTTCTGACGAGACGCCATCAGATCCATATCCGGAATGCCCCATAGTTGGGTTAACTGGGCAAAGACCTCCGGGTGGAGTTCCCACTCCCCCGGATGGAAAGTCTGACGACTCAAATAATCCGCCTCCCAGTTGTCTACTCCTGGGATGTGGATTGCAGATAGGTGGCAGGAGTGATCCTCCGCCCATTTGATGATCTTGGATACCTCTTTCATCGCCAAGGAACTCCATGTTCCCCCCTGATCATTGATATACGCTACAGTCGTCATGTTGTCCGACTGAAATCTTATGAATCTGGCATTCGCTAGGTGAGGCCAGGCCAGGAGAGCATTGAATATCGCTCTCAGTTCCAAAATGTTTATCGGGAGAAGGGACTCTTCCCGAGACCATAGACCCTGAGCTTTCAGGGAGTCCCAGACCGCACCCCAGCCTAAGAGACTGGCGTCGGTCGTGACGATGACCCACTCTGGTCTGTGTAAACTCATTCCCTGAGACAGGTGATCCTGAATCAACCACCAGCGGAGCGAGTCTCTGGTTACCTTGTCTACTTGAATCTGGGGAGACAAGTCTGCATAATCCCCATTCCACTGTCTGAGCATGCTCAGTTGCAATGGTCTTAGATGAATTAGAGCAAAAGGAACCACGTCCATTGCTGCAACCATTAGCCCTATTACTTCCATGCACTGAGCTATGGAAGGCTGAGGGATAGATTTAAGAACTTGACAAGCGTTTAGAAGCTTTAATTTTCTGACCTCTGTCAGAAAGATGTTCATCTCTACAGAATCTATTATTGTTCCCAGAAAGGGAACCCTTGTAGACTGGGACAAGGAACTCTTTTCTACGTTCACCTTCCACCCGTGAGACCTGAGAAAGGCTAATACAATGTCTGTATGAGCCCTTGATCTGGAAAGGGACGACGCTTGAATTAGGATGTCGTCTAAGTAAGGTGCCACCGCAATGCCCCTCGGTCTTAGAACCGCTAGCAGGGATCCTAGCACCTTTGTGAAAATTCTGGGAGCAGTGGCTAAACCGAACGGAAGAGCCACGAACTGGTAATGTTTGTCCAGAAAGGCGAACCTTAGGAACTGATGATGATCTTTGTGGATAGGAATATGTAGGTACGCATCCTTTAAGTCCACGGTAGTCATGTATTGACCCTCCTGGATTGTTGGTAAAATCGTTCGAATAGTTTCTATTTTGAATGATGGAACTCTGAGGAATTTGTTTAGAATTTTTAAATCCAGAATAGGCCTGAAAGTTCCCTCTTTTTTGGGAACTACAAACAGGTTTGAGTAAAACCCCAGACCTTGTTCCGCTGACGGAACTGGGTGTATCACTCCCATCTCTAATAGGTCTCTTACGCAATGTAAGAATGCCTGTCTCTTTATCTGGTCTGAAGATAAGCGAGACATGTGGAACCTTCCCCTTGGAGGAAGTTCCTTGAACTCTAGAAGATACCCCTGAGAGACTATTTCTAGTGCCCAGGGATCCGGAACATCTCTTGCCCAAGCCTGAGCAAAGAGAGAAAGTCTGCCCCCTACTAGATCCGGTCCCGGATCGGGGGCTACCCCTTCATGCTGTCTTGGTAGCAGCAGCAGGCTTCTTGCCTGTTTACCCTTGTTCCAGCCCTGCATTGGTTTCCATGCTGGTTTAGGCTGGGAAGTGTTACCCTCTTGTCTAGAGGCTGCAGAGCTAGGAGACGGTCCGTTCCTGAAATTGCGAAAGGAACGAAAATTAGATTTGTTCTTAGCCTTGAAAGGCCTATCCTGTGGGAAGGCATGGCCCTTCCCCCCAGTGATGTCTGAAATAATCTCCTTCAATCCTGGCCCAAAAAGGGTCTTACCTTTGAAAGGAATATTAAGCAGTTTTGTCTTGGATGACACATCCGCCGACCAAGATTTTAGCCAAAGCGTTCTGCGCGCCACAATTGCAAAACCTGAATTTTTCGCCGCTAATTTTGCCAATTGCAAAGCGGCATCTAAAATAAAGGAATTAGCCAACTTTAGTGCGTGAATTCTGTCCATGACTTCCTCATATGGAGTCTCCTTATTGAGCGAATTTTCTAGTTCCTCGAACCAAAAAGACGCCGCCGTTGTGACAGGAATAATGCACGAAATTGGCTGGAGAAGGAAACCTTGCTGAACAAATATCTTTTTAAGCAATCCTTCCAATTTCTTATCCATAGGATCTTTGAAAACACAACTGTCCTCAATGGGAATAGTCGTGCGCTTGGCCAACGTAGAAACTGCCCCCTCAACCTTAGGGACTGTTTGCCATGCGTCCCTTCTGGGGTCGACAATGGGGAACATTTTCTTAAATATAGGAGGTGGGACAAAAGGTATACCTGGCTTCTCCCACTCTTTGTTCACTATGTCCGCCACCCTCTTGGGTATCGGAAAGGCATCAGCGTGCACAGGGACCTCAAGGAATTTGTCCATTTTGCACAATTTCTCTGGAATCACCAAAGAGTCGCAATCGTCAAGAGTAGTTAGCACCTCCTTAAGCAGGGCGCGGAGATGTTCTAACTTAAATTTAAACGTCGCGATATCAGGTTCTGCCTGCTGAGAAACTTTTCCTGAATCAGAAATTTCCCCCTCAGACAGACCCTCCCTCACTCCCAATTCAGACTGGTGTGAGGGTATAACAGATAAATTATCGTCAGCGCCCACTTGCTCATCCTCTGGGGAATGCTGGCAGTTTGGATAAGAGATTTGCTATAGAATTATCCATTACTGCAGTTAATTGCTGCATAGTAACAAGCATTGGCGCGCTAGATGTACTAGGTGTCGCCTGCGCGGGCATAACTGGTGTTGACACAGAAGGAGAGGATGATGAACTATCCCCACTACCTTCATTTGAAGAATCATCTTGGGCAACCTTATTAAATGTGACAGTACTGTCCTTACTTTGTTTGGACGCCATGGCACAATTTTCACATACATTTAAAGGGGGAACCACCTTGGCCTCCATACACACAGAACATATTCTATCTGAAGGTACAGACATGTTAGACAGACTTAGGCAGGCTATTAATGCAATAAAAAACGTTTTTAAACAAAACCGTTACTGTCTCTTTAAATAATAAAAAGAGTACACTTTATTTCTGAATGTTTGAAAAACTATGAAGGAATTATCCGATCTTTACAAACTTTGCACCCTAGTGTCTTAATGCTTTGAAAGTATTGCACACCAAATTTCAAGTCTTTAACCCCTTAAATGAGCAAACCGGAGCTAATTGTTCAATTTACCAGTTTTAACCCACTACAGTCCCTGCCACAGCCTTTGCTGCGGCTTTACCTTCCTTGGGGGTTATTCACCACAGAAATAAGCCTTCTAGAAATCGTTTTATGGCCACAGGACCCTCTCACATGAAGCTGCATGCACTGCTTCCAGAAGTAACTGCGCAACTAAGGCGCAAAAATGAGGCCTCCTCCCTCTGCATACCAGAGTGAAGGGGCCTTCCTGACTAGATTAGGTGTCTAAACAACTGCCAGGCGTAATAAAAAACGTTCCCAAAAGTGTTTCCAAGTCCCAAAACACTCCAAAAGTCATATAAATATTATATAAATCAATCGATTTAGCCCACAATAGTGTCAACTAGTATATAGCCCATTTATAAGGTTTCATTCTGTTACTGAGTCTAAGAAAATGGCTTACCGATCCCATAAGGGAAAAATGACAGTCTTCTAGCATTACTATGTCTTGTTAGAAAAGAGACTAGTCATACCTGGAGCAGAAAAGTCTGCAAACTGTTTCCCCCAACTGAAGTTCTCTGGTTTCAACAGTCCTGCGTGGGAACAGCAATGGATTTTAGTTACTGTTGCTAAAATCATACTCCTCTTTAAACAGAACTCTTCATCACTTTCTGTTGTAGAGTAAATAGTACAAACCGGCACTATTTTAAAATAACAAACTCTTGATAGAAGAAATAAAAAGTACAACTAAACACCACATACTGGAGATGCTACTTGTTCAGAGCGGCAAAGAGAATGACTGGGGTGCGGAGCTATATGGGCAGCTTTTGCTGTACTCTTTGCCATTCCCTGTTAGGGAAGAGAATATTCCCACAAGTAAGGATGAAGCCGTGGACCGGACACACCAATGTAGGAGAAAAATTGCTTAAAATTACATGCTCCTCTATCTGAATCATGAAAGTTTATTTTGGCCTAGTGTGTCCCTTTAAAAGCAGGAATGTAAATCTTAGCAGCCAGCCCATTTTAGGTCCAGCACCATGGATAGCGCCTGCTTATTGGAGGCTGACATTTACCCACCAATAAGCAAGCATAACCCAGGTTCTCAACCGAAAATGGGCCGGCTCCTATGCATCACATTCCTGCTTTTTAAATAAAGATAGCAAGAGAACAAAGACAAATTGATAATATGAGTCAATTAGAAAGTTACATAAAATTGCATGCTCTATCTGAATCATGAAAGAAAAAATGTGGGTTTAGTGTCCCTTTAACTTGCATGATTCAGATAGATCTTTTAATTTTTAGACACTTTTAAATTCACTTCTATTTCCAAATGTGTTTTGTACTCTTGGTATCCCTTGCTTAAAAAGAATACACACCTATCCTATACTAGTGGGAGCTAGCTACCGATTGGTGCATGCACACATTTGTCTTTTGTGATTGGCTAGATCTGTTCAGCTAGCTGCCAATGTTTCTTCAACAAAGGATAACAAGAGAATTAAGCAAATTTGATAGAAAATTGGAAAGTTGATTACAATTTTATTTTCTATCTGAATCACAAAAGAAAATGTTGGAGTTTCCTATCCCTTTAAATATTTATTAATTTTTATATCTGATTTCTCTTTTAAGGCACAAAACTATTTGTGCGCTGTCTGGAATGGTTCACCCACATCCAACAGATCTACAAATTTTTTTTAAAGGGACATGAAATCCCAAATTTTTCTTTCATGATTCAGATGGAGCATGTAATTTTCAACAAATTTACTTCTATTATCAATTTTTCTTTGTTGTCTTGGTATCTTTTGTTGAAAAGCAGGGGCGTATGCTTAAGAGCCGGTCTATTTCTGGAGCACTATATGGCAGCGGTTTTGCAAGAATGTTATCCATTTGCAAGAGCACTAGATGGCAGCACTATTCACTGCCAGTGCTCCAGATGCTTACCTAGGTATCTCTTCAACAAAGAATATCATGGGAAAGAAGCAAATTTGATAATTGAAGTAAATTGGAAACTTTAAAAAAAAAAAAAAAAATTATGCTTACCTGATAATTTTCTTTTCTTCAGATGGAAAGAGTCCACAGCTGCATTCATTACTTTTGGGAATTCAGAACCTGGCCACCAGGAGGAGGCAAAGACACCCCAGCCAAAGGCTTAAATACTCCTCCCACTTCCCTCATCCCCCAGTCATTCTGCCGAGGAACAAGGAACAGTAGAAGAAATATCTGGGTGAAAAGGTGCCAGAAGAAAAAAATAAAGACGCCCCACATAAAAAATACGGGCGGGGAACAGTGGACTCTTTCCATCTGAAGAAAAGAAAATTATCAGGTAAGCATAATTTAAGTTTTACTTCATAAATGGAAAGAGTCCACAGCTGCATTCATTACTTTTGGGAAAACAATACCCAAGCTATAGACCACACTGAATGCTAAAATGAGAGGGTACATTAGGCGGCCCATTCTAAAAAGCACCAAGCCTGAAACCACTACCCAACAAACCCCAGCTTCCTCCGAAGCCGAGAAAAAAATAGAAAAAAAGAGAAAGGCCCCAAGAACACTGGCCCGCAGATAGTCCAGAAGCCTAGCTAGAGACCGCAAGTCAGACTCAACTGAGCCAACAAGCCTCCAGGAGACACCATCACCCAGCAGTCGGTCCCCAAACACACATCCCCTACTAAAGAAGGGAACACCAGCCGACACTCCCAACAGGGATAGGGCAAGAAGAACCCAAGGAAACCGAAAAGTTACCACAATTCCATAAGAGGAATAATCCCCCAGATCGAGCCCAGCTCACCAAAACCCAAATGGGTCCTAGGTCCCCACAAACCAGGGGGCAACGCCCAGACCAAACAAAAACCACAAAGTTTAAGACCAGTCCTCGAAAGAGAAAAATCTTCTTGCCACATCGTGCAAATGCACCCAGAAAACAAGTGAAGATCAAGTCCTCAAATTGACAAAACTCCAAATACAGTATTCAGAGACAAAAACGGGTAGCAGACCCTGACGAAGCACTCCTTGGTCAAAAACACCCAGCCTTTCTTAGGATGACACAGAAGAAAATACTTGCTGAGAAGTAAAAAGCGGCCAAACAAAGTAACAGATTGTAAAATCTCCAAGACAGAGGGTCCACTCTAGTCAACCCAGCCACCAGACCTACACATAGGTCTCGAAAAAAGGGAGAAGCACAGAACCTCAACGTGACCACTGTACCCCAACTCTAAGATGGCCAATAGGTCCCAAACCCCACCCCCAGCTGGGCCAGCCCAAGCGTTGGCAGGTCTGAAAACAGGGGAAAAACCCCAACACCAGCTCAAACTGGCGGAAGTATGGCCTCGGCCATCCCAACAGAGTTCGGATGCCAACCCCAAAACTCTTCCCTGGAGACAGTCAACAAGGCCGTAGATCCAGAGAAACCAGCAACAGGCCCAACATAGGCTCGACCCAGAGCCAGAAATCTCCAGGTGGAACAGAACAACCCATAGAGCATATCTCTCTCCGAAACCATCTCAATCTCTGTTCCGACCTCCTGAACCCAGGAAGAGTCCCCAGACAGGGACCACACCCTCAAAAAGGAGATAAATCCCCCCAAGAAAGGGGGCAGAAGATAGGTAAGGCACAAAGCCACGGGCCGAACCCAGAGACCACGTCTCCAATAAAGATGAGCTTCAAGGGACCCTTGGAAAAAATAGCCTGCCATGCTGAAGTGGATACCCCGCAACCCTTCACTTGACATCAAGCTGACCAAGGAAAACCGTACCTTAGAACGTAAGGCAAGCCTTGGCTTTCAGAAAACCTGGCCAATTGACCACATTAACTAGCCAGACCATTGGTCATAATCCAAGTTCCCAGGAACTGGAGGACCCCAATCAGACCTGGGTCATAAATGGCAGGCAACAATCCCCAACGTAGTCCACAAGGACATAGCGGAAGCCTCCGCAACTGGAAACAACCAGGGCGATGATAGATCCAAGCCCCCAATTTGTTTAAAACAAACAAAGTCCCGGAACTCAACACCCCGTCTGATATAAAAAACAGACCCACCTGGAAATATTACTAAAAAACTAGATGCCTGAGCCAGGAGCAACCGGCCCATCCCGAGAACGTGAACAAGACTCACTCATAATCTCAACCCAAGGGAAGAGAAGAGTCTGCAAGAATCCCACACTCCCAAGAGAGCTAAAGCAGGACAGAGTCACACAAGACCCCAGAGCCCCAAAAGGACATACCAAACACCCCAGACAAACCGAGTACAAAGCCCCGAAGAGAGAGAACAAAGCTAGTCTCCATAATCTCCTCCAGAACCCTGAGAGAGCACATCCAAGGCACATGATGCAGGGCATCCCTTTGTAGAAAACCCCTAACCAAAGCTTGGAAAAGGAGACAACACAGCCCATCGACCCAGGACAAGCCGGAGAAAAATGGACAAAGTCCTAAAGTCTCAACTCAAAGGAAGAGAGCAACAGGAACAGTCCAAGAAAGGACACCCAGTAACCCCAAGGGCAAACTGCAAGGAAAATGGCGGAAAAAGGAACCAAGTCCTACATCCTCTACCCCACACAGGAGAGAAACACTCCATTCCCGACAGGATGTTGATTACAACCAAGAGAGTTTCAGCAGAACCTTAAAATATGAGTTTACCAGTAAAGCGTTGCAAAGCCCCTTTAAGGGACTCAAGGCGCTGCTCATTTTATCAACACTAAAAGGAGGAAAGCCGAGTAGACCTTGCTGGGGATTGAAACTGTGACCCTCAGTTTGCTACAGTACAGAATCACCATGGAGCATTAGAACGCTAAGCTAGCTGTCCCACTAGCCCCAGACACAGAACCTGTAAGCTAACAAGTGAACCATTCAGAGCACTTTGCGCCAAAACCGGACCAACCCAGCCTAACAGGCGCCATGTGACTGAACTAGGCCCCACATAAGAAGTAAACAGAACCCAATCGGGACCAGCCTGAAACCAGGGCCATCACTGCCAAGGCCGCATATAAATCTCCCTGAACGGGGGAGAGCAACAGTCAAAATAGGACTAACCCGTCCTAGACCAAATTCCTTAGAAGTAACATAGCGATCAAAATATCGTGAGTATTGATTCCAGAAAATAATTTCCAAGGAAAAAATAACTAACATGAGCTTAATGAAATAAAATATCATCCTAACCGGATAAAATAAAAGAAGGCACCCCTTAGGGTATCACCTAAAAAAAACAGCTAGCTCAACAGGGAACCTGTTCTTCCAAGCTTAAAAATTAGACGATACACAACTAACAAGACTATAAGAAGATTATGAGAACTTCAATTGCCGCAGCAATTGCACAGAATGTACGGAAATAGCACTCTACATCACATAGGAAATACCATAGGGGGGTCTATAGGAACTGGGAATTAAAATGTAACTTTTATTAATAGGAATTAAAACCAAGGTGGTGGTAAATTAAAAACACAGACGTGGAGAAGTGAATGACTGGCTTCCCAGGGTGTGATTGTCCACTGGGACAGAAAGAGATTTCCCAAGTGGGAAAATCGCAAACTGGTGTGTTAACTGGAGGTGTAAAAATAACTGCAGGAAAAGAGGGTAAGATACCTGATGTTGGCGTATTCAATACAGATTATTGGTCAGGTCGGAAAATTCCTAAAAATAGAACTTCATTGTTAATGTCAAAAAATGAGGGGCTAGGTTATTCGCCAATATATGTGTGTAACTGTAGTCAATTAACCTGTATGATTGAATGACATAGAAAACACCTCCAGTGAGGAGTGAGCGAATACTAAGACGTCCAATAAAACTGAATAGGATATGAATATTTATTGTCTAGCTGACTAATCTGTCAATCTCTCGGGTTGGACCTTTTATTCCTATGTTCAGATATCATGGAATATGTATAGAACCCACAATGTCACTGAAGAAGTGGGTGTTATTAAATTAAAGTAAAAATATGAGTAATGGTTTATAAATCTCAGATAGGGGGTTGGTAGTGCCTACACTGATATTAAAAAGTTAATAACATACTCATGTAGGATACAATAGAAATCCACTTCGGAGACACTGCTATATGAGATGAAGCAGATAGGAACGCCAACGGTCTCTAGCTGGATTGGGGGAGAGAGAGGAAAGAAACAATGAGCAGAATTCCAAACTGGAATAGGTCCTAGTGGGAGCAACACACTGCGGCTGATAATGCTGTAGTGACAGTAGTAAGTGTAACTACAGTTAATTCTAATCAGGATTGTGTATCGTAGGTAGTCTTGAAGGAGGTTCTGTGAGGGAAACAACTATTGCGGCAAGTGTCTTGGGCTGAAAAGTAACTGGAATACACTAAAGCCACAGTATTGACTAAGTAACCAAGCAACAGATTACTTTAGCTGTACCTACGGGAGCGTATATGTATTGGGTATAGGTTTAGGTTTTAGTATAAAATATCGCCGGACTGGGGTGTACTGCTAGTGATTGGCTAGTGTTGCCGCAGTGTTGATTTGGTAAGTAAGCTTTATCACTTTAGGAGTACCCCAAAAGACAGCTTCAACCCAGTACTATCAACTATCCGTAGCACTTAATGAACTGTATCTATTCCTATAAGTAAGCACAATCACTAGTACTATACCGTAGACCGGAGATATTTTGTTTACCAAAATTTAACATAAAAAATACAAACGCTGTCTTTTGGGGTACTCCCCCAGAGACAGAACTTTCTTTTACTTTCTGCGATGAGATTTTTTTTAGTGAAAATTTTTCTGCAGGTCATTTTTAAATAAAATAAAATTGTAAATTTGTCAGTTACACTAAAGCACCAGATCAATTGCAATGTGTTGGTCAACTGGAGAATAAAGCAATATTAAAAGTTGTATAATCTAGTGCAGTAGTTAAAAATTGCATTGCAAATTAGCTGCAGACAAAAAAAGTAATTGTAAAATGTCTATTGAATTAATTTGTTTCCTTTTCTCTTAGTCTAACATAGAAATGTAGTAATAAAAAAACATAATTTATGTAAGAACTTACCTGATAAATTCATTTCTTTCATATTAGCAAGAGTCCATGAGCTAGTGACGTATGGGGATATACATTCCTACCAGGAGGGGCAAAGTTTCCCAAACCTCAAAATGCCTATAAATACACCCCTCACCACACCCACAAATCAGTTTAACGAATAGCCAAGAAGTGGGGTGATAAGAAAAAAGTGCGAAGCATAAATATAAGGAATTGGAATAATTGTGCTTTATACAAAAAAATCATAACCACAAAAAAAGGGTGGGCCTCATGGACTCTTGTTAATATGAAAGAAATGAATTTATCAGGTAAGTTCTTACATAAATTATGTTTTCTTTCATGTAATTAGCAAGAGTCCATGAGCTAGTGACGTATGGGATAATGACTACCCAAGATGTGGATCTTCCACGCAAGAGTCACTAGAGAGGGAGGGATAAAATAAAGACAGCCAATTCCGCTGAAAAAAATCCACACCCAAAAATAAAGTTTAAATCTTATAAAGAAAAAAACTGAAAATATAAGCAGAAGATTCAAACTGAAACAGCTGCCTGAAGTACTTTTCTACCAAAAACAGCTTCAGAAGAAGAAAACACATCAAAATGGTAGAATTTAGTAAAAGTATGCAAAGAAGACCAAGTTGCTGCTTTGCAAATCTGATCAACCGAAGCTTCATTCCTAAACGCCCAGGAAGTAGAAACTGACCTAGTAGAATGAGCTGTAATCCTTTGAGGCGGAGTTTTACCCGACTCGACATAAGCATGATGAATTAAAGATTTCAACCAAGATGCCAAAGAAATGGCAGAGGCCTTCTGACCTTTCCTAGAACCGGAAAAGATAACAAATAGACTAGAAGTCTTTCTGAAATTCTTAGTAGCTTCAACATAATATTTCAAAGCTCTAACTACATCCAAAGAATGCAATGATTTCTCCTTAGAATTCTTAGGATTAGGACATAAAGAAGGAACCACAATTTATCTACTAATGTTGTTAGAATTCACAACCTTAGGTAAAAATTTAAAAGAAGTTCGCAACACCGCCTTATCCTGGTGAAAAATCAGAAAAGGAGACTCACAAGAAAGAGCAGATAATTCAGAAACTCTTCTGGCAGAAGAGATGGCCAAAAGGAACAAAACTTTCCAAGAAAGTAATTTAATGTCCAATGAATGCATAGGTTCAAACGGAGGAGCTTGAAGAGCCCCCAGAACCAAATTCAAACTCCAAGGAGGAGAAATTGACTTAATGACAGGTTTTATACGAACCAAAGCTTGTACAAAACAATGAATATCAGGAAGATTAGCAATCTTTCTGTGAAAAAGAACAGAAAGAGCAGAGATTTGTCCTTTCAAGGAACTTGCAGACAAACCTTTATCCAAACCATCCTGAAGAAACTGTAAAATTCTCGGAATTCTAAAAGAATACCAGGAAAAATGATGAGAAAGACACCAAGAAATATAAGTCTTCCAGACTCTATAATATATCTCCCTAGATATGGATTTACGAGCCTGTAACATAGTATTAATCACAGAGTCAGAGAAACCTCTTTGACTAAGAATCAAGAGTTCAATCTCCATACCTTTAAATTTAAGGATTTGAGATCCTGATGGAAAAAAGGACCTTGCGACAGAAGGTCTGGTCTTAACGGAAGAGTCCAGGGTTGGCAAGAGGCCATCCGGACAAGATCCGCATACCAAAACCTGTGAGGCCATGCTGGAGCTACCAGCAGAACAAACAAGCATTCCTTCAGAATCTTGGAGATTACTCTTGGAAGAAGAACTAGAGGCGGAAAGATATAGGCAGGATGATACTTCCAAGGAAGTGACAATGCATCCACTGCTTCCGCTTGAGGATCCCTGGATCTGGACAGATACCTGGGAAGTTTCTTGTTTAGATGAGAGGCCATCAGATCTATTTCTGGAAGTCCCCACATTTGAACTATCTGAAGAAATACCTCTGGGTGAAGAGACCATTCGCCCGGATGTAACGTTTGGCGACTGAGATAATCCGCTTCCCAATTGTCTATACCTGGGATATGAACCGCAGAAACTAGACAGGAGCTGGATTCCGCCCATACCAGAATTCGAGATACTTCTTTCATAGCCAGAGGACTGTGAGTCCCTTCTTGATGATTGATGTATGCCACAGTTGTGACATTGTCTGTCTGAAAACAAATGAACGATTCTCTCTTTAGAAGAGGCCATGACTGAAGAGCTCTGAAAATTGCACGGAGTTCCAAAATATTGATCGGTAATCTCACCTCCTGAGATTCCCAAACCCCTTGTGCTGTCAGAGACCCCCACACAGCTCCCCAACCTGTAAGACTTGCATCTGTTGAAATTACAGTCCAGGTCGGAAGAACAAAAGAAGCCCCCTGAACTAAACGATGGTGATCTGTCCACCACGTCAGAGAGTGACGTACAATCGGTTTTAAAGATATTAATTGAGATATCTTTGTGTAATCCCTGCACCACTGGTTCAGCATACAGAGCTGAAGAGGTCGCATGTGAAAACGAGCAAAGGGGATCGCGTCCGATGCAGCAGTCATAAGACCTAGAATTTCCATGCATAAGGCTACCGAAGGGAATGATTGTGACTGTGAATCCAAAGATTGTGAACGGAATTGATCCAAATTTCTTTGAAAAAACGTAATCTGCCCCCTACCAGCTGAGCTGGAATGAGGGCCGCACCTTCATGTGGACTTAGGAGCTGGCTTTGGTTTTCTAAAAGGCTTGGATTTATTCCAGACTGGAGATGGTTTCCAAACTGATACCGCTCCTGAGGATGAAGGATCAGGCTTTTGTTCCTTGTTGTGACGAAAGGAACGAAAACAATTATTAGACCTAAATTTACCTTTAGATTTTTTATCCTGTGGTAAAAAAGTTCCTTTCCCTCCAGTAACAGTTGAGATAATAGAATCCAACTGAGAACCAAATAATTTATTACCCTGGAAAGAAAGGGAAAGCAGAGTAGACTTAGAAGACATATCAGCATTCCAAGTTTTAAGCCATAAAGCTCTTCTAGCTAAAATAGCTAGAGACATATACCTGACATCAACTCTAATGATATCAAAGATGGCATCACAAATAAAATTATTAGCATGTTTAAGAAGATTAATAATGCTATGAGAATTATGATCTGTTACTTGTTGCGCTAAAGCTTCTAACCAAAAAGTTGAAGCTGCAGCAACATCCGCTAAAGATATAGCAGGTCTAAGAAGATTACCTGAACACAAGTAAGCTTTTCTTAGAAAGGATTCAATTTTCCTATCTAAAGGATCCTTAAAGGAAGTACCATCTGCCGTAGGAATAGTAGTACGCTTAGCAAGAGTAGAGACAGCCCCATCAACCTTAGGGATTTTGTCCCAAAACTCTAATCTGTCAGATGGCACATGATATAATTGCTTAAAACGTTTAGAAGGAGTAAATGAATTACCCAAATTTTCAACAACTAGTTAAACTAATTGTAATAGAGGATACAATCCAGTTTAAGAAAAGGAAACCAATACTGCAATAGTATAGTACTAGTTAACTCTGCTGATGCGAAAGTATATTTAAATTAAAATAGTTCCATTACCATTCATACAATTAAACTTTATTAAATCAACAAGGAACTCACACACACTCAAATAACAGAGCTGAAAGAATAAAAGCACTTAAACTCTGTTGATTGCACTATGGCAATAAAGTATAAGAACCAATATTTAAAGTATCACCCAGTCCTCTGTCAAAATTTAAAGTGTTTAAATATAGACTAAGCCCTTACAATCCGAGGGCTAATTATTTGTATCATTACACTATTAAAGAACAGAGGCTGGGAAGGCTATAGTAGGTTCAATAAAGCATATTTTCAACAAGAGTAAGCAAGTTAAAAAACGAACAGGAGAGACTGAGCTACCCCTGTCGGACCCCTGACGCGCGTTTCACAAACGCTTCCTCAGAGGGGGTGTGGGCCGCTGTTGTTTGCCGTGATTTGTACCGTCTTTGGACCCACCTACTAGGTACTATTGGTCTCAGTAGTAGGTGTTGTCCACCTGTGATAGGATGAGTCTAATGTCAATCATTATTGCTGACATTTTCGCCTTGTGAGTATTATTGCGTCTGATTATACTGGATCATCCCTCTGTTTATCATTGGTTTTAGCAGGAGGAAGTGTCAGCCTGTTATTGGTTCAATCGATTGTCAGTAAAAGATTTCCTAGCTGACGTTTCACATTGTGTTCGTCATAGGATGGGTGTATACCTATTGCTGACTCATTATGTTGGTAACCAATCTGTGGTTGTGGGATGGTTCGGGTAAATGGGTGTGTAATATCCTGTATAAGTCATTGGCTGATCATAACAGATGTAAACAGACTTGCGATTACCGTTATCAGTTTTATTTATCTTAGAACGCTGCATATCAATGTTTTGTACAATGTTATTTACATTATATGTACATGCAATAGGTTGCCTTCATTGTTGCAAGAACTAGTATCCACCTATTGTACTATATCATTATTCCGTGTATTAAAAGGGACTTAGTGCCAATACCTATTCTCCCAAATTCATTGATAATGTACAGAGGTGTTGTAAAACTGGAAGATAATACATGCCTACATCTTGTGTGTAGATTTTGATTTTATAATAACTTATATAGAATAAAGAATTAAATTAAAAATATAGATATTTATTATATTTGAAGGGAGTGTGCAATATGAGTAATTTTAATACACACTTTGTGCTTTTCTATGTGGGCTTGTGACTTTTTAAAATACTCTCAAACTCTGAGAAGAAATACTTAACAAAAGACAATCCCAAAGTAGCCACATTGTACTTTCTACCAAAAGTGCATAAAGATCCCACAGTTCCACCAGGCAGACCTATTGTGTCAGGCAATGAAAATCTTACGGAAAGCGCCAGCAAGTTTATAGATCTAAGGCTTAGAGAATATTTAACTACTCTTCCGTCATATGTACGGGATACTATGGAGGTTCTACAGCGGTGATACAAAACATTCAACTAACGGATAATGTGTGGTTAGTTACTGCAGACGTAGAATCCCTATATACAAGTATAAGGCACAATGATGGCATTGAAGCGATCAAATATTACCTAGCCTCTAATAATCTTGACAACACAGCACACAATGATTTCATAATTCGCTTACTCCGTTTTGTCCTGACACACAACTTCTTGTGATGTCCTGTTTTATGCAGGATCTTATGCAGTGTTTTTAAAGTAAGGGTTTGTTGCTCTTTAAATGAATAAAACAGGCAGTATGGTTTGAACTACCTGTTAAATCACTGGTGAGACTTTTACTGAAAGAAAACTTCGTAGATGCCAAGCAGAAGCAAGGAATAAATGAGTAGAAACAATTGTTGCAATATTGGTATGGAACTTAAAGCAAACAGTTCAGAGGTCTGATAGAAAAAATATGTCCTTTGGTATACTTAGTATAACATCAGTAGTTGTATCCTTATTGTAACAATTCTTAGGAACGTCTTCACGCACTCACACATTCATACATAAAATATATACAACACAGACAGACTTTTAGTAATAACCGGTAGAATATTCAGCAGAGCATATTAGCGAGGTAATGCGGATGCTTTCCAGAGAGAGACAAGGTAAGTAATTGATGCTTTTAAAATGGATTAAATATTACCTTAGATTTGAGGAGAACGGATTACCTCTGTGACCGGTATACGGCGTTGGTGTGAGTGCGGCTTCCGGAACGCTGCAAGTAGATCCGGTGGCTCCTTGATCCGGATTGAAGTATAATGGATTCCGGTAGATTTGGAGGATAAATGAAATACTTTTGAAAGTTAAATGATAAGATAAAGATCCTCACTTACAACTGATGTTCTGAGAGAAAGAATAACAATGAAGCGAGTTAGTAATATTCAAGTTTAGAGTCACAACATGAGGAATGCGATCAGAGAAGCTCAAAAGAGAAAACAATTTTCAGACAAGGAATGATTGTTCAGGTGTGCCTGATATAGGGTGGAGGAAGGTAGGCGGGATATACCTTAAAGGTATATCACACACTCCCCCCGCTAAGGGGTCCCCCAAACGACGAGAGGGATGGTTTCAAAGGATACCTGTGATGAAAAGATCTAATCAGACGGGGAGCAGAAATTTCAGTGCTACGATGCCAAGAATTGTCCTCAAGACCAAAACCTTTCCATTTTAGCAAGTACTCTAGGTGACGGTTCTTGATTCTCGAATCCAGAATACGATCCACCTCAAATTCGTCGTGGTCATCTATTTGTAACGTAGATGGAGTCTGAAGGTTGGTTTGTATAGAAGAATTATAAGGTTTTATCAGAGACACATGTATAGTGGGGTGAATCCTATAAGCTGCAGGAAGAGTTAAACATACCGTCATAGGGTTCAGAATTTTATTGATGAGAAAAGGTCCGATGTATTGGTTCGCCAATTTCTTAGAGGGTACATGTAGTTTTAGATTCTTTACAGATAGCAACACTTTGTCACCCACCTTATAGACTGGACTGGGTCTGTGACGTTTATCATAATAAGCTTTCTGATAATTTTTTGCATCAGATAAGTGTTTTTTGACTAGGGCTAGTCTTGCTTCAAGTTGTGAAGAATAGTCTTTAGCAGCTGGTGAGTTTACGTCAGTTTTAGATAATGCCAAAGTAGTCGGATGATAGCCATAGGTTACATAGAACGGTGTCATTTTTGTTGAGGATGACACCGAATTATTGTAAGAGAATTCCGCCATCGATAAATAATCTATCCAATCATCCTGTAGATGGGAGATGTAACAACGAAGATATTGTTCTAATGTTTGGTTTAGTTTCTCAGTCATCCCATTGGTTTGGGGATGAAAGGCTGTTGAATATCTTGGTGTGATTTTTAACAATTTGCATAATGATCTCCAAAATGATGAGGTGAATTGTGTACCTCTATCTGTTATTATGTCAGTGGGTAGTCCGTGGAGTTTCACTATGTGATTAAGGAAAACATTTGCTGTAGTGAATGCGGAGGGTAACCTTTTTAGGGGTATAAAATGTCCCAATTTTGTTAGATGATCAATGACAACTAATATAGTGTTATAGTTTCGTGATTTTGGTAGCTCTACAATAAAGTCCATCGAGATCATGGACCAGGGTTTATCCGGAACTGGCAATGGGGTCAACAATCCGATGGGCCCTTTATGATCTATTTTATTTCTAGCACAAGTGTCACAGGAATTGACATAATCTTGAATGGTTTGATTCATTTGGGGCCACCAATAGTTTCTTCTTGTTTTTTCAATGGTTTTTTGTATTCCGGTATGACCGGATAAAGGTTCATCGTGAGTGTGTTTCAATATTTGTTTTCTTAAGGAACAGGGTATGTATAATTGATCTTTATGGTTTATTAAACCAGTAATTAGGTTTTTATAACAGGATTTTGGTGTATTGGTTTCTTTTTCTTGTGCCCTTTTAATCTCTTCCTCAAAAGGTGTTAGGACTCCAATAAATTTATTGATTGGTACTATTGGAGTCATGGTCTCTTGTGGTGTCATTTCCTGTACTCTGGACAATGCATCAGCCTTGGTATTCAGGCTTCCTGGTCGGTAGGTGATCAAGAAATTGAATCTATCTAAGAATAAAGACCACCTTACTTGTCTGGAAGTTAGAGTTTTGCTTTTCTTCAAATATTCCAGATTCTTATGATCTGTGAAGATTTTAAATGGTTCGTGTGTACCTTCCAGTAAGTGCCTCCATTGTTCAAGGGATACCTTTATAGCAAGGAGTTCTTTATCTCCTATACTATAATTATTTTCTGCAGGTGTGAATCTTCTTGAGTAATAAGCCACAGGAAATAGTTCTGATTTGTTTTCTGTTTGTTGAGATAGAACTGCCCCTATACCTGAACTTGAGGCGTCTACCTCTAACACATATTGTAACTTAGGATCTGGCATATGTAAGATGGGGGCTTTGGAGAATTGCCCCTTTAAGTAGTCAAAGGCTAATTGAGCCTGTTCGGTCCATTTATATCTTTGTTTCTTACTAGTCAACTGAGTTAAGGCCTTTACTATATCAGAAAAGTTTTTGATAAGCTTTCTATAGTAATTGGCAAAGCCAATAAAACGTTGTAGGGCACGAACTGATTTTGGTGTAGGCCATTCTAGTACTGATGAAACTTTATCTGGGTCCATTTGAATCCTGTTAGGAGTTATTATGTATCCAAGGAATTTAATCCTGTTCACATGAAATAAACACTTTTCTTGTTTGGCATATAACTTGTGTTCCTTTAAGCGCATTAAGACCCAACGTACATGTCTTTCGTGTTCTTGTTCTGTCTTGGAATAAATTAGAATATCATCTAGATATACTATAACACAGATATCCATTAGATCTTGGAAGATTTCATTAATAAAGTGCTGGAAAGTAGCTGGGGCATTGCTCAATCCAAAAGGCATGACGTTATATTGATATAACCCATATCGGGTCCGAAATGCGGTCTTCCATTCGTCACCTTTCTTCATTCTGATAAGATTATAAGCCCCTTTAAAATCCAGTTTAGTAAATATTTGTGCTCCTTTTAACCGTTCTATTATCTCTGGTATTAGAGGTAATGGATACCTGTTCTTTATGGTTATGGAGTTTAAAGCCCTGTAATCAATTATAGGCCTTAGAGTGCCATCTTTGTTTTTTACCAAAAACATGCCTGCTGCAGCTGGAGATGTAGAGTGGGATATAAACCCCTTTCTTAAGTTATCATCTAAATATGACCTTAAATAAGTTAACTCATCCTGTGATAAGGGATAGATCTTCCAGTGTGGTATTGGGGACCCTGGAATTATATCTATGGGGCAATCAAAGCTTCTGTGAGGTGGTAAATTCTCTGCTTCTTTCAAATTGAAGACCTCTGCCAAATCCTGATATATCCCTGGTATCCCTGTCTCAGATGATGCTAAAATACTATGAGGGTAACAGGTGTTTAAACAATATGTTGAGTCTAGTGTAAGTTTTGCATGTTCCCAATCTATTTTGGGATTATGTTGCTGCAACCAACTATATCCTAAAATGATAGTTTTATGTATGAATGTGTGAGTGCGTGAAGACGTTCCTTAGAATTGTTACAATAAGGATACAACTACTGATGTTATACTAAGTATACCAAAGGACATATTTTTTCTATCAGACCTCTGAACTGTTTGCTTTAAGTTCCATACCAATATTGCAACAATTGTTTCTACTCATTTATTCCTTGCTTCTGCTTGGCATCTACGAAGTTTTCTTTCAGTAAAAGTCTCACCAGTGATTTAACAGGTAGTTCAAACCATACTGCCTGTTTTATTCATTTAAAGAGCAACAAACCCTTACTTTAAAAACACTGCATAAGATCCTGCATAAAACAGGACATCACATAATTTTCAGGCCACAGTGTTCTAAGGGTTTGTTACTGGTACACAAAACTTTGTTATTATGGATGCAAATGAAATTAAAAATGAGTTCTCTAACATACAACGAAAATTAGATTATCTTGCACAATGTTTAACAGAAGTTCAAGCAGATAATACCGCATTAAAAGCTATTGTTAAAGAATACATGTCTCCCAAAAGTACTGATGTACCTGAACCCCATATTCAATACCCCCAACCTTTCACTGGTAAAAGACAGGAATTCAGAGATTTCAAGACTGCTTGTAATCTTCTTTTTTCCATGAGACCCCGCACGTATTATTCAGACCGTATCAGGGTTTGCACCACTATTTCATTTCTACAGGGAGAGCCCAGAACCTGGGCTAACAGGTTTTATGAAAATAATGACCCAATTTTGGATTCATTACAGAACTTCTTTCAGGCTATGTCTAATCTATATGAAGATACAGATACGCAAATAACTGCAGAATCTAAACTACGCGCACTCAAGCAGGGTAAGCGCACGGTGGAGGAGTACACAACTGAATTTCAAATGTGGGCAACAGACTCACTATGGAACCAAGTTAGCCTTAAGAATCAGTTTAGGCTGGGGTTATCTGAAAACCTTAAGGATGAACTTTCTCGCCAGGAAATACCTGATACTCTTCCAGCACTTATTAAATTAAGCACATCCATAGATAGAAGACTCAGGGAACGGCGAGCAGAGAGATCCACTTCAGACGCAATACCCAGACGTCAGTTCACCTATCCTACAACATCTGAGAAAACACAAGGTACTGTAACCCCTATGGAGATAGGCGCTATCAAGGGGCCACTAAGTAATGAGGAAAAAATGAGAAGAAGGTTAGAAAACTTGTGCTTATACTGCGGACAAAAGGAACACACCGTCTCAAGCTGTCCTTCATTACAAAGACAAAAGAAGGGTAAGAAAACCGGTTATAACAACATTTATCATATCTCAGATACAATGCAATTGACTTTACCTCTCTCTTTGCAGTGGGATCAGGAAAATATACACTCCAAGGCATTGATTGACTCAGGTGCATCTGGGAACTACATTGATTCTGTATATATTGTAAATAATAAAATTCCTCTGGTGTGCAAGCAGAACCCTGTGTTTGTTAAATCAATAGATGGAACTTTAATAAATAAGGGACCCATTACACACCAGACAATACCTTTGCTTACAATGACAAACAATGGGCACACTGAATATATAACATTTGATGTGATCCCCATATCACTACATATATATACAACACAGACAGACTTTTAGTAATAACCGGTAGAATATTCAGCAGAGCATATTAGCGAGGTAATGCGGATGCTTTCCAGAGAGAGACAAGGTAAGTAATTGATGCTTTTAAAATGGATTAAATATTACCTTAGATTTGAGGAGAACGGATTACCTCTGTGACCGGTATACGGCGTTGGTGTGAGTGCGGCTTCCGGAACGCTGCAAGTAGATCCGGTGGCTCCTTGATCCGGATTGAAGTATAATGGATTCCGGTAGATTTGGAGGATAAATGAAATACTTTTGAAAGTTAAATGATAAGATAAAGATCCTCACTTACAACTGATGTTCTGAGAGAAAGAATAACAATGAAGCGAGTTAGTAATATTCAAGTTTAGAGTCACAACATGAGGAATGCGATCAGAGAAGCTCAAAAGAGAAAACAATTTTCAGGCAAGGAATGATTGTTCAGGTGTGCCTGATATAGGGTGGAGGAAGGTAGGCGGGATATACCTTAAAGGTATATCACACTTCTTTACATTTAATGACAGATACTACCTCCAAATACAGGGCACGGCGATGGGCACTGCATGTGCGCCAACGTACGCCAACCTATTTCTGGGTTTCTGGGAAAAATTTTGTGTATTCTCTGACCATTTACAAAAATATACAAAACACATACCTATGTGGTTAAGATTTATAGATGACATTCTATTTATCTGGGAGGGCACATCTGCAGAACTCGAAATATTCATGTCAAAATTAAATGAGAACAAACTCAATATAAAATTAACTTATTCAGCAAGCCAACAAGAGATCTGCTTTCTTGATCTCAAGATATTTAAAAATAATGAAGGTATAATCAACACTACAATCTATAGAAAAGAGACAGCAACAAACACTCTTCTCCATCAAACTAGTGCACACTCTCCAAGTACACTAAAAGCGATACCCTACGGCGAATTCCTGCGACTTCGCCGTAATTGCACAAATACAGAGATCTATATGAAAGAAAGCATTGATCTATCTCAGAGGCTAATCTCACGGGGGTACAGCAAAAAGTCAGTTAAAAGAGCTAAATACAAAGCCTTAAGGGTCTGCAGAGAGAACCTATTAGTACCCAAAGACAAAACATCAACAGAATCCTGCCCAAGATTCATAACCACATATAATCCTCAGATTCCACACATATCCAAAATCATAAATGATCATTGGAATATTCTACAAAATGATGAAACTCTCAAAACCATCATTGGAGATAAAGTATCCATGGGATTTAAAAGACCACAAAATCTGAGAGATAAGCTAGTGTCTAGTCACTTTGTGAGATCCAAAAAGAAACAAGATAAAAATTTGGGTATGTACCCTTGTGGCACTTGCTCAGCATGCAAGTTTGTTTGGAAAACAAAAAGTATAACAGAAAGAAGTGGGAGAGTATACAAAATACCATCATACTTCTCATGCACATCCACAGGAGTAGTGTATGCATTGTCCTGCTCCTGTAAAATGTTTTACGTTGGCATGACAACAAGAGAGGTCAACATACGCATTCTAGAACATGCATATAATATTAAAAATGCACAAAGAGATTTAAATAATGACTAGAAAATAACTTCAGTGGCCAAACATTTCTTATTACATCATAAAAGTCTGACAAAGGATCTAAAATATACAGTAATTCAAAAACCATCCCTTGGTATAAGAGGAGGTAATATTGAAAAGATATTACTAAAAATGGAATGCAAGTGGATTTATTCACTAAATGCAGTCAAACCAAATGGAATGAATGACTATAATAATTATTTTGTATATTTATAGGTCAACCATTTCATATTTCAGCATTATATATTGCAGTACTTAAAGTGATGGTCAAGTATGACTAACTACATCTTGCGATCAGAATGTAACTACCAAAATAATGTGACTTTCATTCATCATTTCGCCATTTAAATTCTATTTTGTGCGCTATCTTATATTATTTTGATACCTTCCTAATATCCATCCTCCTCCCGTCGATCGTCCGCCATTGTTTTTACTTCCGTCACGTGTTTTTGTTATCCAATTACAGTACAGGCCACTCGGGGAATCATCTCTAAGTAAAAACACTCTTATTCATTTCTGCGCATGCCCTAGCTCCGTAATCGCATCCTAATCTCTGTCTCACCGCGATTTTTGCGCATGAACATTTTCAAGCTATTGAATACAGATTTCTAACGCATGCGTGTACAGCTTAATGAAGTCTGTAATGCCAGGGCAGTGACGTGGGGAGGGGCGGGTAGATCTGTCGCCGGGAGGAAGCAAATTCAAGGAAGTTATTCATGGGGAGGAGCAATGATAGTACCGAGTAAGAACATAAAATAAGTATTTATATATTTAGAAATAACATTAGGTACAGTTTATATATGCGATTTACCTTAAAAATACATGTGGATTGTAATTGTAATGAGTAATAGTGTAAAATTGACCATCACTTTAAAGATATATATTGCAGTACTTAAAATGTGTGAGTTATGGTATATAACATAACAAAATGGTTACCACAAAGAGTTGGGGATATAATGGTATGGTAACAAATAAATTAATTCACCCTTCAATGCACCAATTTTAACTAAATTCTATTCACTTTCTCACCATGGTTCACGTATTTTTATTCAAGCACGGTTCACAAAATGTTAAATTTTAGAGCACAATACAGCACTAGTTTCAATAAACAAGCTACTTCATCACTCGATGAATAGAATTAGCAATCACATATAAATTTATGAAAAGTAGTTTATATTTTCTGGCATCATGAATAGCAACAAATGGAGCATTTCTCCATTTGACATTGTCACAAGTTCACATCGAAAAGCACAAAGTATGCATTAAAAATTGTTCTAATCGTACACCTTCCTCACAAAAATAAACAATTTTTATTTAATTGTCTATTTTATATTGACAACTAGAGAGCATCTCTCTGTTTTAAAAGTCACAAGCCCACATAGAAAACCACAAAGTGTGTATTAAAATTACTCATATTGCACACTCCCTTCAAATATAATTAATATCTATATTTTTAATTTAATTCTTTATTCTATATAAGTCGTTATAAAATCAAAATCTACACACAAGATGTAGGCATGTATTATCTTCCAGTTTTACAACACCTCTGTACATTATCAATGAATTTGGGAGAATAGGTATTGGCACTAAGTCCCTTTTAATACACGGAATAATGATATAGTACAATAGGTGGATACTAGTTCTTGCAACAATGAAGGCAACCTATTGCATGTACATATAATGTAAATAACATTGTACAAAACATTGATATGCAGCGTTCTAAGATAAATAAAACTGTTCGTTTTTTAACTTGCTTACTCTTGTTGAAAATATGCTTTATTGAACCTACTATAGCCTTCCCAGCCTCTGTTCTTTAATAGTGTAATGATACAAATAATTAGCCCTCGGATTGTAAGGGCTTAGTCTATATTTAACACTTTAAATTTTGACAGAGGACTGGGTGATACTTTAAATATTGGTTCTTATACTTTATTGCCATAGTGCAATCAACAGAGTTTAAGTGCTTTTATTCTTTCAGCTCTGTTATTTGAGTGTGTGTGAGTTCCTTGTTGATTTAATAAAGTTTAATTGTATGAATGGTAATGGAACTATTTTAATTTAAATATACTTTCGCATCAGCAGAGTTAACTAGTACTATACTATTGCAGTATTGGTTTCCTTTTCTTAAACTGGATTGTATCCTCTATTACAATTAGTTTAACTAGTTGTTGAATGTTTGTTGTAACCAATTCACTGCATCAGATGTCTCTTTAAGATAACTTAGAGGCTGAGTCCCACATATATAGATACAAGAGACACCTGAGATTTAATACCAGACTCTGCAATCCCCCACCCCAATATTTCTATATAATAAGTTCTAGAATTACCCAAATTATTCCATTCCCTGGAAATTACTTCAGAAATAGCATCAGGGACAGGAAAAACTTCTGGAATAACTACAGGAGATTTAAAAAAAGTATCTAAACGTTTAGATTTAGTATCAAGAGGACTAGAATCCTCTATTTCTAATGCAATTAGGACTTCTTTAAGTAAAGAACGAATAAATTCCATTTTAAATAAATAGGAAGATTTATCAGCATCAACCTCTGAGACAGAATCCTCTGAACCAGAAGAACCATTATCAGAATCAGAATGATGATGTTCATTTAAAAATTCATCTGAAAAATGAGAAGTTTTAAAAGACTTTTTACGTTTACTAGAAGGAGGAATAACAGACATAGCCTTCTTAATGGATTTAGAAACAAAATCTCTTATGTTATCAGGAACACTCTGAGCATTAGATGTTGACGGAACAGCAACAGGTAATGTAACAGTACTAAAGGAAATATTATCTGCATTAACAAGTTTGTCATGACAATCAGTACAAACAACAGCTGGAGGAACAGATACCATAAGTTTACAGCAGATACACTTAGCTTTGGTAGATCCAGCACCAGGCAGCGATTTTCCAGAAGTATCTTCTGACTCAGTGTTAACGTGGGACATCTTGCAATATGTAATAGAAAAAACAACATATAAAGCAAAATTGATCAAATTCCTTAAATGACAGTTTCAGGAATGGGAAAAAATGCCAGTGAACAAGCTTCTAGCAAACAGAAGCAATAAATAATGAGACTTAAATAATGTGGAGACAATAGTGACGCCCATATTTTTTTAGCGCCAAAAAAGACGCCCACATTATTTGGCGCCTAAATGCTTTTGGCGCCAAAAATGACGCCACATCCGGAACGCCGACACTTTTGGCGCAAAAAAACGTAAAAAATGACGCAACTTCCGGCGACACGTATGACACCGGAAACAGAATTTTTTTTTTGCGCCAAAAAAGTCCGCGCCAAGAATGACGCAATAAAATGAAGCATTTTCAGCCCCCGCGAGCCTAACAGCCCACAGGGAAAAAAGTCAAATTTTAAGGTAAGAAAAAATTGATTTATTCATATGCATTATCCCAAATATGAAACTGACTGTCTGAAATAAGGAACGTTGAACATCCTGAGTCAAGGCAAATAAATGTTTGAATACATATATTTAGAACTTTATAAAAAAAGTGCCCAACCATAGCTTAGAGTGTCACAGAAAATAAGACTTACTTACCCCAGGACACTCATCTACATGTTGTAGAAAGCCAAACCAGTACTGAAACGAAAATCAGTAGAGGTAATGGTATATATAAGAGTATATCGTCGATCTGAAAAGGGAGGTAAGAGATGAATCTCTACGACAGATAACAGAGAACCTATGAAATAGACCCCGTAGAAGGAGATCATTGAATTCAAATAGGCAATACTCTCCTCACATCCCTCTGACATTCACTGCACGCTGAGAGGAAAACCGGGCTCCAACCTGCTGCGGAGCGCATATCAACGTAGAATCTAGCACAAACTTACTTCACCACCTCCATAGGAGGCAAAGTTTGTAAAACTGATTTGTGGGTGTGGTGAGGGGTGTATTTATAGGCATTTTGAGGTTTGGGAAACATTGCCCCTCCTGGTAGGAATGTATATCCCCATACGTCACTAGCTCATGGACTCTTGCTAATTACATGAAAGAAAGGTGCATTGCTCATACGAACAGCTTACATTCAGAGAAAAACAGCTTTGCAGACTGTGAAAACTAGGGAACGATCTTGCAAAAATCTCAGAGCCAGACAACAATCAATGCACTGCTGCTTTGCAGCACTACTGCATACTTGATTGTTGTCTTCAAACATCACTTTGCTCTGGATGCACTGTGTTAAGGAAAACTTATACAATGCAGCCAGAGAACAGCTCTGTTTAAAAAGAACAGCCTAATGTGGAGCAGCACTGAAAAGTTAAAGTGCTAACAGTTCCTGTTCTTTCTGCAGACATGCTGCATTTTCTGCGATGACATCTCAGATCACTCTATGTTCTGTCTCGGGGGGTACTCCTAAAGTGATTAGCTTCTTACTTACCAAATCAACACTGCGGCTTTAGTGGACTGCAACTATCTCTTAGTACAAGATTCATGCCGCAATTAACATTTTGCTAACACTAGCCAATCACTAGCAGTACACCCCAGTCCGGGGATATTTTATACTAAAACCTAAACCTATACCCAATACATATACCGTCCCGTAGGTACAGCTAAAGTAATCTGTTGCTTGGTTACTTAGTCAATACTGTGGCTTTAGTGTATTCCAGTTACTTTTCAGCCCAAGACACTTGCCGCCATAGTTGTTTCCCTCACAGAACCTCCTTCAAGACTACCTACGATACACAATCCTGATTAGAATTAACTGTAGTTACACTTACTACTGTCACTACAGCATTATCAGCCACAGTGTGTTGCTCCCACTAGGACCTATTCCAGTTTGGGATTCTGCTCATTGTTTCTTTCCTCTCTCTCCCCCAATCCAGCTAGAGACCGTTGGCGTTCCTATCTGCTTCATCTCATATAGCAGTGTCTCTGAAGTGGATTTCTATTGTATCCTACATGAGTATGTTATTAACATTTTAATATCAGTGTAGGCACTACCAATCCCCTACCTGAGATTTATAAACCATTACTCATATTTTTACTTTAATTTAATAACACCTACTTCTTCAGTGATATTGCGGGTTCTATACATATTCCATGATATCTAAACATAAGAATACAAGGTCCAACCCGAGAGATTGACAGATTAGTCAGCTAGACAACAAATATTCATATCTTATTCAGTTTTATTGGACGTCTTAGTATTCGCTCACTCCTCACTGGAGGTGTTTTCTATGTCACTCAATCATACAGGTTAATTGACTACAGTTACACACAGATATTGGCGAATAACCTAGCTCCTCATTTTTTGACATTAACAATACAGTTCTATTTTTAGGAATTTTCCGACCTGACCAATAATCTGTATTGAATACGCCAACATCAGGTATCTTACCCTCTTTTCCTGCAGTTAATTTTACACCTCCAGTTAACACACCAGTTTGCCATTTTCCCACTTGGGAAATCTCTTTCTGTCCCAGTGGACAATCACACCCTGGGAAGCCAATCATTCACTTCTCCACGTCTGTGTTTTTAATTTACCACCACCTTGGTTTTAATTCCTATTAATAAAAGTTAAATTTTAATTGCCAGTTCCTATGGACCCCCCTATGGTAGATGCCAGTGGCAAACTTCCTATGTGATGTAGAGTGCTATTTCTGTACATTCTGTGCAATTGCTGCGGCAATTGAAGTTCTCCTATGCTTTCCTATTAATGTACAGCACCTCTGTCCCTATCTAGACGGCGATTATCTCTTCCCCATCACATCCAAAAGGGGAAGGTCTAACAATTTAGGACCATCACCAGTAGTACCATCGTTTTTTTCCTTTTTCTCTTGCTATAAGAAGATTACGACATCCCCTTAAATCTAATCCTGAAGGTTATTCAGAAGAAGACTGAGGATTCTCTGACCCATCCATGATGGGCTCTGCTACCAATGCCAAAGCGTGCCTGAATAAGATACGAAGGCGCCCCAGTCTTAGTATCTTAAGCCACCCTCTTGGAGCTGTAGATTGGCTAGCGCCAAAATTATGGACATGCAACATCGTGCCGAGACCCCCGGGGGAAACAAGCTACCTTCCGAAGAAGCATAAGCAAAGTCTGGGCCACCTGCATGCGTAGTAAGAGAATGTTTAAGGGAACTCACAACTCGGGGGACAGAACCCCCAGAGGTGGATAGCACAGCGGCCCCTTGATTCCCCGATCCAGAGGAATTGAGCACTCTAATACGGCATTCAGAACATAACTGGTAGGCTAGTATCATCCGGCATAAAAAATGCATTCTGCTGAAGGAGTAGAAAATAAAACAGAGACACCCGTCTCCACAATATCAGATTCCTCCATAACTAGGATATTGATACAAGAATGGACCAGATAAAAATCTAGACCAGATCTAGACGGCATCTGACACTTCCTGTGGCTGGGGCACTCAACACCTCCTATGTACCAGACCCCTGCGGACCAGAATTTCTCCGCCACCACACAGTCAGGAACACAGAAATGAAAGCAAAACATGTGACCACACCTGGTCACAAGGTGAACCATACAGTCCAAAAAGCGCACCCAACCAAAAGGCCGTGTCGCTTGAAAAAAAACTTTATGTTCAACAAGCCATGAGCCTAAAAACACTACACATAAGCAGGTTGAATCACATAACAAACATGATTACCCTCCCCCCATTCAATAACCCCCCTCAGGAGATATTACCCTTGATTCCCTGAGTGAGACCCTGAGACATAATTGAGATCCGCGAGGTGGTAGCCAATCGGGAAATGAAATGGTCTTACCGGAATCTACGTCATGGAACAGGAACACGGCCCTTCAAGTGCGACAGATAGTAGCATCACCTCCGCCATGGACTTGAGAGAAGAAAGCAGGCAGCGAAACTCGTCAACGCCTATTGCTTGTGGAGCTGTTAATATGAGTTGGGATGGTTTCGCAGGAAGACTCTCCCTGCATCTTCGGACTCTAACTTTCATCCATGCCCTCACTGAGGGGCTGATAGGATTACTTAAAACTCTTGTCCCATATCGAAGAGTACTACCCTCCATAAGAGACGATTGAAAATCTAAAACCTCTCTGCCAACCTCCTAGGACGAAAGGCAAAGAATGACTGGGGGATGAGGGAATTGGGAGGAGTATTTAAGCCTTTGGCTGGTGTGTCTTTGCCTCCTCCTGGTGGCCAGGTTCTGAATTCCCAAAAGTAATGAATGCAGCTGTGGACTCTTTCCATTTATGAAGAAAACAATACACTCTGTCTGAATCACAAATGAAAATGTTTGTGTTACATATCCCTTGAAATTTTGTAAATAAGTTAAAAGTGATCGCCTCACACACTTCTATAGCAATTTTAATTATTTAAATACTTTACCCATGCATACTAAAAGCACTTCATTGCACAGCACAACACTTCACTGCAGAGCATGCGACTAATCAATAAAAGTTGTTTTTGTTACCAGAAAAATAGTATTTATACCTACAAAAGGATGAAAGGCTAAGTTTGCCGAGCTAGGAAATATAACCTACAAAGCTTTGGTTTGAACAGATACTGCAGTCAACCAAAATAACAGCTAAAATGTTCACGTTTCATTTATTTTTTTACTCAAAGGCACGTGCACACTATGAACATATAAACAAGACATGCATTTGGATTCAAAGGAATGCCAAAACTCATTAATTTTACTGTATTATTTGCACATGTTTGAAATTACAAAGCGAGCAGCCCCTTTAGCAAATAATGTATGACACAAATTCAGTTGATTTGTGGTTAAAATTGTTACTCTAAAGGTCGTAAAGGCTTTACTGCAGGCGGGAAAGGCTTCAAATTTACAGTTTTACGCTACTCAAGAGAGATGCAATGTCCATGTTAATTGATTCCTGTGTTAGCCAATAAATGTGTAAGCTTCACTTTTGTTCTTCACAATCAATCCATAAAAAAATTATTTTTGTGCTGCTACTTTAACTTTATTTACATTTAAGCTGCTGTCCAGTTGCTCATCTGCTGCCATGAAGACATTACCAATAGAAAATAGCAGAGAAATTAATTTTCATTAATAAATTCAGAACTACCCCATGGGCAAATATAGGACAAGACAAAGAAAAGCGTTTTTTGGCAAATAGTTTGTCAAAAACATTTTTTTGTGCACGTCTAATAACTTTAGCTAGATTCAATAACTACAAACATGCCATTTTTACTTGCACATAATATATGCCTGGCAAATGGTATTATGATATACCAGTGTTACTGCACCAAACAGACATTCTTACGGGTCCTCCACCAACTTTCTGTCTTCTACATCTCCATCAGTATATGCCTGGTTCAGACTCCTAGGTCTCCATTTATCAATTAGCGGGCAGAATTGTAGCCTTGCGGAGAACAAGCAGAGCCGGGGCTGTCCATTATTCCGATCCGATCGTAAGACCACTGCTAATTAACTATTGTGCCAGGCTCGCATAAGGGCTATGAAGCTGCTATCAAAGTTTGGAGGGCAAGAAAAAATTGCAATCAAGGGCGCCTTGTGGCACTGGGACATGGTTTGGATTTTCCTATTAAATGTTTGGTTACAGATTTGAAAACATCTAAGTAAATTTCATTCTGTTATCATTACTATCAAATATATTGTCTTAAATGGTGCAAATCAAATAATTTTAAAAATAGCTGATTTTATAACAAATTTACATTCAACACTTAGGTATTGTTAGTTTTACTAAACTACATTCAGTCAAATCAAATAGATAGCCTGGAAACCTAGGTATAGACCGCAACATCAGATACAACTGAGCCAACAGTCCTCCTGAAGACACTGTTGCTCACAGTTGGTCCCCCACCACACACCCCTTACTAGCGAAGGGAACACCCGCTGAAACTCCCAAAGGAATAAGGCATGGAAAAACCAAATGGGAACTGAGAGGTTCCACAAACTCCATAAAAGGAAAACCCCCAAACAAACCAAGCTCGCAAGACCTAAAAGGGTCCTGACAACAAGGGGAGGCAACGTCCAATCCCAATAGAACCACAAGGTTTGGAACTGGAAGCAGAACAGAGAAAACGATCCCCCAACGTCCTGCAAAGGATTGGAACAGCTATCTAGCAGTCGGTCAAGGAGCAAACAGCTGTAGCTGGTTTCAAAGAGCAACCCTTCACTTGCCAGGGAGCAAGTCAACCAGCCCCTAGGAACAAGTGAAAAGGAAGACCAAACATCATCCGAACTCAGAACCCTGAGGGAGTTCTGCCAAAACTACATGTAGCAGACCCAGACGAGATAAACACCTGAATCAAGAACACGCAGCCATCCTCATGATGACACAAAGAAATGCTTGCTAGAAGCGGCTACCAAGAAGTAGCGAAAAATATTTCCCTGTAATGGGAATTAAACCTAAGTTGGCAAAGTCTTAAAGGGACATTATACCTCATTTTTTCCTTTCATGATTCAGATAGAGGATACAATTTTAAACAACATTCCAATTTATTTCTATTAGCTAATTAGCTTAATTTTTTTAGATATCATTTGTTGTAGAAATAGCAATGCACATGAGTGAGCCAATCACGAGGCATCTATGTGCAGCTACCAATCAGCAGCTACTGAGCGTATCTAGATATGCTTTTCAGCAAAGGATACCAAGAGAATGAAGCAAATTAGATAATAGAAGTAAACTGTAAAGTTGTTTAAAATTGTATGTTCTATCTGAACCATGAAAGAAAAAAGTGGGTTTCAATGTCCCTTTAAGCTGTTGCTTTAACCATTATACTAAGTCAGAGCACTGCCAAAACTCCCTTACAGAAGGTATACTTTAGGCAACCGAAACCGCCAGACCGACACATACTGGGCTCAAAATAAAGGGAGAGCCCAGAACCACAACGAGGACCAATGCTCCTCCAAGATCCGAGAGAACAACGGATCTCAGGACCTACCCCCAGCCGGGCCAGCCCAAGCATCGGCAGGTCTGAAACCAGGGGACCAGAAAAGCCCCATGCTCAAACAACTCAAGGCGGAGCCAGCAACTCTCCAAATGGACAGAACAACCCAGAGAGTGTACCTCTCTCCGAAATAGGTTAACCCGTCTGTCCTACCCTCCTGAAACCAGGAGAAACCCCAAGATAGGGACCACACTTTCAAAAGGAAGGACATAAGCCCCCCCCCAAGACAAAGGGGGGCCGGCAAGCGGGCCGGAAGGATAGAGCACCTGCCCCCAGGACACAGTCGTAGGCTGAACCAAGAGAACAAAACTCCAACGCCCTGACCTGGAAGAAACCCCCTGAAGATCTAACTGGCTAGCACACAGACAAGGTGCCATAGCTGCAATGGTTCTATCATAAAACCATTTCAGCAAGCCAACCAAGGGAACCGACCATAGGAAAAGGGCAAGTCCAGGGGGCATCGGCACCCAGAAAAACCTGGTCTACTGAACCAGATCAACAAGCCCAATCAAAAGGCACAGCCCAAGTTTCCTGGAACTGGGGAACCCCAGACCAGCTCTAGATCCTAGCAGTCCGGTACAACCCGCAACTGGATCCACAAAGGAAATGCTGAGTGAAAAACTCATCCACCGGAAGAGCCAGAGCGAGGAGGTCTGAGCCCCCCAAATAAACAAGAACCTGGAAACAGAGATCTCCCATCTGATGTAAAACCAGACTCCCGGGAGTTACCATACAATGTCCAAAGTCAAATGGACGATGAGAAAAACTTGCAAGTCCTGCCAGAAGACGAGACCATCCCTTGCCAGAGTCCAACGCTCCAAGAACAAAGGCTAGCCTCCACATCATTTACCTTACAAGATGGGACTTTTTCTTGAGCTAATAAGTTATAAGGAAGGAGGACAAAATAATATTAGCCAACGAGATATAGAAGAATTTCTAAAACTCAGAATTGAAGACAAATAAGGTAGCCATTCCTTCTGAGTGAGTTAATAGCTTCCAAATAATAATTGCCAGGCTGGCAAGATCCATGCTGTTCAGAAGGGCTTCTTTTTCAGTCTTAGTTTTAGGACAGGATAATGGAGTAACAACCTCAAAGCCGACATTCAAAGAATGAATGATCTTAAAGGAACACTACATTAAAAATATCATCCATACCCTACTCCAAAGAGCAGCATGAAAACATGATAACAGTTTGTTTTGTTTCTGTCTTGAAAACAATACCAGTAATAAAAGTTATTTATATTTAAATTAAAATGAATACAACAGTACCAGTGGTGCACTTCCTACTGAATCTCTTTAATTGATAGGTACTTTATACTGCTGGGTACAGAGAAGCATCTCAAGGTGCTGGCAAGTACACTAAGTCATATGTTTCAGCAGCATCCTTTACAATGTATCAAACAATTCATTGGTGTGGATAAGCAGTGCCTTGAGCCACAAAATGCAACAAAATAAACTCTCAGGCCCCAGTTCTGAGTTCCAAGTACCAGCATCCTTTTTAAACTACAATAAAACACAGTGCAAACGTCACTTTTAGAGGGCAGGAAAATAAGCAAAGCCAGAGAAGATCCAGTTCCAGAATAAGTAACTCAATCACTTTAATGATTCAGATAGAGAATGCGATTTTAAACTTCCTAATTTACTTCTTTTATCCATTTGTCTTTGTTCTCTTGGTATCTTTCTGTTGAAAAGTAGGGAAGTAAGCTCCGGAGCCTGCCCATGTCTGAAGCACTATATGGCAGCAGTTTTGCAAGAGCACTAGATGGCAGCACTATTTTCTGCCATGTAATACTCCTGACATCCACCTATCCACCTAGGTATCTCTTCAACAAAGAATACCATGGGAATGAAGCAAATTTGAAAAAAAAATTGCATACTCTGAATCACAAATGAAAATTTCTAGGTTTCATATCCCTTTAATAATAAACCAAGTCTGGAAGTGTTATGACATAATGCTAAACAGGCTTCCTGTAAAGACCACAATCTACAAAAAGTAATGTACACTGCATAAATAAAAGGTAAAAACATTTAAATAGATGAATAATACATATTGCAATGATTTGTATTAAGTATATACCACAGCTTAGAACTTTTTTATTACAAAAATGAAACAGACTGTTTAATATTCCTTTAAATTAATATCAAGGTGAAAACCTCATCAACAAGCAGAAATACATTTTTTAAAGGATTCCCAAGCACGGCAGTACCAGTATACTGTACTAGGAGTGGTCACAATTCGATTTCCTCAAATGTGAGTGACCTTCCCATGCCATTACACAAGTATGCTGAACAGAAAGATACAGCAGGCTTCAGATCCCAAACACCTGCTAACACAGGGGTAGATTTCATTTCAATGCAAGAAAAACTAAACAGCAAACACCATTTTGCCACAAATTACTGTGCAATATATAGAAAGGGACATGTAGATAAAGAATAATTTAACTTATACAAATGTCAGCATAGTAACTTTTTTTCTAAAGGAATAGTGTAGTCAATATTAAACTTTCATGATACAGATAGAGCATGCAGTTTTAAGAAACTTTCTAATTTACTCCTATTATCAATTTTTCTTTGTTCTCTTGCTATCTTTGACTGTAAGCTTAGGAGCCAGACCATTTTTGGTTCAGCACCTTGGAAGCGCTTACTGATTGGTGGCTACATTTAGACACCAATCAGAAAGTGCTACCCAGGTTCTGAACCAAAAATGGGCCGGCTCCTATACTTACATTTTTGTTTTTTCAAATAAAGATACCAAGAGAACAAAGAAAAATGATAATAGGAGTAAATAAGAAAGTTGCTTAAAAATGCATACTCTATCTGAATCATGAAATTTTAATTTTGACTAGACTAATCCTTTAATAAAAATAACTAAGTTGAATGGATCCCATCTTGCATACATAAATTCGGCTACTTAAAATAATAAATGCTGTATTGGTGAATCATACAAATAGGAACTTTTGAATATTACATACAAATACCCTTTTTTGATATGTACTGTACCTCAGGGCTCAACAAACCCAGTAGCCAGGCAGCCACTGACTCCTAGAGTTTTACCCCTGGCTCCTAACTTTTTAGGTTATTCTCCATATATCTATATATAAATACCACTGTTTGGCTCCTAAAAGTATGACTGGCTCCTAAATATTCTTACTTGTTGCTAAAGTTTAAAGAGATTTGTCAACTCCTGCTGTACCTTCTCAAAATGATCTTCTACTGACGTGTCAATCTGTGGTTTTCTTAGTGTATGTTCCATAGACGTGGAGCCATGATCCGTTAGTTGATCTACTCTTTGCTGAAGGTATCCAATAATTTCCTGAACTCCAGTCATTCCAGAGCTAAATATGAAGCAAACAGCTGTTAGCACTTCTACTGCCGTGAGCTATAGCCAAGAAAATAAAAAAGGGATATGGAAAAACTTTTTACTTTAGACACAAGCAATTGAGACTAATATAAGCTGAATCCAGGTGTCATAAAAATGAAACTAAGAAGACTATTATGTGTAATAGGTATTGTTTAACATATTCTCAAATTAAAGGTACTCTATCTCACACACACACACACACATATATATATATATATATATATATATATTTATATATATATATCCTCCATGTGTATCTGCACTCACAATGTCATATAGTCAGCAACCAGGGTGCAGATCAGTAATATTCACAGCGATCTTCAACAAAGGACTGCATTCACTGGGTTTCCAAAAAAATACTTATTTATTAGGTAACGTTTCGGGATTCGCAGACCCCATTCTGGTCTGAGGAAGGGGTCTGCGAATCCCGAAACGTTACCTAATAAATAAGTATTTTTTTGGAAACCCAGTGAGTGCAGTCCTTTGTTGAAGATCGCTATATATATATATATATATATATATATATATATATATATATATATATACACACACACACATATACACACACGCACACATATACACACACACAAATTAATCAAATATTACCACAGCATTGCAAACATTTTTGGAAATCATTTAACACTCACTTTAGCACAATTTCTAGAATTTTGCAAATTGAGGGTAAACCTTTTAGAAAGTCTGGTGGAAACCATACACCTGATGATCTCTAGAACAGTGGTTCTCAACCAAAGTGAGCTCAAGGCCCGGTAAAATTTAGCTAGACATGTCCAAGGCCCGGTAGATATATATATATATATATATATATATATATGTGAGCAGCAGGGGAGAGCTGATCTGCCAGGCAAATAGGACCTGGGCTGAGCTACCAGGAAGTAGGGGGGCCTACAAATGACATCTCCACGGATCCTTGTGCATTCCTTAAGCTGGAGTTTTCAGTTGCCCTATCAGTAACTAAGCAAATAAGTGTGGGTTTAGTGGGGGCCCTGGCGGGGGTCTGTCGCTGTGAGGGCCATAGAGTGTGGGGTCTGGCCCTGGAGGTTGGGTGCCTTTTCTCTGGACCTTAATGTTGGGGGTCCTGGCTCTGGAGGTTGAGGGGCCTGTTGGGGGCAGGTCAGGGAGGCTACCATGTTCATTTGCATAAAATGCAATACATTTTGGTCAGTGTGAGACAGTGTTCCTGGGGCCTTGATTGGTCTCAGTCTGCCCCTAGTTTGCAGTGGGGTAAGAGTGTGCAGTGGTTGCATGACAGGTCGGGGCCCACCAGCAGGGCTATCGCGGCCCGGTACTGGGCCACGGCCCGGCTGTTGAGAAACCAGGCTCTAGAAGAACTACATAGGGGCAGATGTAAATAAGTTTGTTCTATGAGCTGACCAATTCTTGTGCAGAATTTTGCAGGTTCCGGAAAATGTCACCATACTTAAAGAAACAGTGTACTTTAAAATAGTTTTCCCTTAATCTGTTTCCAATGACTTATTATACCAGATGAAGAGTATAAAATGTAAGAGAAAGGGAAAACCTTCTGTACACACACATGCTTCTTTATACTATTTCTGTATTTAAACCAAAGCCCAATTCTTAAAGGGAAAGTCTACACCAGAATTTTTATTGTTTTAAAAGATAGATAATCCCTTTATTACCCATTCCCCAGTTTTGCATAACCAACACAGTTATAATAATATACTTTTAACCTCTGTGATTATCTTGTATCTAAGCCTCTGCAAACTGCCCCTTTTTTTAGTTCTTTTGACAGACTTGCAGTTTAGCCAATCAGTGCTTGCTCCCAGATAACTTCTCGTGCACGAGCACAGTGTTATCTATATGAAATACGTGAACTAACACCCTCTAATGGTGAAAAAATGTTAAAATGCAATCTGAAAGAGGTGGACTTCAAGGTCTAAGAAATTAGCACATGAACCTCCTAGGTTAAGCTTTCAACTAAGAATACCAAGAGAACAAAGCAAAATTGGTGATAAAAGTAAATTGGAAAATTGTTTAAAATTACATGCTTTATCTAAATCATGAAAGTTTATTTTAGCCTAGACTGTCCCTTTAATCCCTGATATTCAAAACATCAACAGGGCAACAAGAAACTGCCTGCTTGGGGTCGCCAGGATCGCTGTCTGTCAATATATTCAAAAAAAGGGGGCTGAACCGCAAAGTGCTGAAGAGGCAATGTTTTTTTTAATAGGAAATAATAGGGATCGCAGCTTCAGAAAAACTCCACCGGCATCGCCACTTGTCGGCACTATCAGTGAGTATGTGTGTGGGGGGGTTGGCTGTATTTGAAGTGTTCATACACAGCACAGGCAGTGCATTTACTGAAACAAAGAGGTTTCTGTGTAGGACCACTTCAAATAACTGCAACTAAACCTACACTACCTGACTCAGACTGGGGAGACAAATATGGCTGAAACCCTGTACCTAACCTGCAGGGCAGCCCTTTGAATATATCACACTAATGGTGATGTTAGCCCAATAAAATGCATGTTACTCCGCTGGAATTTGAATAAAACGTTCCTATTAAAACTATAGGAGCTATGTCAATACATGTATATACAATGTTTAAATTATATGCAATTTCTTGTATAATGCATATGATTTTAAGTATTGTATAGATTTTAAACAGCTGTTCTTTTCATGTTCTTTTTTATTTTAAATATTAATATGTATTTTTCTAAATAAAAATTATGTTATAAGACAGCGGTGGGGTATTGGCGGTTAGGGGGTTAATTAGGTTAGGGGTAGTTTGTGGTGGGGGCTTTGGCAATTAGGGGGCTAAGTAGTATAGGGATAGTTCGTGGTGGGGTGTTAATCGGTATGTTTTTTAGGTTCGGTGATATATTTAAAAGGGATATTTTACTTTACATCGTCAATGTAGGTGGCAATGCTGCTTGGAATATTTTGCCAGTATCGCCACCCATTGCAATGTATAGTAAAACGATGCTGCCTTTAAACACTGATGTCAGCAGCTTGCAATATTTTGCCGGCTTTCTCCACATGGCAACAGATCCCATTTGAATATCTTGTCGCTTTGTGGCACTTTCGATCATCAGGGCCTTAAAGAGAACAATTGAAAATTAATGTTTTATTACTTGTCTCTCCTGCCTCCCAATGGGAGTGTAAATTCTTCTGTTGTCTATGTTTACACAGCTTTTCTTTAGTCTATACTTAAAGGGACACTGAACCCACATTTTTTCTTTCATGATTCTGATAGAGCATGCAATTTTAAGCAACTTTCTAATTTACTCCTATTATCAACTTTTCTTCGTTATCTTACTATCTTTATTTGAAAAAGACGACATCTAAGCTAAGGAGCCAGCAAATTTTTGGTTCAGGACCATGGACAGCACTTGTTTATTGGTGCTGTCCAATCAGCAAGGACAACCCAGGTTGTTCACCAAAAATGGGCCGGCCTCTAATCTTACATTCTTGCTTTTCAAATAAACATACCAAGAGAATGAAGAAAATTTGATAATAGGAGTAAAATAGAAAGTTGCTTAAAATTGCATGTTCTATCTGAATCACAAAAGAAAAAATTTGGGTTCAGTGTCCCTTTAAGTATAGAAACTTTCAGAATAGGTAGGGATACCACAGGCAAAATCAACTATTTCAAATGACGATTAAAGGGTAAAGGAGCGATTTGTAAACAATTTAATACACTCCAGCAGGCAAAATGGATTATTGGGAACAAATTAAAAGGGATACAAATTTAGGGTACACTGTTCAATTAAGTTTGATAGAGGCACTCCACTGTCTCTGGAGAGTGCAGCAAGCAAACTTTTTATAGGTATTTTAGAGCAAAAGCAGGCAAAATAAATAATTAATGAATACTGTAATGTTTTTAATTAAATATTTTATGGTGAGATTAAATGCTGACTCCCTCTAAGCACTGTACTGCAAAAGCAAATGTTTAGTAGCATGTAAATTGTAATTTTGTAAGAAATAGTCATACTGTTTTGCATTCTAAGGAAACACCCCTTTAAAATCATTGAGTATTGTTTATCTTAACTACTTTCCTGGTGGCCAGTTATAAATAATCTCCTGCACCGATCAAGCAATTAATATGTAAAATATTTATACGGTCATGGTTCTGGATCTTGCAGGGTGCTCTCCAGTCTCCCTGGAGGCAATGAAGAAACCACAAATTTTCGGAGTTAAATTACAGGGAAATTGGCACAATAAATTATGAATGAATAGTACAAAGGTTTTTTTAATATACACAGTTAAACATTTGGGGCCATATTACAAGGTGAGCACAAAAATACTAGTGTTGTGGAGCACTAATATCGCTTTACTATTATATATAATGCTGTATGTTTGTACTCAAATTACAATTAACTGGTAAATGATTTTCTCATGCACTAAGGTTAATTCTGCCTGGGTAGCACCAATGACGGAAGCTGTTTGAGAGGCACGCTAAAACTCCTCAGTAATGGATTTCTATTATGGTGCACGATAAAGTTACTCCTGTAGCGTTTGATGATAAAAGCAGTTCTAGCTTACTTCTTTCCCTCATATAATTGTTTAATATACGTAATTTGATATAGATTCATGGTGAATTTGGAAGTTAGAGAGAAAGTTAATTTATTATTTTTAGTAAGACTTATGAATTTATTAATTGCATGTGTTTCAACAATTAATATTATTGGTTAAATGAAAAAAAACAACATTCAAAAACATATCATCATTACAAGATCAATTAATTTTCATGTTTTACTTCAGGTTTGGTCAGGTATAAACAGGCAAAATCACTGATTTCAAAAGGCAAACTAAAGATAAAGGAGCTATTTGAAAACCATTCAATACATCCCAGCAGGTAAAATGACTCACTGGGAACACATTAAAGGGAAGAAAATGTTACAGAACTCTGTGTCCCCGTAAGCACAAATATAAGGAAAGATATAAATAAATAGAGAACAAGCTATTATGCAATTGTTCGTTCCCAGGTTGAGCGCTTCCCTCTTTTTATTTATAAGGAGATATATATTTATGTCACTGAAGATTATTATAGAAATTGCATGACATTAAGGAGATAAAGCATATGCGCTCCATTTTTGCAAAACATGTACTTCCACCAACTGTTAAAAGAAAGAGTGGGACTTGTGGACTCTTCACCATCATGAAAGAAATTAATTTTATTAGATAAGGCATACATTTTGTTTTCTTTGATCAGATGGTGAAAGTCCATGTGACATCACATGTTGGAATCTATACTGAAATAATGATTCAAACAGAGAATGCAATTATAAACAACTTTCCAATTTACTTCTATTGCTATGTACAGTATTTTATATGCACCAGCTCCTTACTGAGCATGTGCAAGAAATCACAGTATATATGTATATGTATTGTGTAATTGGCTGATGGCTGTCACATGATACAGGGGAAGGAATATTGAACAAACTCTAAAATAGGTCAGAAAAATGTTTACTACTCATTTAAAATTCAGACTCGGTGCTTTTTAAATTGTCTTTTTGTTATGCATTTGTTTATTATGAAATTCTACTGTGTTTAACGGTCCTTTAAAATCTCCAGTTTCACTTCCTGTTCATTATCTATTATATGTTTTCTGGCACAATACTTTTACAAATCATTATGATCAAGTAACATTTTACTGCCAGGTAAGCAAACATAAACAAAGAACTAGAGCTATTGAGAAAAGAAAGTGATTGAACTGACCTGAATTACTAAAAGGTGAAATAGTCATAAGAATTTTAATTTGCAGAATTTTCAAATATTTATATTTACTATTTTCATTACTGCCAACACCATAAAAGCACATTTACTTTTATATTACTTCAAATCACCCCCCCCCCCCACACACACACACACACTATTCTTGATAAGCTTCCCTCTTATATACAGTTTTTACATATGTGACTGAGACCCAAAAGTGGTCTCATCAGTTGGAAGAGGGCTATTTACATACAGTATATAGTAACTACAAAGAGATAAAAAAAAAGAGGTTGAGTATTGATTGTTTAGGTGAATGTACTAGAGGCGCGCTAGTCGTATTCCTCACCATTATATAGTTGAATCTTAAAAATGCTGTTCTGCATGAAAGATTTTTTTGTATATATAACTGCTCCTGCTTATAGTTCTGTAAATGTGTGGACTGATGCCTATGTTCATTACTACATAAAAACGTGGGCGGGGAGCTATGGACTCTCCCCATCGGAAGAAAAGAAAATGATCAGGTAAGCATAATTTATGTTTTTCTTCTTAAACGGGGAGAGTCCACAGCGGCATTCATTACTTTTGGGAAAACAATACCCAAGCTATAGAGGACACTGAATGCAAAAAACGGGCGGGTAGATGAGGCGGACCATTCGAAGGGCACCACAGCCAGAAATTACCCAAACTAGACAAAAAAAAAAAACACAAAAAAACAGCTGTATATAACAGAAGGACAAAAACTGAAAGGACTAAATAACTGCCCATCAATTAAATCCTGCAAGGCCCAGATAGAGACCGCTCAAAATCGCTAGATTCCACCGAGCACAAAGCCCCCAAAGAGGCCAAGTCCTGCAGGCTCCAAGCCCGAAAATTCCACATATTCTCAGAAGGTAATAAGAAAGGGAAAGACTCAACAAGAGATCTGAAAGCTCAGCAATTAGGGTAAAAAGGGACCCCAGCAAAAATCAAGCGCAACCCAAGGTTGCAACAAGACAAAAAAGCATAGAGAATGAACTCCAATGACCGAACAGAAGAAAGGGAGGGGAAAAAACCCTACCCCTCTCTGAATGGAAGTCCAAAGGACCATGAAATGACCCTATGAAAATCCAGAGGTACAAGGCAGCTCCCATACCTCACACAGAGTGCAGTCCGCACTCATGAAAGAGCGATCAAGAAAAAAAAAGTCACTCCCCAGAACTGCCTAAAATTAGCACCATTAGAACTTATTGTGCCCCAGATGAAGCCCCCGGCTCCAACGCTGCAACAAAAGTCTAGTAAACACCAGCCACGAAACTAGCCTATCAGGCTAGGAACTGCACCAGAAACTTCCACAGAGGGAACCTTTCAAGAAGTGCACAAACCCACTCCCTCCCAGGCAAAAAGAGCAAAAGCAGGAATGCATCCAAAACCCAGCAGAGAACAGCTCCCTGCTGAGTAAGAAACTACACTAAACTCCACCTATGGAGAGATCACAAGATCTGGAGAAGAAGCTCAAGCGAGCCCCCAGACCTCAGACTGTTAAAAGGATAACCAGCATCAGCAGCTGGATTCGAACCAACAACCCTTGAGTTGTAAGCCACAAAGCCAACCCTTAGGCTACATGGGCTGCTTTATCGAGGAAATGGACCCAGCACCAAACGACTGGCATGTCTGAAAGCAGGGAAATAAAGTATTCCCCGGGCTACCCAGGTCTCCAAAAAGGAAGAACAAAGAACTAAACGGTATCAAAAGGTAGGCAAACCGCGACCATATGTAACAAGACTGGCATGCTAAACTACTAAGCCAGAACAGAACATAGAAAATTCTCGGGTTCCAGAACTCAGGCCCAGAACCAGTTCCCTTCCCTACAAGAAGGAAACCACACTGAAACAACAGTGCTAGCACGATACCAGAATCCACCCCCACACAAAATCGTGTATGCAAGGCAGAGGGAACCCCCCTCCGCATCAGGCGGAAAATGTGGTATACCCCAATTCCCTTAAGGGGATGTGAAAGCCAAAGACAACTGCTCACCCACCCACAGGCACGGAGCGTGCAACATTAAACAGACGACAAAAACAAAATCGACTGAAGAGGCAACATCCGGCTGCAACAGCCGGCCCAGTAGATAAACAAATATCCAGCGAGCCCACCTCTAGAGTGGAAGTAGCTGTAAGAAGAGATCAAACTCTCGTTTGCTAGGTAGCTAAACTAACCATCAGGCTAAAAGAAGAGACAACACCTGAAGGAGCAAACGGATGTCTCAGGACCGTAAGGACTGAAGCACTCGGGATCCAACTAGGGGGTCTGGCCAGATATCCTAGACCAGGTCCAGAAAAACACGGGCCCCCAGAAACCGGAGCTGTCCCAAACTAGAAACCCCTGAGGAACCATAGGAACACCTCATACAGAGAACCATAAGAGATGCAATCGCAGCAACATCCAAAAGTCCTAGGACACTGGAAATTCCCTAAGCATCCCAGAGATAGAGAAAATAACTCGTCAAGAATCGAAGGACAATAGCCCCAAGACCAACAGCTAAGAAGTTGACAAGAAAAAGCGCACCTCTGCAACACAGTCTCCAAACGATCTATCTGGCTCAACCTCTCTGTAACCTCCCCAGACAAAGGGAGAAAACGATAAACGAGCATTGATATTCCAGGAAACGACATATCAAACCGATCTGACATAAGGAAAGGTGGTTCCAGGACAAAAAAGGAGACCAACACATTCTCCAGAGCCCCAAAAACCTGGGAGCAGACGAGAAGCAGCATCAGGAAGAAAATAGGCCAAAAATGCCCGAACTTCCAGAACCGATGACCACACAACCATTCCCAGAAAGAGAAAAAGGAAGCCTAAGTCACCTCGACCCCTTAGGAAGAGGTACGGAAGTAAAAAACCACAAAAAAAGAAGAGCAGGCCAAAAAGAATACCATAGGGGATATAAAAAGCCGCCCGACCTGGTACTCCAGATGTTTTAGGGAGTCATCTCAACCTCCAGTCCAATGGGGAATGAAGGATTCTAGCTCAGAGGTCAAAGAACGTTTAGGACCCTTCTTAGCAAGATCCTCTTCTGGAACCCTACCAACAATCAGGAACAGGACCAAGAGGACCGAGTACAAACCCCTTGATGCCCCACCCAAAAAGAATCAACGAAAACCAGCCTGACGTCAATGCACAAAAAGGCCTCCTCTCTTAGTCCCGACAAGGGCAGAGTCTCAAAACAAAAATAATTAAACTCTCATGGTTTTCCTCTCCACGGAAATCCCTATCCCAAGGGGAAGATTTATCTGTTCTAAAGGAGGAATCATAGCATAACGAACTTCTCATGTGAGAGAGCAACTCATCACCCAAACAGGTCAGCCAGATACACCAGCACCACGTGGATGGTATAGACTTTAAGGAACAGAAACCAGCGCCGACCAGGACCAGCCTGCTGCGGAGGGCACTTCCGAACTGAACCAGGTCACAGAAAAATCAAAACCCCAGCAGGGATAGACAAAGGATCTATAGAACTATGTAACCAACATCTTAACATGCAACTTCCGCAGAAGTGTCCAAGCAACCACAAGATCGCTAGTATCGAATTCCAGAGAAGAGATGTTTCCCAACAGGGAAACTATAACAAACATGAGTTTCCAAAAACAAAAACAGAATTTATGCTTACCTGATAAATTTCTTTCTCTTGTGGTGTATCCAGTCCACGGGTTCATCCTTTAATTGTGGGATATTCTCCTTCCCTACAGGAAGTGGCAAAGAGAGCACACAGCAGAGCTGTCCATATAGCTCCCCCTCTAGCTCCACCCCCCCCAGTCATTCGACCGAAGGTTAGGAAGAAAAAGGAGAAACCATAGGGTGCAGTGGTGACTGTAGTTTAAACAAAAAATCTACCTGACTTAATCGCCAGGACGGGCCGTGGACTGGATACACCACAAGAGAAAGAAATTTATCAGGTAAGCATAAATTCTGTTTTCTCTTGTAAGGTGTATCCAGTCCACGAGTTCATCCTTTACTTATGGGATACCAATACCAAAGCTTTAGGACACGGATGAAAGGAGGGAACAAGACGGGTACCTTTAACAGAAGGCACCACTGCTTGTAAGACCTTTCTCCCAAAAATAGCCTCCGAAGAAGCAAAAGTATCAAATTTGTAAAATTTGGAAAAGGTATGCAGCGAAGACCAAGTCACTGCCTTACAAATCTGTTCAACAGAAGCCTCATTTTTGAAAGCCCATGTGGAAGCCACTGCTCTGGTAGAATGAGCAGTAATTGTTTCAGGAGGCTGCTGGCCAGCAGTCTCATAGGCCAAACCGATGATGCTTTTGAGCCAAAAGGAAAGAGAGGTAGCGGTCGCCTTCTGACCTCTCCTCTTACCAGAATAGATAAACAAAGAAGTTGTTTGTCTGAAATCCTTAGTTGCTTGTAAATAGAACTTTAAAGCATGAACCACATCAAGATTGTGTAACAGACGTTCCTTCTTCGACGAAGGATTAGGACACAGAGAAGGAACAACAATTTCCTGGTTAATATTCTTATTAGACACAACCTTAGGAAGAAAACCGGGTTTGGTATGTAAAACTACCTTATCTGCATGGAACACCAGGTAAGGTGAATCACACTGTAAAGCAGATAACTCTGAAACTCTTCGAGCAGAAGAGATAGCTACCAAAAACAAAACTTTCCAAGATAAAAGCTTAATATTTATGGAATGTAAAGGTTCAAACGGAACCCCTTGTAGAACTGAAAGAACTAAATTCAGACTCCATGGCGGAGCCACAGGTCTATAAACAGGCTTGATTCTGACTAAAGCCTGACTAAACGTTTGAACGTCTGGTACCTCTGCCAGACGTTTGTGGAAAAGAATAGATAAAGCAGATATCTGTCCCTTTAAGGAACTAGCTGATAATCCTTTCTCCAATCCATCTTGGAGGAAGGACAAAATCCTGGGAATCCTAACCTTACTCCATGAGTAGCCCTTGGATTCGCACCAAAAAATATATTTTCGCTAAATCTTATGGTAGATTTTCCTGGTGACAGGCTTTCTAGCCTGAATCAGGGTATCAATGACCGACTCAGAGAAACCACGCTTTGACAGAATTAGGCGTCCATGGTGGCACAGATGACATGTCCACTAGGTCTGCATACCAGGCGCTATTAGAATCACTGAAGCCCTCTCCTGCTTGATTCTGGCAACCAGACGCGGGAGGAGAGGAAACGGTGGAAAAACATAGGCCAGATTGAAGGACCAAGGCGCTGCTAGAGCATCTATCAGCCCCGCCTGGGGATCCCGGGACCTGGACCCGTAAAGAGGAAGTTTGGTGTTCTGATGGGACGCCATCAGATACAATTCTGGAGTGCCCCATAGCTGAGTCAGCTGGGCAAATAATTCCGGGTGGAGTTCCCACTCCCCCGGGTGAAAAGTCTGACGACTTAGAAAATCTGCCTCCCAGTTGTCTACTGGGATGTGAATTGCTGAGAGATGGCAAGAGTGATCCTCCGCCCACCTGATTATTTTGGCTACTTCCATCATTGCTAGGGAACTCCTTGTTCCCCCCTGATGATTGACGTAAGCTACAGTCGTGATGTTGTCCGACTGAAATCTGATGAATTTGGCCGCAGCTAGCTGTGGCCATGCCTGAAGCGCGTTGAATATCGCCCTCAGTTCCAGAATGTTTATCGGGAGAAGAGCTTCTTCCCGAGACCATAAGCCCTGAGCTTTCAGGAAGTCCCAGACTGCACACCAGCCCAACAGACTGGCGTCGGTCGTTACGATGATCCACTCTGGTCTGCGGAAACACATTCCCTGAGACAGGTGATCCTGAGAAAACCACCAGAGAAGAGAATCTCTGGTCCCCTGGTCCAACTGTATTTGAGGAGACAAATCTGCATAATCCCCATTCCACTGTTTGAGCATGCACAGTTGCAGTGGTCTGAGGTGTATCCGTGCAAAAGGGACTATGTCCATTGCCGCTACCATAAGTCCGATTGTATCCATGCACTGAGCTACAGATGGCCGAGGAATGGAATGAAGAGCTCGACAAGTAGGTAAAAGTTTTACCTTTCTGACCTCCGTCAGAAATATTTTCATTTCTACCGAGTCTATCAGAGTTCCTAGGAAGGAAACTCTTGTGACGGGGGAGAGAGAACTCTTTTTGATGTTCACCTTCCACCCGTGAGACCTCAGAAAGGCCACTACAATTTCCGTGTGAGACTTGGCTCTTTGGAAAGTTGACGCCTGAATTAAGATGTCGTCTAGATAAGGCGCCACTGCTATGCCCTGTGGTCTTATCACCGCCAGGAGGGACCATAGCACCTTTGTGAAAATTCTGGGAGCAGTGGCCAACCCGAAAGGAAGAGCCACAAACTGATAATGCTTGTCCAGAAAGGCGAACCTGAGAAACTGGTGATGATCTTTGTGGATAGGAATGTGTAGATACGCATCCTTTAGATCCACGTTAGTCATATATTGACCCTCCTGGATCATTGGTAAGATTGTCCGAATGGTCTCCATCTTGAATGATGGTACTCTGAGGAATTTGTTTAGAATTTTGAGATCCAGGATTGGTCTGAAAGTTCCTTCTTTTTTGGGAACCACAAACAGGTTTGAGTAAAACCCCAGCCCTTGTTCCGCAATTGGAACTGGGTGGATCACTCCCATTGTATGTAGGTCTTCTACACAGCATAAGAACGCCTCTTTCTTTGTCATGTCTGTAGACAGACGAGAAATATGGAACCTTCCCCTCGGAGGGGAGTCCTTGAATTCCAGAAGATATCCCTGGGATACAATCTCTAAGGCCCAGGGATCGTGTACGTCTCTTGAACAGGCCTGAGCGAAGAGAGAGAGTCTGCCCCCTACTAGATCCGGTCCCGGATCTGGGGCTACCCCATCATGCTGTCTTGGAGGCAGCTGCAGGCTTCTTGGCCTGTTTACCCTTGTTCCAGCCCTGGTAAGGTTTCCAGGCTGCCCTGGGTTGGGAAGAGTTACCCTCTTGCTTTGCAGCAGGGGAGGATTAAGCGATACCACTCCTGAAATTCCGAAAGGAACGAAAATTATTTTGTTTGTTCTTCGTCTTGAAGGACTTGTCCTGGGGGAAAGCATGGCCTTTTCCCCCAGTGATTTCTGAAATAATCTCTTTCAATTCAGGCCCGAAGAGGGATGTTCAGTAGTTTGGATTTTGATGACACGTCGGCCAACCAGGACTTTAGCCATAACGCCCTGCACGCTAAAATGGCGAAACCTGCATTTTTTGCCGCTAACTTAACTAGTTGGAAAGCGGCATCTGTGATAAAAGAATTAGCCAGCTTAAGAGCCTTAATTCTGTCCATAATGTCCTCATATGAGGTCTCCGTCTGGAGCGCATCTTCCAGCGTGTCGAACCAGAAAGCAGCTGCAGTGGTTACAGGAACAATGCATGCAATAGGTTAGAGAAGAAAACCTTGTTGAACAAAAATTTTCTTAAGTAAACCCTCTAATTTTTTATCCATAGGGTCTTTAAAAGCACAACTGTCTTCGATTGGTATAGTTGTGCGTTTAGCCAGTGAAGAAACAGCCCCCTCCACCTTAGGGACCGTCTGCCACGAGTCCCGCATGGGGTTAGATATGGGGAACATTTTCTTAAAAACAGGAGGGGGAACAAAGGGAAAACCTGGTTTATCCCACTCCCTAGTAAAGATATCCGCAATCCTCTTAGTTACCGGGAACACATCAGTGTAAACAGGAACTTTTAGGTACTTGTCCATTTTACACAATTTCTCTGGAACCACCATAGGGTCGCAGTCATCCAGAGTAACTAATACCTCCCTGAGCAATAAGCGGAGGTGTTCTAGTTTAAATTTAAAAGCCAACGTATCTGAGTCTGTCTGAGGAGCAACCTTTCCCGAATCGGAAATTTCTCCCTCAGACAGCACATCCCTCGCCCCCATTTCAGAGCGTTGTGAGTGTATATCGGATACGGCTACTAAAGCGTCAGAATGCTCATAATCTGTTCTTAAAACAGAGCTATCACGCTTTGCAGGTAACACGGGCAGTTTAGATAAAAACACTGAGAGGGTATTATCCATAACTGTCGCCAAGTCTTGCAAGGTAAAAGAGTTAGACGCGCTAGAGGTGCTAGGCGTCGCTTGAGCGGGCGTAACTGGTTGTGACACTTGGGGAGAGGTTAACGGGCTAACCTCATTACCTTCTGTCTGAGAATCATCTTGGGCCACATTTTTAAGTGCAACAATATGTTCTTTAAAGTGTATAGACATATCAGTACAAGTGGGACACATTCTGAGGGGGGGTACCACCATGGCTTCTAAACACATTGAACAAGGATTTTCCTTAGTGTCAGACATGTTTAACAGACTAGTAGTAAGACAAACAGACTTAGAAATCACTTTAATCAAGTAAAAACACACTTTGACATAAACGTTACTGTGCCTTTAAGAGATAAAAAAGGCACACAATTTTGCAAAACAGTGAAAAAATGCAGCAAACTTTTCGAAATTTTTACAGTATGTACCTAAAGCATTAGTAAGATTGCACCACTAGCAATTAAAATGATTAACCCCTTAATGCCCAAACCGGAGCTACAGCAAGCAACAAACCGGTTAAAACAACGTCAGCACCTTGCCACAGCTCTGCTGTGGCCCTACCTTCCCTTAGGAACCAGATTTGTGAGGAAAAAGCTTCTTATAGGCCCTCAAACTGCAGCAGGACCCTCATGTGAAACAGCCTGAAGATCTAGTCAAATATAACTGCGCATCTGAGGCGCAAAATTAGGCCCCTCCCACCTTACACCGGTGCTGTGAGGCCTAAAGAAACACTCCTAAGTGTTTTAATAATAGCCATGTGGATAACTACCCCTGAAAGAAACCCAAAGGAACCTTCAAAGTGCCTCAAAAAACGATATTTTTCAATAAAAACCGTTTGCCATTAAGTAGTGTCAACCAGCATAAATTAGCCCTCTTATGTAAGCTAGCAATTCCATACTTAGTCTCTGAATACAGCTTACCCTTCCCTCATGGGGATCTTAACAGTCTTTTCTAGCATTATCACAGTCTTGTCTAGAAATAAATGACTGAACATACCTTATTGCAGCCTAACCTGCAAACCGTTCCCCCCAACTGAAGTTTTCTTGTACTCCTCAGTCCTTCGTGGTAACAGCAGTGGATTTTAGTTACAGCATGCTAAAATCATCTTCCTCCCTGCAGAAATCTAACTCTCTTTTCTGCTAGAGAGTAAATAGTACACACCGGTACCATTTAAAATAACAAAACACCACATTCACTTTACCCATCCGATTGCTTAGAGCCAGCAAAGAGAATGACTGGGGGGTGGAGCTAGAGGGGGAGCTATATGGACAGCTCTGCTGTGTGCTCTCTTTGCCACTTCCTGTAGGGAAGGAGAATATCCAACAAAGGATGAACCCGTGGACTGGATACACCTTACAAGAGAAACAAATACATCCTAACCGGATAATAAAAAAAAAAAAAAAAAAAGGGAGGGCAGCACCTCGCAGGTAAAGAAAAATGGATACACTAATAGGACCAGCCAATCAGAGACTCCATTCTTCTGAAGCTCAGAACTGGAATAAGATACCCCAAAGAAAAAGGTAAAAAGGATACGACAAGGAGATTAACATCATCCCCCCACGTCTAACCCAGCTTGCCGTCTGGCACGGGATACCGAGGACCCCTCAACCTATCAGGACTGGGATCCTCCAGCACTGCCAAAACATGCCGCAGTAGGACACGAAGGCGCTCCAGTCTAGAACGAAAAGCAAGACTAACCTCCACCAGGGGAACTGATGACCCCCAGGATTGGACCCCTGAAGCCTCAGAAGAAACCGCTTCCCCAAAAGGCTGATCCGACCCAGACGACCCCTCGTCTGACGAGCCCTGGTTGACAGAACACGGACAGTATCTCATCAGCATCTCCTTCCCTGGAAGTTGTAAATGCGCCAATGCCATAGATATGGCCGCGCAGAACCGTGCCGTAACCTCTGGAGGAAACAAGCCGCCTTCTGGAGAAGGTGTAACGGCATTAGAGACAGTATCTCATCAGCATCTCCTTCCCTGGAAGTTGTAAATGCGCCAATGCCATAGATATGGCCACGCAGAACGGTGCCGTAACCTCTGGAGGAAACAAGCCGCCTTCCGGAGAAGGTGTAACGGCATTAGGGACACCTGTTTGTGTAGTGAAAGAAGGATCTAGGGCACTCTCCTCCCGGGATATGGGGTCTGCAGGGGCGGATGGCTCGGCGGACTCTAAGTTCCCTATTTCGGGAGAAAAGAGCACAGTAAAGCGGCATGCGGAACATAACTGATAGGCATGGATTACCCGGCCATTTCATGCTCTTTGCAAGAAGTAGAATCTGAATCAGAGACATCCGCCTCTAAAAAATCAGAATCCTCCATAACTAGGCTAGAATTTATGAATAGAAAAAATAAAAATGGGAACCTTACACCTCCAATGGCTGGGGCACTCACCACCTCCTATGACCCAGACAACTAGCGAAACAGACTCTCTCCATCGCCACGCTGTCAGGAATACGGAAATGGTAGACTAGAAATGTGACCACGCCTGGTCACCGTGCAGGCCAAAGAAAAGCGCGCCAAAGCCACAAGGGCCATGCAGCCTGACCAAAAAAAAACCCCATTATGTTCCTATATAGCCATGAGGCCAAATATCACCACACATTAGCAGATAGAATAACATAACAAACATGATTAAAGTCTCCCCTGTTCAATAACCCCCCTCACGAGTTATTAACCCTCGATTCCATAAGATAAAGGAGTCCCACTGAGACCCTGACTCTTTGTTTACATTACAATTAACATATCAAAGTAAAATGAAACAATCTACTCGGAATCTACTTTGTGGAACAGAAACACGGCCCTTCAAGTGTGACAGATAGTAGCCTCGCTTCTGACATGGACTTGAGTGAACAAAGCAGGCAGCAAAACTTGTCAACGCTGATTGCTAAGGAGTTGTTAATATGAGTCGGGATGCTTTCGCAGAAAGACTCTCCCTGCATCTCCGGACTCTAACATTCATCCATGCTCTCACTGAGAGGCTGACAGGACTACTTAAAACTCCAGTCCCATTTCAAAGAGTACTACCCTCCATTAGAGACTATCTTTAATCTTCCGACAATTCTCTGCCAACCTCCTGTGAGGAAAGACAAAGAATGACTGGGGGATGAGGGAAGTGGGGGGAGGTATTTAAGCCTTTGGCTGGGGAGTCTTTGCCTCCTCCTGGTGGCCAAGTTCTGAATTCCCAAAAGTAATGAATGCAGCTGTGGACTCTCCCCGTTTAAGAAGAAAAACAAGTAAGTTGTGTGTTGTATTTTACAAAATGTGTTTATTATATTTACTTTGATTTAATACATTTGTTTTTACTGTAGGTTTAATATAATTTTACCCAATAGCTTAAGTGATTCACTTCACACGGCAAGGATTCAAGAGTATAGCTGCTTCCTGCTAATCTAGAAACAGGTACCTCCAAGTATATATCTGGCAAATAAAAATCCCCCTGCTATAACCTTACCCTTCATAGTCATTTTAGTTATTTCTTCTATTAATCATTGGTCTAATCCTTCATCCTGTAATGGAGGCCTATATAGAACCCCTATTCTAAACATGTTTTCCCCCAGTTTCCAGTCACACAGCTAGGTTCTACATTATCATTAGTTTCTACAATTTTAGTAACCTTAATATTTTCTTTTACATAAAGGATTATGTTATAGGTACTGCCATAATCAGAAATGTCAAGTCTGGGACAGGCCAAGACTCTAAATATGGCAAGGGACAGAGTGTTAAACAAATCAGGACATTAACTTGCCAGCTCTGGGCCAAGAAGAGGGGGAGTTACTGCTTTATTTTTTGGTAGTATTTTAGAAAACAAATCAACCCCTTAAATCACAAACATGTGCTCAATACTTATGCCCTTTTCTTACAATTATTGGCCGAACACAATTACACATCCCAGAGAGACAAAAGGTTTGAGTCAAACATGAGGAGGAATATCAGAATATGTAAAAAAAAGACACATTAAGCATAAACTTGTATTTAGGTTTCTGGGTTATGACATACACAAGAGGTTTGCTATGAACCATCATTTGCTAAAGACAGATTTAATTCGATGTGTTTAGAATCAGCTGATACTCACTTGAAAGAAGATTTCTTGATCAAAGCCTGTCCCTTGAGAAAGGCATCCGAAGTGCAATTATTCATTTCTGCTTCAGCTTCACTTTGCTTTTGTGATAATAGAGGCAAACTCAGGTCTTGTGTTTTCAAGTGTCTTAAATAGGTTTCAATGTTCCCCAGTTTGTCAAAAGCCTATAAAATATTGTAGTTAAGGAATTAAAAAAAAAAAAAAATATATATATATATATATATATTGGTAACAAAATTATAAAATTGATATGCTAAAGAATTACAGTGGTTCTTAGTTCTATACTTTGCAAACTGGTTATAACAATAATTATAATCATTTTTATCCTCATCTTTAACACTTTGGACTGTCAGAGAGGGCTTTGGCATTTTTTATGGCATATTGTAAGTAAAGTGTATCTAGAGCACCATCTACTGCTCAATTTTAAAAATAAAATTTTCTGACATAAGCAGATGTTAAAGAGATCTCTTAGGGTATGTGATTTTGTGTATTTGCTGTTGCTGACATAGCTTTAATAAAATAATACATAATAAAGATAACTACATAATGATTCCTTCATTCTAAACAATTTCTTATTTTATTAACTCTGATATTTTTAAATTCATATTTCCATAAACGCTTAAAAAAACTTCTGAAAATGAGGGGTATGTAATATATGTCTTAGTTGCAGTATCAGTGCTGCCCGTTTTGAAAACCCTAGCTAGCATTTTGCAGTGACACACAACTTTTCTGACTGTGTTGATTTGCTTACCTTCTATCATTTAAAGCAGAACTAATGAAATACAGTAAATGCATTGTAAAGGAGTATTTCCCTATTGTTTGCTAATAATTACACAAAATGTTATTTAAAAATAAAGAATCTCTTAAAGGTATATGAATCCCAACGTTTTTTATTTCATGATTCAGATAGAACATGCACTTTTAAACAACTTTCTAATTTACTTACATTATCAAATGTTCTTCATTCTTTTGGTATTTGTTGTTGAAAAGCAGGGAGTTAAGGTCAGGCGCATGTATCTCTTCAACAAAGGATACCATAGGAACAAAGCAGACTTGATAATAGAAGTAAATTAGAAACTTTTTTTTTAAAATCATGCTGTTTGAATTACAAAATGTTTTTTTTTTTAAAAAAAAGGTGCCTGAGGTTTACTCAAAGAAACTGCCGAATTAAAAAAGGTTGGGGTTGTGGACTCTCCATGTCCGGAAAGAATGAAATTTATCAGGTAAGCATAATTTTTTTTTCTTTTCTGTGACATGGAGAGTCCACAGCGTCATTCCAATTACTAGTGGAAACCAATACCCAAGCTAGAGGACACGGAATGAACACGGAGGAAGAAAAAGGCAGGAGGACCTAAGCAGAAGGCACCACTGCTTGAAGAACCTTTCTCCCAAAAGAAGTCTCAGCCGAGGCAAAAGTATAAAATTTGTAGAATTTGTATAAAGTATGCAGAGAGGACCATGTTGCCGCCTTGCAAATCTGTTCCACAGAAGCTTCATGAGGAGAAAGCCCAAGTGGAATGAGCCGTAATTCTCTCAGGAGGCTTCTGTCCAGCAGTCTCATAGGCCAAACAAATCAAACTTCTCAACTAGAGAGACAGAGAAATAAAAGTTGGCTTCTGACCCTTACGCTTTCCAGAGAAAACAACAAACAGGGCAGAAGATTGCCTAAAATCTTTAGTAGCTTGCAAGTAAAATTTTAGAGCCTGCGCAACATCCAAGTAATGCAAAAGACGTTCCTTTTGAGAAGGATTAGGACAAAAAGAAGGAACAACAATTTCCTGATTAATGTTGCGATCCAATACTACCTTAGGGAGAGACCCCATTTTAGTATGAAGGACCGCCTTATCAGCATGAAAAATAAGGTAGGGAGAATCAGGCTGCAGAGCTGAAAGTTCAGACAGTCTGCGTGCAGAAGAAATAGCAACAAGAAACAAAACAGTTTTATATCAACAACATGCATAGGCTCAAATGGAGCCAGTTGCAAAACTTTAAGAACTAAATTAAGGCTCTATGGGGGAGCAACAGGTTTTAACACAGGCCTGATTCTAACCAGAGCCTGTACAAAGGCTTGAACATCTCATAAATCTGCCTAACGTTTGTGCAAAAAGATAGACAACGCAGAAATCTGACCCTTTAGAGTACTGACCGATAAACCCTTATCCAGTCCATCCTGAAGAAAAGACAAAATCGGGGGAATCTTTACCCGACTCCAGGAGAACCCCTTAGATTCACACCAAGAAAGATATTTACGCCATATCTTATGGTAAATCTTGCGAGTAACCGGTTTTCGAGCCTGAATCATAGTTTCAATGACCGCATCAGAAAAACCACGCTTAGACAGAACTAGGCGTTCAATCTCCAAGCAGTTAGCTTCAGAGAATATAGGTTTGGATGGAGGAAAGGACCTTGAAGTAGAAGGTCTTTCTTCTGAGGTAACCTCCAGAGAGGTAGAGATTACATCCTCACTAGATCCACAAACCAGATCCTGTGAGGCCATGTAAGAGCTTTTAGAATTACTGATGCTCTCTCCTGATTGATACGAGCTATGACTCATGGAAGGAGAACAAACGGAGGCCCAGAGAAAGAACTTTTTGTTTATTTTCTGCAATGAGATTTTTTTAGTGAAGATTTTTCTGCAGTGTTTCACTGCACACACACACACACACATATATATATATATATATATATATATATATATATATATATATATATATATATATATATATATATATATATATATATATATATATATATATATATATAGTCTGTTTCAATGAAGGACTGCACTCGCTGGATTTAGATATAGGATTAAATATTTATTGTGGTAACGTTTCGGGGTTCCCAGACCCCTTCCTCAGACCAGACAATTGTGCATGTGAACAAAGTGCAATTTAAAGGTGCTAAGCCCCCTCTCCAACAATTACTGAAAATTGTGCCAAAACTTTGTCGTCATGGCAACGCCCTGGTTGCCAGGTAATCAATCTAACACACAAATCTATAGGTATAACAACATATTCTAAAATTTATATACATCAAGTGTCTATTCATCTCAGCATAATATTCATAAATGGTGACATTAGTGAACGCAATGAAGAAAAAGCCATAGTGAGTGCATGTGTCAGTGTATGCATATCACTGAATATATACGTTGAAATTAGCCAGCATACTAATAGATACATTCTTAATGCTCATTGTTACCAGTAGAGAGCCATATATGAGACCTTCATATTATAAACACTCCTTGTGGGATATCATTATATCTGGCAAGCAGAATGCAGTCAAATAAAAATAGGGTTAAGTGAAGCCCCAGCCTGGTTACACAAACCGCCACAACATTGGTCATTTTAGAATAGCCTCTGTGTTGCTTAAACATTATTTAGAATGAGCTAGGTAGCTTACCTAACATGCAACCAAAAAATTGTTTAGATGCATAGTGTTAACATTAGGTACCTGTATTGCATCGCTGCTGTGTTGCTGACGTATTGCTTATTGCCCGTATGTCACTAGGCAACCCCTAGAGTGTGTAACGATAGGCGCGGATATGCAAGATCCGACGTCTGCAACGCACTGTGTACGTCCACATGGCTAATTTGCATAGCCAGCTGACGTAGGCGGCTAGGCGTGAGCTGCATACGGCTATGATTGTATCTCAATTGTTTTACTCCAGTGTCTTACAGGGTAGGGTAGAAACGGGTCGTATAACGTATTAAAGATACATCAACCTATCTGGATGTTAAAACATAGCGCCACAAACTTATCAAGTACAATACGATCAGTCACATGTATATGTTCAAATGGGGCTATGTATGTACTCTATCTTACGTAGTGTGTAATATCAGGGCTATATGATAGTGTCATGTTATTAGAGCCTATGCACTATATGGGTCAAAGAGAACATAATGATCCACAAATGGGTTACTTGACTCTGTAATTAGGTATGTGAGTTCTGGCTTACCCCTGGGATTACCCATTAAGGTTGATACTAGAGAACCAGGACAAAACAATAACATACAAATTAAAGAAGTTAACATCAGGTATGAAACAAACCTGTAACAAACCTGTAACAACCCACTCATAGTGTGCATATGATAATTCATGTCATTAAATCTATATATACATGTATGTACACACAAATACATACACAGATATATATATATATATACAGTATATATATATATATATGTGTGTGTGTATACCCACACAATAAACAGTCAATATGAAGGAAAAAGCGGATAAACACATTTTTTAAAATATAAAAATACATAACCCTTGTGTCTGAGTGTGGGTTAGCTCATACATTAGGACCTCAAGTGGCTCATTATCATCGGTCCCCTGTTACAAGTGGCAATCAAGGTCTGGAATAAATAATGTATTCTGTGGCAGTACCTGGGTATACAGGGTTAAAGTCCCAATGTTTAGTTCTTCAGCATCGTAGTAGTAGTTATTACAAGCAGTAGTAATTCAATTCTTCCGTGGGGTACCCTAGTCCCTCGCCTTGGGGTTGCGGCCAGACCCTCATAGTATGGGATCAGAGTGTGGGTGTGCCAAATAACCTCTCTTATGTGTATTATGTGTTAAGCTGGCCCAATCTAGTGGGCGCCCCACTATAGCATGTGACCCCCACTAAATTTTCTGAGATGAGATCGCACATGGCAGTATGTTCTGCCTTGGGAAATGGAGGAAACAGATAAGCCAAAGAAAACCTCCAAGGAACCGCTAGAGCATCTATTAGAACGGCCTGAGGATCCCTTGACCTTGAACCGTACTTTGGAACCTTGGCGTTTTGATGGGACGCCATCAGATCCAACTCTGGAATCCCCCACTTGAGGGTTATCTGAGAGAACACTTCCGGATGGAGAGCCCACTCCCCGGGATGAAAGATCTGTCTGCTCAGAAAATCTGCTTCCCAGTTGTCCACTCCTGGAATGTGGATGGCAGATAGAAGACAATCAGGGGCTACCGCCCACTGCAGAATGCGAGTCACCTCCTTCATGGCTAAGGAACTCCAAGTCCCTCCCTGGTGGTTCATGTAAGCCACTGAGGTGATGTTGTCTGATTGGAATCTTATAAACTGTACCAACGACAGTTGAGGCCACGCTGATAGGGCATTGAAGATAGCTTCCAACTCTAAGATCTTTATTAGAAGAGAGGACTCCTCCCGAGACCACAGGCCCGGAGCCTTTAGAGGGCCCCAAACAGCTCTCCAGCCTGGCAGGCTGGCGTCCGTCACAATTTCCCAGGAAGGTCTCAGAAAGCAAGTGCCCCGAGACAGATGTTCCTGTGACACCCACCACACACTTTGGTAGATGGAACAAGAGAACTTTTTTTTCCAAATTCACCTTCCACCCATGGGAACGTAGAAAAGACAACCGCATCTCTGTAAGAGTTTGAGCTGGTTGAAAAGATGACGCCTGAACCAAGATGTTGTCTAGATAAAGCGCTACAGCAATTCCTTGGGATCTGATCACAGCCAATAGAGCCCCCAGAACCTTTGTGAATATTCTGGGAGCCGTGGCCAGGCCAAAAGGAAGTGCAACAAATTGGAAGTGTCTGTCCAGAAAAACAAAACTCAGATTTCCCTGTAAATGGGAATGTGAAGGTATGCGTCCTTCAGGTCTATGGTCGTCATAAACTGACCTTCCTGTACCAAAGGAAGAATGGAACGAATAGTTTCCATCTTAAAGGACTGAATCCTGGGGAATCTGTTGAGACACTTGAGGTCTAGAATAGGCCAAAAAGCTTCCTCCTTTTTGGGAACCACAAATAGATTTGAATAGAATCCTAGACCCTGTTCTGCTAGAGGGACAGGAACAATAACTCCCAGAGAGTATAGGTCTTTTACACAGTTTAAGAAGGCTTCCTTCTTTATTTTATTTGAGGATAGTCTTGACAGGAGAAATCTGTCCCTGGGAGGGCAAGACTTGAATTCCATTCTGTAACCATGTGATACTATGTTCACCGCCCAAGGGGTCTGGGACATCTCGTATCCCAGCTTGACGAAAAAGAGAAAGCCTGCCCCCTACCTGATCCACACTGGAATTGGGGGCGGAACCTTCATGCTGATTTAGAGTCAGCAGAGGGCTTCTTGTTTGGTTTTCCCTTATTCCAGGGCTGGTTGGATTTCCAAGAAGATCTGGGTTGATCAGGTTTGGAAGAGGGAGGACGTTGGTCCCTTAAAGTTATGAAAGTAAAAAAAATTAGAGGTCTGATGACCTCTAGGTCTATTCTTCTTGTCCTGAGGTAGGAAATATCCCTTTCCACCTGTAATCTCTTAAATTATCTCTGCCAGACCAGGTCCAAACAGAGTCTTTCCCTTGTAAAGTAAAGCTAAAAGCTTGGCCTTAGAAGAGACATTGGCCAACTAAGATTTTAACCACAGAGACCTGCTTGCTAGTACCGTGAAGCTAGACACCTTAGCTCCCAGACAAATTATCTGCATATTGGCATCACAGATAAATGTATTTGCCAATTTGAGAACTTTGATCCTATCTTGGATCTCTTCTACTGTAGTTTCCTGTGTAATAAGATCAGACAATGCATTGCATCAATAAGATGCAGCTCCCACAACCGTGGCAATACTCGCTGCTGATTACCACTGTAACCCCTGATGAATATACATCCTTTTTAAGTAAGCCTCTAGCTTCTTGACCATTGATTCTTTAAAAAAGCAAAAATCCTCTATAGGAATGGTAGAAATAGCCCCTTCTACTTCAGGAACAGTGCGCCATGAGTCACGAATGGAGTCCCCAACAGGAAACATCTTTTTAAAAACAGGTGAAGGGGAAAAAGTAACCCCTGGCTTATCCCATTCCTGAGCGATAATTTCAGACATCTTCCTTGGGATAGGAAAAACCTCCTCAGAAGATGGGGAATCATAAACTCTATCCAATTTAAAAGACTTTGTGGGGTTGACAGCAACCAAAGGTTCAGAGTCGTCTAAGGTAGCTAGGACCTCCTTCAATAGTAACCTGAGGTGTTCAAGCTTAAATCTAAAATTAACCTCTGAAGATTCTGAAGATTTCTCTGCTAAAGTGTCAGAGTCTGAGATCTCGCCTTCAGAAGCTACTGAAGTATTCTCCTCATCAGACATCTGATCAGAAAGCTGAGGCATATCATGCATAGCAGAATTCTGAGAAACACTTGGCTCAGAAGGGAGAAATTTTTCTTTACATTTCAAAGTCTTTGCTAAACAGGTAGAACAAAACTGCATAGGTAGGGCAATCTGGTTATCTATGTAAAGTAAACATCTATCTATAGAGATAGATTGATCCTGATCTGGATTCATAGTCTAGATAAAGGTCCCACAAGTAATGTAGAAATATAGGGATTCTTAATGCTTCAGAAGATTATTTTAAATCATCAGGCAAAAAATTAAATAAAAAGAAATATTGCAATCAATATTAGATAACATTGGTCTACCGGTCAGAAGAATATCCCACTAGTAATTAGTCTCTGGAAAAACTCCTGATTGCTGAAAAACATAAGCCAATTTCACAAAAGACCAGGCAGGACCAAAGACGGCTGTTCAATCTGTATAACCGCTCCACTCCATAAAAGCGAAAGTGCGTTCTACACGTGATCAGGACAAAAATCAACTGCAACACAGAAATGTACTGCGGTCTAAAAAGAGCGAAAACAACTGCAGTTTGATAAACTGCATATACAGTATTTATAAGAAAGTGTAAACTGACTAAGTATAAAAAAACTCAGCGCCAATCTCCTCTACTGTTACATAGAAGAATCCCGTTAGCCCAGTAAAGCAAATAATCCTCTACCCCAGAAACGCAATAAAAAACAAATTATGCTTACCTGATAATTTTGTTTCCATCATGGGGAGGAGAGTCCACGGCTTCATTCATTACTTGTGGGAATTAAGAACCTGGCCACCAGGAGGAGGCAAAGACACCCCAGCCAAAGGCTTAAATACCTCCCCCCCCCCAACTCCCCTCATCCCCCAGTCATTCTGCCAAGGGAAGAAGGAACAGTAGGAAAAATATCAGGGTATAAATGGTGCCAGAAGAACAAAACTAAATTTAGGTCCGCCTACCAGAGAAACTGGTGGGAGCCAAGGACTCTCCTCCCCACGATGGAAACGAAATTATCAGGTAAGCATAATTTATGTTTTCGATCTAAAGGGGAGGAGAGTCCACGGCTTCATTCATTACTTGTGGGAAACAAATACCCAAACTCTAGAGGACACTAAATGAAAAACGGGAGGGTAAAGGAGGCTGACCCTTATTCTGAGGGCACCACAGCCTGCAAAACCTTACTCCCAAAAACTGCTTCCCCCGAAATGGTAAAATTTTGTAAAAGTATGTAAGGAGGACCATGTAGCTGCGTTACAAATCTGCTCCATAGAAGCCTCAATCTTGAAAGCCCAAGAAGAAGCCACAGCTCTAGTTGAATGAGCCGTGATCCTCTGAGGAGGCTTATGTCCCGCTGTCTCGTAGGCCAAGAGAATCAAGGTCCTCAACCAAAAGGACAAAGAAGTTGAAGAGGCTCTCTGCCCCTTGCGCTTCCCTGAATACACCACAAAAAGAGATGTAGACTGTCTGATCCTTTGTAGCCTGAAGATAAAACTTCAAGGCTTGAACCACATCCAAATTAAGAAGTAACCTCTCCTTAGGAGGAGAAGGGTTAGGACACAAAGAAGGAACAACTATTTCCTGATTGATGTCACGATTAGACACAACCTTGGGAAGAAATCCCAAACCAGTGCGAAGAACAGCCTTATCAGCGTGAAAGACCAAATAAAGATGCTCACATTGCAAGGCCGCAAACTCAGATACTCTGCGTGCCGATGCAATAGCCAACAGGAAGAGAACCTTCCAGGAAAGAATCTTAATGTCAATAGAGTGCATAGGTTAAAACGGAACCCTCTGCAACACCTTAAGAACCAAGTTCAAGCTCCAGGGTGGAGCAGAAAGATGGGCCTGATTCTAGACAGAGCCTGAACAAAAGACTGAATATCAGGAAGCTCCGCAAGCCTCTTGTGCAACAAAACAGATAATGCTGAAATCTGTCCCTTTAAGGAACTAGCGGCAAGCCCCTTCTCCAAACTATCATGGAGAAAGGACAGAATCCTAGATACCTTAACCTTGTGCCAAGGATATCTATGCTTCACACACCAGGATAAGTCAGTCCTCCACACCTTATGATAGATGCGACGAGTGACCAACTTCCTGGCCTGAACGAGAGTATCAATCACTCTCTCCGAGAAACCTCTCCTGGACAAGACTAAGCGTTCAATCTCCACGCAGTCAGCCTCAGAGAATCTAGATTTTGATGTTGGAAGGGACCCTGTATCCCTGCGACAGGGTAACCTCCATGGCGGAGAAGATGACATCCCTACCAGATCCGCAAACCTCCGCGGCCACGACGGAGCAATCAGTATAGCCGAAGCTTGTTCTTGCTTGATGCGGGCCACTACACAAGGTAGAAGTGGCAACGGTGGAAAAATGTAAACCAGGTTTATTTAACCCCCAAGGCACTGCCAAAGCATCGACCAGCGCTGCCTGCGGATCCCTGGACCGCAACCCGTATTTGGGTAGCTTGCAATTGAGTCTGGACGCCATGAGATCTATCTCCAAAGTCCCCATCTGTGACAGATCTCCGCAAACACCTTGGGGTCAAGGATTGTCTGCTGAGGAAATCCGCTTCCCAGTTGTCAACACCCGGAATGTGGATTGCTGATAGCAAGCAGTTGTGGGACTCTGCCCATTCCAATATCCGAGATACCTCCGTCATTGCTAGGGAGCTTCTCGCGCCCCCCTGATGGTAAATGTAGGCCACCGATGAAATGTCTGGAATCAGATGAAGTTGAACGACCCCAGGAGAGGCCAAGCATTCAGAGCATTGTGTATCGTTTGCAGCAGTTCCAGAATATTGATCGGAAGGAGAGACTCCTCTCAAGTTCACTTTCCTTGTGCCATCCTGGCACCCCAAACAGCTCTCCAACCTGCCAGACTCACGTCCATGGTTACAATCTCCCAGGACGGTATCATGGAAGGATGTCCCTTGGGACAGTTGTTCCGGATGGATCCACCAAGAGAGGGATTCCCTCGTCTGAATGTCCAGAGAAATCTGTTGGGATAGGTCTGAATGATCGCCGTTCCACTGTCTCAACATACAAAGCTGAAGAGGTCTGAGATGGAACCTGCGAATGGAATGACATTGATGATGGATACAATAAACCCAATCACCTCCATACACTGAGCCACCGATGGTCTCGAGGAGGATAAATGGTGCCAGAAGAACAAAACTAAATTTAGGTCCGCCTACCAGAGAAACTGGTGGGAGCCAAGGACTCTCCTCCCCACGATGGAAACGAAATTATCAGGTAAGCATAATATATGTTTTCGATCTAAAGGGGAGGAGAGTCCACGGCTTCATTCATTACTTGTGGGAAACAAATACCCAAACTCTAGAGGACACTAAATGAAAAACGGGAGGGTAAAGGAGGCTGACCCTTATTCTGAGGGCACCACAGCCTGCAAAACCTTACTAACAAAAACTGCTTCCGCCGAAATGGTAAAATTTTGTAAAAGTATGTAAGGAGGACCATGAAGCTGCGTTACAAATCTGCTCCATAGAAGCCTCATTCTTGAAAGTCCAAGAAGAAGCCACAGCTCTAGTTGAATGAGCCGTGATCCTCTGAGGAGGCTTATGTCCCGCTGTCTCGTATGCCAAGAGAATCAAGGTCCTCAACCAAAAGGACAAAGAAGTTGAAGAGGCTCTCTGCCCCTTGCGCTTCCCTGAATACACCACAAAAAGAGATGTAGACTGTCTGATCCTTTGTAGCCTGAAGATAAAACTTCAAGGCTCGAACCACATCCAAATTAAGAAGTAACCTCTCCTTAGGAGGAGAAGGGTTAGGACACAAAGAAGGAACAACTATTTCCTGATTGATGTCACGGTTAGACACAACCTTGGGAAGAAATCCCAAACCAGTGCAAAGAACAGCCTTATCAGCGTGAAAGACCAAATAAAGATGCTCCCATTGCAAGGCAGCAAACTCAGATACTCTGCGTGCCGATGCAATAGCCAACAGGAAGAGAACCTTGCAGGAAAGAATCTTAATGTCAATAGAGTGCATAGGTTAAAACGGAACCCTCTGCAACACCTAAAGAACCAAGTTCAAGCTCCAGGGTGGAGCAGAAAGACGGGCCTGATTCTAGACAGAGCCTGAACAAAAGACTGAATATCAGGAAGCTCCGCAAGCCTCTTGTGCAACAAAACAGATAATGCTGAAATCTGTCCCTTTAAGGAACTAGCGGCAAGCCCCTTCTCCAACCCATCATGGAGAAAGGACAGAATCCTAGATACCTTAAACTTGTGCCAAGGATATCTATGCTTCGCACACCAGGATAAGTCAGTCCTCCACACCTTATGATAGATGCGACGAGTGACCAACTTCCTGGCCTGAACGAGAGTATCAATCACTCTATCCGAGAAACCTCTCCTGGACAAGACTAAGCGTTCAATCTGCCCGCAGTCAGCCTCAGAGAATCTAGATTTTGATGTTGGAAGGGACCCTGTATCCCTGCGACAGGGTAACCTCCATGGCGGAGAAGATGACATCCCTACCAGATCTGCAAACCTCCGCAGCCACAACGGAGCAATCAGTATAGCCGAAGCTTGTTCTTGCTTGATGCGGGCCACTACACAAGGTAGAAGTGGCAACGGTGGAAAAATGTAAACCAGGTTTATTTAACCCCCAAGGCACTGCCAAAGCATCGACCAGCGCTGCCTGTGGATCCCTGGACCGCAACCCGTATTTGGGTAGCTTGCAATTGAGTCTGGATGCCATGAGATCTATCTCCGGCGTCCCCATCTGTGACAGATCTCCGCAAACACCTTGGGGTCAAGGATTGTCTGCTGAGGAAATCCGCTTCCCAGTTGTCAACACCCGGAATGTGGATTGCTGATAGCAAGCAGTTGTGGGACTCTGCCCATTCCAATATCTGAGATACCTCTGTCATTGCTAGGGAGCTTCTCGTGCCCCCCTGATGGTAAATGTAGGCCACCGAGGAAATGTCTGTCTGGAATCTGATGAAGTTGAACGACCCCAGGAGAGGCCAAGCATTCAGAGCATTGTGTATCGTTTGCAGCAGTTCCAGAATATTGATCGGAAGGAGAGACATCCTGACACCCCAAACAGCTCCCCAACCTGCCAGACTCACGTCCATGGTTACAATCTCCCAGGACGGTATCATGGAAGGATGTCCCTTGGGACAGTTGTTCCGGATGGATCCACCAAGAGAGGGATTCCCTCGTCTGAATGTCCAGAGAAATCTGTTGGGATAGGTCTGAATGATCGCCGTTCCACTGTCTCAACATACAAAGCTGAAGAGGTCTGAGATGGAACCTGGCGAATGGAATGTCATTGGTGCTGGCTAAAATAAACCCAATCACCTCCATACACTGAGCCACCGATGGTCTCGAGGAGGACTGAAGGACAAGACAGGTGGAAGCAATCTTCCTGCGTCGCTAATCTGTGAGAAATATCTTCATGGATATAGAGTCTATTATCGTGCCCAGGAATTCCCCCCTGTTGCTGGGAACCAGGGAACTCTTTCCTGAGTTTATCCTCCATCCGTGAGATTGGAGGAGAAAAAGAGGAGCTCTCGAGTGTTCCTCTGCGAGACTGAACGACAGCGCCTGGACTAGAATGTCGTCCAGATATGGCGCCACAGCAATGCCTCTGGACCTTGCTACTGCAAGCAGCACCCCCAGAACCTTCGTGAAGACTCTCGGGCTGTTGCCAGACCGAAGGGAAGGGCCTCAAACTGGAAGTGTTGTTCCAGAATGCAAATTTCAGGAATATGAAGTGATACCTGTATATTGGCACAGGAAATTTGTTTAAACATTTTAGGTCCAGAATCGGGCGTAAAGTACCCTCCTCCTTTGGGACCACAAAAAGGTTTGAATAGTAACATAGACCTCTTTCTGCTGGAGGTACTGGTACAATTACTCAGAGACAAGAGAGGTCCCTTACACATTCTAGAAAGGCGTCTCTCTTCTCTGGTCTTAAAGACAGTTTTGACAGGAGAAATCTGCCTCTGGGCGGATGAGCTCTTAGCCCTATCCTGTAACCCTGGGCCATGACCTCCAGAACCCAAGGGTCCTGAACATCCTGCAACCAGACCTCTGAGAAGAGAGATATTCTGCCCCCTACTCGGTCCATTGACCGGTCGGGGGCCTCCCCTTTATTCCGATTTTGTCTCTGCGGGCTTCTTGTTCTGTTTGGATTTATTCCAAGACTGAGCTGGCTTCCAAGTTAACTTTGACTGCTCCGCTTATGCAGCGGGCTTGTCCGAACAAAAGGGACGAAAAGTAGATCCCTTAGGTTTAGCCTTCTTATCCTACGGCAGGAAGGCGCCCTTGCCTCCTGTGACCGTGGATATGATCGAGTCCAGTCCGGGACCAAATAGGATCTTTCTCTGAAAAGGAAGGGATAGAAGCCTAGATTTAGAGGTCATGTCTGCAGACCATGACTTCAGCCACAGAGCCCTACGGGTTAGGACGGAAAAACCAGAAATTTTTGCATTCAGGCGAATAATCTGCATATTGGCGTCACAGATAAAAGAATTAGCTACCCTTAAGGCCTTAATTCTGTCAACCATCTCAGACAGGGTTTTGCACCAATATGTTGCAGCTCTGGCTACCGCAGCTACCGCCGTTGCCAGCTGAAAAACAAACCCTGTGTGCTGAAACATCTTTCTCAACAGGTTTTCTAACTTTTTATCCATAGGCTCCTTAAACGACAAACTATCCTTGTCGTACGCTTCGCGAGCGTACAGATAGCACCATCCACCTTAGGGACAGTCCCCCATAGCTCGAGCTGAGCGTCCGTAACAGGGAAAAGAAGAGGAAAAGGATGAACCCGATTTCTCCCATTCATTTTTAATAATGTTAAACACTTCACTCCCAAGGGAAAGTGCAATCTGTGAAAAAATAGGGCTCTAAATAGTAATACTGTTTGTAATATGCAATATTTATTGACACAATAATTTACCAAATACTCACAATATATGGCAAATGAAAATTCACATAAAGGTATCTTTAAAAGTCCAAGTTAAAACTAGTCCACATGTAGCCAGCACACGCTCACAGGAAACAGGCTATCGATGTACCCGGTCAGCGTGTGACGTCAACAGCTGATTCTGCTCCAGCTATGCTTGCACACACAGGCTCACAAGATCACTGCCTCAACGCGTTTCTCGCCCCCTACTGGGCGTTTTCTCAAGAAGATGATTGACCTCAACCTCTTTAGTGACACAGATCAGTGAGATAGGAGTCATAGGAGACTGCTTTCCTCAGGGTGATTCCAAAAAAGGAGAGGAATCACTCTGAGGAAAGCAGTCTCCTATGAGTCCTATCTCATAGGACCCCCCCTGTTCAATAATCCCCCTTCCCTGGATATTAAACCTTGATTCCATAAAGATAATAGGAGCCACACTGTGACCCTGTATTCTTGTGTTATCATTATGTATATAAAAAATAAAACAATTTTACCAGAATCTATGCCGTGGAACAGGAACACGGCATCTCAAGTGTGACAGTGTAGTAGCATCGCTCCTGACATGGACTTGAGTGCAGGAAGCAGGCAGCAAAACTCATCAACGCTGATTGCTTATGGAGCTGTTAATGTGAGTCGGGATGGTTTCGCAGAAAGACTGTCCCTGCATCTGCAGACTCTAACTTTCACTACTTAAAACTACAGTCCCATTTCAAAGAGTACAATCCTCCATAAGAGACTACTCCAAATCTTCCGACACTCTGCCAACCTCCTGTGACAAAAGGCAAAGAATGACTGGGGGATGAGGGGAGTGGAGGAGGTATTTAAGCCTTTGGCTGGGGTGTCTTTGCCTCCTCCTGGTGACCAGGTTCTTAATTCCCAAAAGTAATGAATGAAGCCGTGGACTCTGCTCCCCTTTAGATGGAAATAAAGGTGACCAATAAAGAATCCCTTATTAATAAACCTTTAAACTCCCTTGCCCATAGTAAATGCCCATAACTCATACTATAAACTTAAGTGTCATGTCCTAAATATGACTCCTTAACTAATAAGGAGTCTTAGGTCCCTATGAAGGATCTGAAAGAGGATTAACCTCCTAAGTGCTGGTATCCTTCTGTACCTAGAAGGCAAAAGCACGTACCTTAGATCCAAATGCATGATGAATGCTGATCCTTAGGTGTGGCATGCCTCTTAGTCGCTGCCATAGACCTGTAGGAAAAGAAAGAACAGAGTAACCAACTCTGGCTTTCTGCAAAGGGATAGCAAAGGACTTCCTTGCCGCCTTTTAACTGCTAAAAGCCACCACTACTCTTACTCAAGAGATTAAATTCTTCAGACACAAATTTTGCACAACCTCCATTGACAGAGGCAAAGAGAATGACTGGGGTTTATGGGTAAGGCAGTTACACTTAACAGCTTTGCTGGGGTGCTCTTTGCCTCCTCCTGCTGGCCAGGAGTTGAATATCCCACTAGTAATTGGAATGACGTCGTGGACTCTCCATGTCATAGGAAAGAAATAACATTTTAAATGGCTCATATTCATATTCTTTGTTGCGCTTCTTGTACCATTGCAAGAATAGATATTTTCTATTGCCAACAAATCAAAATGCTTAGCGTTTCACAAATCCTTACTATTAATTGAACAATTAAACTATCACCCACATGCCTAGTGTCAATAAAACTTAAACGGTATAGATACATTGATCAGTCACAACATTAAAACCACCGACAGATTAAGTGAATAACATTGATTTTATAGTCACAATGGCACCTGTCAAGGGGTAGGATATATTAGGCAGAAATTGAACTGTCAGTTCTTCAATTTCATGTGTTGAAAGCAGAAAAAAATGGGCAAATGAAAAGATCTAAATGACTTTGACAGGGGCCAAATAGTGATGTCTAGAATACTGGGTCAGAGCATCTCCAAAATGGCAAGTCTTGTGGGGTGTTCTGGTATGCAGTGGTTAGTACCTACTGTAGCTGAAATTGCTGAAAAAAATAATGCTGGCCATGATAGAAATGTGCCAGAAAACACAGTGCATCGCAGTTTGTTGCATATTGGGCTGCGTAATCGTAGACCGGTCAGAGTGCCCATGATGACCCCTGTCCACCCCTAAAAGCGTCTTCAATGGGAACGTAAGCATCATAACTGGAGCATGGAGCAATGGTAGAAGGTTGCCTGGTCTGATGAATCACATTTTCTTTTAGATCAGGTGGATGGCAGGGAGCGTCTGCATAGTTTACCTGGGAGTAGGATGCACTATGGGAAGATGGCACGCCTGCGAAGGCAGTGTTATGCTCTGGGCAATGTTCAGCTTGGGTCCTGGCATTCATGTGAATTTTACTTTGAAACATACCACCTACCTAGAGATTGTTGCAGACCACGTACATCTCTTCATGGCAATGTTGTCCCCTGATGGCAGTGGCCTATTTCAGCAGGATAATGCACCCTGCTACACTGCAAATAAAGTTTAGGAATGGTTTAAGGAATATGACAAAGAGTTCAAGGTGTTTCCTTGGGCTCCAAATTTCCCAGATCTCAATCCGATTGAGCATCTGTAGGATGGGCTAGAACAACAAATCAGATCCATGGAGGCCCCACCTCGTAACTTGCAGTACTTAAAGGAGCTGCTGCTAATGTCTTGGTGCCAGAAAACACAGGAAACCTTCAGAGGTCTTGTGGAGTCCATGCCTCAACGCATTAGAGCTGTTTTGGCAGCATGAGGGGGACCTACATACTATTAGGCAGGTGGTTTTAATGTTGTGTCTGATCAGTGTATATAAATGTTAATAATCATAAGCTAAAATATATCTTATCACTGTATGCACTGTGTCTATAGAATAGTGTACAGATAACTTTGGGCAATGGGAAATTGAATATTCAGTTCTATAACATTAAAGGGACAGTGTACTGTAAAACAGTTTGTATAATACATTACACAATTTTCTTTTTGCACTCTTATGTCCCCTTCAAGTCTAAAACACCTATCATCCTGACCTTTTTTCCTGACTCTAGCACGCTGGATTTATTCAGCTAATAACAAGCCAGATCACCTGAGCCATTCTCCTCTAAGGAAGATTACCCTTTGGCAGTCAAACCTGTTTCTATCCAATGAACAACTACTGTAAATGGAAGATATGAATATTTTCCACTCTCACTTAAAAGTCATATTAGTATTTGTATTACTGGAAGTTTTTAATGAACATTACTGTAATTCAACAGTCCTCTTTACTTACCTTATTAACACTTCTAAAAAAGTCATTTGCTTCCTGTAACCTGGCTTGTCTTTTATCCATCAATTCACAAAATTCAGTGTGTAGAATGATCAGATTCTGAATAAAATTTTGCTGTTTCTCTTTTTCTTCACTGTCTTCTAGTAAATTTAACTTGGCTGCTTCCGTTTTTAATTTCTCAAAAATAGAAGTCCATTCCTAAAATAAAGAATGTTGATTATGGTTAGTGATTGCACTAGAAAAAGTTACATGCAGGGTAAGCCATGCTAGAGGGTCGTCTAGTTAGATGGTCCATAAGAATAACTACAGATAAAGTGGCTCACTAACATTGTGCAATCAAATGAAAGAATATGTGCTTATTTGTTAGTGTATTTTATTTAAAGGGACACTAAACCCTACTTTTCAGCTACCTTACAACAATACCTAAGTGGCCTAAACAGGAAAAATCAGACACAAAGAAAAGGTTTTTTTAGTCTAGGATACCTTACAACATGGCAGCATCTATAACTAAAATGAAATTAAAACGTTATACTTATTTCTTAAATATTTATACATCTAACAATTTCAAAAACACATCTCATTTACAGCCTAATCTTTGCATTGTATACATAATAATATCTAGTATTTTTTAAGGGTTTAAATGTCCCTTTAAGTATCCCTTTCAAACTATGACATCTATCACACTAACAAGCTGATTTGTTTCTAGCACTTTTCATTTTGAGGCTTACACAATAGTTAGATTTCAGGTGTTTCTCAGAGCCGAAAAAACATAATTTATGCTTACCAGATAAATTCCTTTCCTTCCGGATAGGGAGAGTCCACGGCTTCATTCCTTACTGTTGGGAAATACTGGGAAATACACCTGGCCACCAGGAGGAGGCAAAGACACCCCAGCCAAAGGCGGAATAGAGTTGGAGCGCCTAACAAAGGAAGGCTAAGGTACGATCCACTGACAGGATTAAGATGTATAAAAACAGTTTATTACAAACTCACAATCTAAAAGCATGGATCCATGCACAATCTTAGAAACACTGTTAAATACAATCAAAAAAATTATATAAAACGAATTCACAAAGGATTCCCCAAATTGGTGCTTAGGGGAGTGGATCGTTAGTTCCGCTTACCTTGGTATTCTAGGAAATCTTGTGAATAATTGAATATCTTGTAAATACTTGAATATCTTTAACTGGATTACTAATTGGACTGAACTCTATATATATAATAAATGCCAAAAATGTGAAATAAAAAAAACTGAATACAAATAAACTGAATACAAATAAACACGGCAATAATAAAAATGTGACCAAAGTGTTGAATTAATAATCAAATAAAATAAACACAGCAAATTCAGCAATGTACGCTGAGAAAAATAGATAAATAAAATAAATAAATGTGAATCCAATGTAGTTATAAAAAAATAGTGATGATGGAAGTTAGTGATGATGAAGAAAATCTAATAGTGATGAACAAAATTTATTTAGTGTCAGAAATAAAGTCAGTTTGAAATCAAATAGATGAACTATGTGTGAATCTTCAATTGTAAAAAAAAAAAAAAGTGTATATATATATATATATATATATATATGTATATATATATATATATATATATATATATATATATATATATATATAGAGAGAGAGAGAGAGAGAGAGAGAGAGAGAGAGAGAGAGAGAGAGAGTTGAGTTTCAGAGTTCAGCGCACATAGAATGGAGAAAAACAAATTATGGTGCAGTATGTCAGTACTAGGCAATCAACAAATAAAAGTGAGATTTAAATGTGCTCACCTTGTTTAAGCTCAAACATGTGAGGTATGTTGGAAGCATGGAGGGGATGTAATCCCTATCTGTGGTAAAGATGTTTCCAGCTGGTATGCAGAAACTTTTAGCAGGTGGAAATCTTGATATCCCTGGAGTAGAAATATGTTGGAATTTCAGACAAACTTCTCCTCTCTGGAGTTAGGTAGAGAAACTTTAATTCTTTTTGCTGAATTTCTTTCCTTGTTGCTGTTTATTTATTTTCCCCTTCTTTATACTTGAAAGGCTTCTCCTCTCTGGAGTATGGTATAAACTTTATGTATGCAAACCAATTAGTGCTCAGTTTACATACTATGAGATCAATTGTGGATATTATTTGCAGCACTGATGAGATGTGTATAAATGATGCTTGCAAGGACACAAAGTGAAATTTAAAATAAAAACACTTTTATTTTCCAATGTCCAATAAAAAATGATAAACAGAAATCCTCTTTAATAATAGTCCAGATCAGGAACAGAATAGGTGAGCAGATGAATTATAGTATATTTCTTTAAATCCGGTAGTGAGTTTTTTATCAAGGCAGGTGCAAAAACAGCTAGCTGATAAAAGTTGGTGATATTGTGGTATAGGATGCTGTAAGTACAGCTGAAAGTAAATTCCTTGTGGTGGTTTTGAGCTCTGAAAAGTTCCCAGAGTTCAGGTGGATAAGTTGGTATTTATGGTGGAAAACCGTAATAAATAGTTACATGAACTGCTGTAAATACAGCTAGATGATGATTCCTTGTGTTTTTTTGAGCTCTAGATAGCTCACAATATCCGGATGGATGTGGATTCTTAAGCCTGTCAGTGACAGGGCCCATTGCTGAAGTGTTTGAAGTCAGAAGTGGGCGTGCCCTTACGCGTTTCGTGAATTACATTCACTTCATCAGAGGGACTGTATATATAAAAACAAATCCAAACTTGATTCCTTGTATTGGTCCGGTTTGTAAATCCAATTCTTTAACGGTCTGTGGGAATCTTCATTAAGTCCTCCTGAATAAAAAATAAATACAATAGTGTAGATTGTCTTAAACACTATAAGTGTATAGACATACGCTTACCAGTTCAAAATCAACACATTTCAGCCTATTACAAGGCCTATTACAATACACTATTGTATTTTTTTTTTTTTCAGGAGGACTTAATGAAGATTCCCACAGACCGTTAAAGAATTGGATCTACAAATCGGACCAATACAAGGAATCAAGTTTTGAACGATTGAAGATTCAAACATATTTCATCTATTTGATTTCAAACTGACTTTATTTCTAACACTAAAGACATTTTGTTCACCACTACTACAATTAGATTTTCTTCATCATCACTAACTTCCATCATCACTAATTTTTTTATAACTACATTGGTTTCACATTTATTTATCTATTTTTCTCAGCGTATATTGCTGTATATGGTGTGTTTAAATTATTTGATTATTAATTCGACACTGATCATCTTTTAACTTTAGTTACATTTTTATTATTGCCATGTTTATTTGTATTCAGTTTTTGTTTTTTATTGCACATTTTTGGCATTTATTATATATAAGGAGTTCAGTCTAATTAGTAATCCAGTTAAAGATATTCAAGTATTCACAAGATTTCACAAGATTTCCTAGAATACCAAGGTTAGCGGAACTAACGATCCACTCCCCTAGGCACCAATTTGGGGAATCCTCTTTGAATTCATTTTATATAATTTTTTTGATTGCATTTTAATTAACAGTGTTGTGCATAAATTATGTTTTCCTTCCTATGATAGGGAAAGTCCACGGCTTCATTCCTTGCTGTTGGGAAAACTATACCCAAGCTCCAGAGGACACTGGATGAATAACGGGAGGAACAAAAAGGAAGAGGCAGACCCTATTCTGAGGGCACCACAACCTGCAAAGCTTTTCTCCCGAAGGCTGCTTAAGCCAAAGCAAAAACATCAAACTTGTAAAATTTTGAAAAAGTATATAAGGAGGACCAGGTAGCCGCCTTACAAATCTGATCCATAGAGGCCTTGTTCTTAAAGGCCCAAGAGGAAGCCATTGCTCTAGTGGAATGAGCCATTATCCTCTCAGGAGGACGATGTCCCGCTGTCTCGTAAGATAAGCGGATGACACTCCTTAACCAAAAAGATAGGGAAGTCGAAGTAGCCTGATGCCCCTTACGCTTCCTCCGAATAGACAACAAACAAAAAGGAAGATTGTTAAACTCCTTAGTAGCCTGAAGATAGAACTTCAAGGCGTGAACCACATCCAAATTGTGAAGAAAGCGTTCCGTCGATGAAGGATTAGGACACAAGGAAGGAACCACAATCTCCCGATTGATGTTGCGATCTGACACAACCTTAGGAAGAAATCCTAATTTAGTATGTAAAACTGTCTTATCTGCATGAAAAATCAGATAAGGGGGCTCACATTGCAAAGCAGAGATTTCAGAAACTCTGTGCGCAGAGGCAATAGCCAATAAAAAAGAGCACCTTCCAAGATAACAATTTAATGTCAACGGAATGCATAGGCTCAAACGGAACCTGTTGCAAAACCCGAAGAGCAAGATTTAGGCTCCAAGGAGGAGCCCAGATTTAAACACAGGTCTGATCCTAATCAGAGCCTTAGCAAAGGACTGCATGTCTTGAATCTCAGCTAGGGCTGGGCGATATGGGCAAATTTAATTGTGGTTTTCTTATAAATGACTATAACACCTTCATTATGCATTCTAAAGTTTACTTAACACTACAGAATATTAATGTACATGTTTCTCAATGTCCAAAACACTCTTGGAGAATAAAAATACCAAACAAAAAATAGTTAAAATAAAATTTGCTGCCTGTGATGTGATTAAATAGTAGCCACTAGAAAGTTATTAGGTCTTATGACGCACAACATTGTCATGTTTCCTTGGACAGTAATTCTAATTGTGGACAGTGGTATGATTAACAGATGAAGCAGTTTAAGCCACATACACACACAATTATTTATATATATAATAGAAAAATAAAGTGCACTCCAATGGGAATCTTGATAATAGTATCTCACTTTATTAGTGAACGTTTTCGGACCAATATAAGTCCGTCCTCAGACAAAAAAGTGTGTGTACAATCTAACTTACCCTTCATCAAGCATTATAACACCGTGCAGCAGCTGGACGCCACATTCTCCCGGGTACACCCGCCCCAAATTGTGACATCATCATCCCAGGCAGCGTGTGCCTCAGCTGTCAACAAACAAAACATGTATAGCATATATTTTTAAAATACAAACATACAAAAATATGTCCAACGTCAAAGCGATCACATATATGGAGAAGGAGAAAATTAAAGTGTGATCAAACCGTACATGCTGTAATTGATCATGCCTCAAGGTTGCCATAGCAACCTAATAAACAAAACAGAGGGACAGAAGCGATTGGGTAAGTCACCTCCAATACCATGAGCGATCAGCATCTGCGGACAAACACACCTTCGAACCAGATCAACAGACATACAGCAACGGTTTGCATCAGCAACAATACAAATCAATAAGAGAGAATATACGCAAATTGTATGTGCAAAAGATCCAAAAGCATGAACCCCTAGATATCGGAAGGCGAAAAAGGGAAGGACTAGGATCACATTCATAACAACTAATCATACCACAATAACCAAATAAACAGAGTTTTTGATGGGCAAGAGCCGATTGGATGCAGCATCCCTAATGCAGTGAACAGTAAAGTCGATGTTCAAAACATATAATGTATAATGTAATTTTGTACCCAGGCGTAGTAAACCAGACATGAGCGCTCCACAGCTGCCATAGCAATCATCAACAAAACATTGAAAATCGAAAAGAACGTTCACAGGTTTAGGCACACCTATACAGAACAACATAAGTACTTCGAACTAGGCGTTGCTAGTAATAAAACTAAAATGGGCAACCTCAATTTAAAGGGACAGTATACACTCATTTTCATATAACTGCATGTAATAGACACTACTATAAAGAATAAGATGCACAGATACTGATATAAAAATCCAGTATAAAACTGTTTAAAAACTTACTTAGAAGCTGTCAGTTTGGCTCTGTTGAAAAGGTAGCTGGAAAGCCCACTGCAAGTGGCAAATAAGACACTTCCCCCCTCCCCCTTCTTTTGCATATGAAAAGACCCTTTACACAAACAGGAGCAAGCTGGAGTAGGTAGTCGAGCGTATTCACATAAAACTTTGGGGATTGGTTAGGAGTCTGAAAATCAGAGCAATGTTATTTAAAAATAAGCAAAACTATACATTAATTTAAAAAAAAAACTTTATGGGCTATATAAATAGATTATCTACAAAACATTAATGCAAAGAAAAAATGAGTGTATAATGTCCCTTTAAAGTAGAACTATATCCCACTACCATTGTAACCATTACACAATCAAAGCCAATTAGTAAACAAAATCAATTAATGAACACATGGAAAGTGACTCTCAATAAAGTAAAACTAAATATATATATATATATATATATATATATATATATATATATATATATATATATATATATATATAAAAAAAATATATAAAATGAAAATAAAAATTAAAAATAAGAAATAAGAAACTAAAATAAAATACTAATAATAATAATAATAAAAATAAATATAAATAAAAAATATTAAAATAATAAAAATGAAAATAAAAGTGACTCTCAAAAAATAGTGATAGTGACTCTCAAAAAATGATAGAAATAAAAATAAGAATAGAGATGACTATCACAAAAGTAAGGCATATCATAGGAATGCCTGCCAGTCCAAATGGGTATCGAGTCCCTTAGGGCAGTGATTTTTAACCTTTTTTTTGCCGTGGCACACTTTTTTACATTAAAAAATCCTGTGGCATACCACCATCCCAAAATTTAAAAAAAATCACACATTGTAGCCTAATACAGCATATATATATACACATACACACAAACACACACATACTGTATGTATTGTGCTGTTATGCCATGTCTCCTAGAAGCTACCCCTGCACTAGGAGTAAAAAACAAGCAAAGTTTAAAAAATATGTCACACTGTTGTCAGTCTGCCGTGGCACACCTGAGGATCTCTCACGGCACACTAGTGTGCCACGGCACACTGGTTGAAAAACACTGCCTTAGGGATTAGAGTTTCCAGATGGTATGTCCACCTCGCCTCCCTTTGTAGTAGTAGCCTATTCCCATCACCCCCTCTGGACATGGGAGGTATGTGATCGATAATCGTATACTTGAGGTCTGTAACCTTATGCTGTAATTGCTGGAAGTGCCGTGCCACCGGTTGTTCTGAGTTTTATATTTATTTTTTATTTCATTTTTATTTATTTTTATTTTCATTTTTATTATTTTAATATTTTTTATTTATTTTTATTTATATTTATTTTATTATTATTATTATTAGTATTTTATTTTAGTTTCTTATTTTTTTTAATTTTCATTATATATATTTTATATATATATATATATATATATATATATTTTTTTTTTTTTATTATATTTTTTTGTTTTACTTTATTGAGAGTTGCTTTTCATGTGTTTATTAATTGGTTTTGTTTACTAATTGGCTTTGTTTGTGTAATGGTTACAATAGTAGTGGGATATAGTTCTACTTTAAATTGAGGTTGCCCGTTTTAGTTTTATTACTAGCAACGCCTAGTTATAAGTACTTATGTAGTTCTGTATAGGTGTGCCTAAACCTGTGAACGTTCTTTTCGATTTTCGATGTTTTGTTGATGATTGCTATGGCAACTGTGGAGCACTCACGTCTGGTTTACTATGCCTGGGTACAAAACTACATTATACATTATATGTTTTGAACATCGACTTTACTGTTCATTGCATTAGGGATGCTGCATCCAATCGGCTCTTGCCAATCAAAACTCTGTGTTTATTTGGTTATTATGGTATGATTAGTTGTTATGAATGTGATCCTAGTCCTTCCCTTTCTCGCCTTCCGATATCTAGGGGTTCATGCTTTTGGATCTTTTGCACATACAATTTTCGTACGTTCTCTCTTATTGATTTGTATTGTTGCTGTGGCAACCATGAGACATTCAAATTTGTTGAGTGCATTTTTGACATATAGTAATGTTTATATTAACATGCTTTATGTTTATATTAACATGCTTTCTGCATTCTTTATTATATCTGTATGCCAGTGTCCTCTATTGCGGAATGCTTGTTGATCTGGTTCGAAGGTGTGTTTACCCGCAGATGCCGATCGCTCATGGGATTGGAGATGACTTACCCAATCGTTTCTGTCCCTCTGTTTTGTTTATTAGGTTGCTATGGAAACCTTAACGCATTATCGATTACGGCATGTACAGTTTCATCACACTTTCATTTTCTCCTTCTCCATATATGTGATCGCTTTGACGTTGGGCATATTTTTGTATGTGCTCAAACGTAGCCCAAACCTATGCAAACCTCTTCATTGGAAAATTTGATGAAGAGATGGTATATAGTGATCAGGGTTATAGAGACTATGTGATAGGTTGGTACAGATACATCAACAATATTTTCTTTTTGTGGACAGGAGGAAGAGAAGAATTATTACAATTTGTGTCCCGGTTGAATCTGTCCAACGACCATTTAAAAGTGGAATATACAGTCAGGAGAGCGTTAGCTTCCTGGAAACAAGGGTTGCTGCGAGGGGAGAGAGCCTGAGGTGTGATCTTTTCAAAGGAAACAGATAGGAATAACACACTACATTATGAGAGTTTCTACTCACCTACACTGATTAAAAATGTACCTCTCAGTCAACTATTGAGAACTAAAAGGATAGTTGACGATCCAATGGTCTGTCAACAGAGATTGGATGAGATGGCCCAAAAAGTTGCCCAAAGAGGGTACCACAGGGAAGTGTTGGATCTAAATATGGCTAAAGTGGCAAAAATTGAGAGGAGTTTGTTTAAAAAAAACAAAAAACCCGAACCCTATGAAATTTTCAGTTTCATTTGTCTGCCAGTATGGTCTCCATAGCAGGAAACTTAAGTAAATTATTTTGAAACATTGGCATGTGCTGCAGGAAGATAACCAGGTTGGGAAAAAAAATTAATGACATTCGGCTCTTTTCATATAAACGTAATAAAAATATAAGGGAGGACCTCATTTGGGCTAATCTGGGCCCAACGAGGAAACCCTTGGAGGTGGTGAAAAAAAGGCTGTTTTGCCTGTATGAATCGCGCGCAATGTCACTCTATGCAACAGGGGGATTCTATCACACATCCACATTCAAGTAAAAGGATCCCAATTAAGGGACGGTTCTCTTGTAATTCTAAATATGTAATTTATGTGGTTAAATGTCCCTGTGGGTTGGCATACGTAGGGGAAACCACACAGTTTGCGTAAGATAGAATAAGCCAACACAAAGCACCAATTGGGAAATATGATGAGGATGTCCCTGTGGCACAACACATTACCCTAGCTGTCAGGGAGCCAGGAATCAGACTGAGACGAGAAGTGCAAAAATAATCACACCTTTATTAATAGCAAAAAAAAAAAAAAAAACGTCCACAAGTCAAATAACTAGCCAGGAGTCAAAACCAGAGCTGGTAGTCAGATGAGCCAACTCAGGAGCCAAAGCGAATAGTCAGACGAGCCGGAATCAGGAACAAGGAAAACAGCAGAGTCAGGAACAAGCCAGGGATCAGTAACCAGGAAGGACGTCAAGCAGCCAGGTAATACACAGGAATTCTCACAAACAGGTCTGAGACAACGCAAAGTCAAAGCATACTGAACAGAGGCCCTTTAAATAATAAGTGATGACATCACAATTCGAGACTGCATCCTGTCTCACATGGATGATGCACACCAGTCTGGCCATAAAAGGAAGTGCAGGAAATGAGAAGCATCCCCCAAAATGCACCACAGTCAGGAAGAGAGGTGAGTAAAATGGCTGCCAGCAGCACATGGCAAACACAACATGGAAAAAACCCTGACAGCACCCTCCCCTCAATGACCCCTCCCCCGCGGGAGGACAAAAGGCTTATTGGGGAAACGGGCATGGAAGGCACGGAGGAGGGCGGGAGCATGAACATCAGAGGAGGGAACCCAAGAACACTTCTCCGGACCGTAGCCCCTCCAGTGAACCAAATACTGTACACGGTCCCTGGACATACGAGAGTCAATAATGCTGCTGACCTCATACTCCTCATGGTTGTCAACAAAGATAGGACGGGAACGAGGCAACACAGTGGTAAACCGATTACAAACCAATGGTTTCAAGAGGGAGACATGAAAAACATTGGAGATGCGCATAGCAGGAGGAAGGTCAAGAGCGTAGGCCACAGGATTAACCCGTCGGAGTATTCGAAAAGGACCAACATAACGGGGAGCCAATTTATTGGAAGGCACACAAAGGTTCAAGTTGCGGGAGGACAGCCAAACTCTCTCACCAACCTGGTAGGAAGGTGCGGGCAGACGCCTACGATCAGCCTGGAACTTTTGGCGCTGCATAGAACGATGAAGGCAATCCTGAATCTGCACCCACGTAGAACGGAGTTGCCGGAGATGCTCCTCCAAAGCCGGAATACCCTGAGACATGAATGAATCGGGCAACAAGGATGGCTGAGACCCATAATTCGCCATGAACGGGGATAACTGGGAGGAAGCATTAATAGCACTATTCCAAGCAAAATCTGCCCAAGGTAACAGTTCAGACCAATTATTGTGGTGATCTGAGACATAGCAACGGAGGAACTGTTCCAGAGCTTGATTAGACCGTTCCGCAGCCCCATTGGATTGAGGGTGATATGCTGAGGAGAAGGAAAGCTGGATTCCCATTTGAGCACAAAAGTAACGCCAAAATCTGGAGACAAACTGGCTACCCCGGTCCTACACTATCTCCTTGGGAAACCCATGTAAACGGAAGACCTCCCGGGCAAAAATTGAAGCAAGCTCCTGAGCGGTAGGCAGCTTCATCAAGGGAATGCAATGTGACATTTTAGAAAAACGGTCAACCACCATAGGGATAACAATATTGCCATTGGTAACAGGGAGCTCGACAATGAAGTCCATGGAAAGATGTGTCCAAGGATGCTCTCCATTAGCAATAGGTTGAAGAAGACCCACAGGAAGACGTCGAGGAGTCTTATTCTGTGCACAAACTGAGCAGGAGGCAACATACGCAGCAACATCAGAACGAAGACCTGGCCACCAGAATTGTCGAGTGACAGACCAAATCATTTGTTTCTTGCCTGGGTGACATGCGGCTTTAGGATAGTGTTAAGTGTGCAAAAGTTTAGTTAGAAGATTCTCAGGAACAAAACACCACTAGGTTTCTCAGGAGGTGCATTGGTTTGTGCAGCCAGGATCTCCTCCCCCAAGGGAGAAGTCAAATTAGTACGTATGGTAGTCAAAATATGGTCAGGAGGTATAACAGGAGTAGGTACAGACTCCTCCTTGGACAGAGGCGAAAACTGTCGAGAGAGGTCATCAGCCCTAACTTTCTTACTACCAGGCAGGTAGGAGACCACATAATTAAACCAAGACAAAAATAGCGCCCATCTGGGCTATCGGGGTGACAAACGTTTTTCTTCAGATAGATAAGTTAAATTCTTGTGGTCAGTAAGAATGAGCACTGGCACGCTAGTACCCTCGAGAAGATGCCTCCATTCCTTAAGTGCCAAAATTATGGCCAGTAATTCCCTGTCGCCAATTTCATAATTGCACTCCGCTGGAGACAATTTCTTAGAGAAGAAACCACACGGATGCAAGGAACCGTCAGGCGTAGGACGTTGAGACAAGAGGGCACCTACTCCAGTCTCAGATGCATCAACCTCAAGAACGAAAGGCAGGACAGGGTTAGGATGAGCCAGAACTGGAGCAGCAGCAAAGGCAGTCTTAAGACTATCAAAGGCCTTAATGGCAGTAGGCAACCAATGGAGTGGATCATTCTCTTTACGGGTCATGTCTGTGATAGGTTTGACCAAGGAAGAAAAGTTTTTAATAAACTTTCTATAGTAATTGGCGAACCCCAAAAAACGTTGAATAGACCGAAGACCAACTGGGCGAGGCCACTGCAGAACTGCAGATAACTTGTCAGGATCCATGGAGAACCCTGCAATGGAGATAACATAACCTAGGAAAGTTACTTGAGTCTGATGGAACTCACATTTCTCGAGTTTACAAAACAGGCCGTTCTCATGTAGTCTCTGAAGAACCCATGTAACATCAGAACGATGAGCCTCAAGTGTGGGTGGAGTGTATGAGGATGTCGTCTAAGTACACCACAACATACTGTTGCAACATATCTCGTAGGACATCATTAATAAATTCCTGAAAAACAGCAGGAGCATTACATAGGCCAAAGGGCATTACAAGATACTCATAATGCCCGCTCCTGGTGTTAAATGCTGTTTTCCATTCGTGACCCTCCTTAATCCTAATGAGATTGTACGCTCCTCTCAAATCAAGTTTAGTAAAGACCGTAGCACCTTTGAGGCGGTCAAAGAGTTCCGTAATAAGCGGAATAGGGTAAGCATTCTTAATAGTAAGACGATTAAGACCCCTATAATCGATGCATGGTCTTAACTCGCCACCCTTTTTCTTCACAAAGAAGAAGCCAGCCCCTGCAGGAGAGCAGGATTTGCGGATTAACACCCCGCGACAGAGCGTCGGCAACATACTCCTCCATAGCACAATTCTCTGTAACAGACAGAGGGTACACCCGGCCCCGAGGAGGAATGGCTCCGGGTTGCAGGTCTATGGCACAATCGTAAGACCTGTGAGGAGGCAACGTACCGCCACGCACCTTGTCAAACACGTCTAGGAACTCTCGGTACTCCTCTGGCAATTGAGATACCGAAGAAGTGCACAAGACTTTAACTGGTTTTCGAAGACAAGTGGAAATACATTGCAGGGACCACGACAAAATTTCGGACCTGCGCCAGTCGAGACTGCGATTGTGCTTTTGGAGCCAGGGATAACCCAGAACAACCGGAAAATAAGGAGAGTTTATCACCTGGAACTGGAGGGTTTCAAAATGGAGAGCCCCAACAGCCATGGACAACGGAACATTTTCGTGAGTAACGAGTGCGGGCTGAAGGGACCTGCCATCAATGGCCTCAATAGCAAGCGGAATGGACCAAGGCAAAACAGGAATGGAGTGCTTTGATACAAAAGCACCGTCAATGAAATAGCCTGCAGCACCGGAGTCAACAAGAGCCTGAGTGACTATGGAGGAGTCCATCCAGGAAAGGATAACCGTGACCAAAGGTTTCTCCTTAAGCGGGTTCCGGGGACGAAGGTAAACCACCCAAGGTCTGCCCCCGACAGGACCTTGGGTGTGAGCGTTTCCCGGCCGTGCAGGACAAGTCTTCAAAAGGTGCCCCTCCCTCCTCCTAAAGTCCCTCTCCGCCACGGAGAGACGCGTGAATCCCAGCTGCATCGGCTCAGCAGTACCTGGTGACTCGGAACCAGGAGGCATGGGAGGAGAGGGAGGCATGGGTGGGAACGAACACATAGAAGACAACAGAACAGGAGGCTTCCGCAAGCGCTCCTTGAAAGAGGACCTCTCTCTGAGTCTGATGTCAATTAGGATCAAAAAAAGACACCAATGTCTCAAGATCCTCTGGTAAATCTCTGGCAGCAACTTCGTCTTAAATCGCATCAGAAAGTCCATGAAAGAAGGCGGCAACAAGGGCTTCATTGTTCCATCCTATCTCTGCGGCAAGCGTACGGAACTCAATAGCATACTGAGCAACAGATCTTGTACCTTGCTGAATGGACATGGGTTGTTTAGTAGCAGAGGAGGAGCAAGCCGGAACATCAAATACTCTTAGAAAGGAGGCCACAAATTCAGGGTAATTTGAAATCACAGGTTTATTAGTCTCCCAAAAGGGATTAGCCCCAGCAAGAGCTGTGTCAGAGAGTAACGAGATGAGAAATCCCACCTTAGCTCTGTCAGAGGGAAATGTCTGAGGTAACATCTCAAAGTAAATGCCCACCTGGTTCAAAAACCCTCTGCACTGAATAGGATCGCCTCCATATCGCTGAGGTAGAGGTGCAGAACCAGACATGCTCCTGGTAGGCATAGGTGCAGCAGCGGAAACAGGAGCAGCCATAACATGCGGAACACTTTGGTCCAGATGTGCAGTGCGAGTCAGCAGGGTTTGCAGGGCTAGTGCAAATTGATCCAATCGGTGATCCGGTTCATCCATCCTGGAAATGATGACAGGTAAAGGTGGATTATTAGCACCATCAGGATTCATGGCCTTTGCGTAATGTCAGGGTGCCAGGAATCAGACTGAAACGAGAAGTGCAAAAATAATCACACCTTAATTAATAGCAAAAAATAATAATAAGTCCACAAGTCAAATAACAAGCCAGTAGTCAAAACCAGAGCTGGTAGTCAGACGAGCCGAGTCAGGAGCCAAAGCAAATAGTCAGACGAGCCGGAATCAGGAACAAGGAAAACAGCAGAGTCAGGAACAAGCCAGGGATCAGGAACCAGAAAGGACGTCAGGCAGCCAGGTAATACACAGGAACTCTCACAAACAGGTCTGAGACAATGCAAAGGCAAAGCATACTGAACAGAGGCCCTTTAAATAATAAGTGATGACATCACAATTCGGAGACTGCATCCTGTCTCACATGGATGATGCACACCAGTCTGGCCATAAAAGGAAGTGCAGGAAATGAGCAGCATCCCCCAAAATGCACCACAGTCAGGAAGAGAGGTGAGTAAAATGGCTGCCAGCAGCACATGGCAAACACAACAGGGAAAAAACCCTGACACTAGATTCCCATAATAAAAGCCAACTTAGATTGCAGATAGTGGATGGAGTTCCTCCCCTCCACCGTGGGGGAGATAGACAGAAGTTACTTTTCAAAAAAGAAGCTCAGTGGATCAGGAGATTAGATACCCTTGCAACGAGGGGTCTAAATAGATATATCTCCTGGTGTAACTTAGTATGAAATACTTTTTAGGGCAAAAATGGTTGATGAGATTGTAGGGTGAAGAGGGTTGGTTTCTTTTTTCACAATCTCTATCCTGACAGTGTATATACTGTAAAGATAGCAATTCCGTGTAAACATATATATTGTTTGTTGCCGATTTCAACTTAAGATGTGAGGTATGAACATAGCGAATTTATATAAGTTAATATAAGTTAAAGATGTATGCTGTGTCTTCCTCCATCTGATGACGTATATATGGGAGTTGAATGGTATTAACCAATAAGGATTCAGTTATGACCTAGAAAAGGCATCCTGTTCGTACACACGCCATACTCCTTGACAAAGGGTGGAGTCCCGAAATGCGCGTCTGAGATCTTGTGACGCCATCAACTGCTCTGGTCAGTGTAACTGCACGCTGCATGCCGTTTACTGGAGGAATAACGCTGATTACCTACAAAGACGGAAATATTTATGGAAAACGGTGGCAGTGAGGTAGGAGACCGAGAAACCGGCTACAGACTGAATCATTTGCATACATTTATACTAAGACTCACGAACATCACAGACCACACATTTGTGACACGGACTCACTAGTAACAAACCGCAAGTGTGGTGGCAAGTTTATGAGTATACTAAGTGGGGATATTGGTGGTCGGTGTGAAGATTGAGCCATAAGCTGTTATGTTTTTGCGATTGTCTGTATCACTGCCACATGAATATACAGACTTTTTATTAAAATAGCGTTAAAGGGACACTGAACCCAAATTTTTTCTTTTGTGATACAGATAGAGAATGGAATTTTAAGCAACTTTCTAATTTACTTTTGAAAAAGAAGGCATCGAATCTATTTTTTTAGTTCAGGAAAGCACTTGTTTATTGGTGGGTGAATTTATCCACCAATCAGCAAGAACAACTAAGTGTGTTCACCAAAAATGGGCCGGCATCTAAACTTACATTCTTGCATTTCAAATAAAGATGCCAAGAGAATGAAGAGAATTTGATAATTGGAGTAAATTAGAAAGTTGCTTAAAATTGCATGCTCTATCTGAATCACGAAAGAAACAATTTGGGTTCAGTGTCCCTTTAACTTACTGCAGAAGTTACAGGTCACAGACCAATGTCAAACCCAATAAAGCGATATTTCATGTCAAGTTTAGCCTGGTGAAATACTGGTAATATACTGGACGACAGAACTGGCAAATCTGGAAAGTGATACTTTGTTTTAAGTCCTGTTTGATGAAACAATTATAACACACTGGGACTGTATAACTTGAAAGTGTTGACAATAGGTGTAAAATCACCTCCACTCGGGAATCTTTGAATCTAAAAAGCTGGGGTCTATATACATTATAGTGACTTTGTTTGCAGGTGATGCTGGTCATTTCACCCTTGGGGACTGTATATATCTGAATTTTCCTTTTTGTTCTTTATAAATTGGAAAATTTTTATTTATTTTGTTGCCAATAGATTGGTAATTTTTTTTATATTTTTTATGTTTCTTGGTGGATGTGGATTTGAGTGAGAAGGAGTATGTGAATGAGATGAGTTCCTTATATGATGACATCGTTGTAATGATTTAAGTATCTATATCTGAATAAATTGTTATATAATCCAGTGCTGGGATCTTTTTGTATTAGATATCTTAATTTGTTCACCAGAGTGAGCGATACTATTATATATTTATTCTATCCAAATAACAAATACTTTAGCATATTTAGTTAGAAAAAAAAAAAACATAAGCTCTCATAACTTTGACCAATCATAGTTGCCACTTGGAAGTTCCGCAAAAAGAAGCATTTTTAATCAACAGAATCAGAGTAAATTAATATCAAAATTCAGTGCATTAACCTAAGTCTGTTTATAGATTCAACTAACTGTTTACTTGCTAAATATTTTGCTTCAGCACAAAGTCCTGTTGCTTGGCAACAGCATGAATGATGCTTTATCTCAGAATCATTCAAAACTCTGCAACTGAAAACTTTTCAATTTGGCCAAGTTACTGATTATTATCTGGCTGGTAATGGACATGGGCATTTATTACCTGGTGACACTCCAGAGGTTACAAGATTACCTTCATTTCCTATCTCAGTGGTAGGATTTCAGATTGTAGCTCTCAAATGTGCATTTAGCACAGTAAATGAGCCTTTTTCTTTTAGAAGGAAATTGTATAAACTATTTCATATAGGCTTCTTTAAAACAAATAATACACATTTAATGTAATTATAAACCAGTCCATACTGCACTGAAATGCCGTACAAAATCATATCGCCATATGTGTTGGTGAGCATAATGCTGGCTTTCTAAAACAATGTATATTATGATTGCTAAAATATATCTTTACTTTTATTTAACAGAACACATTTATGTGCTTCAATGTTAAACGCCAGTGTCTGTAAATACCCTATCAAAACGTCTGACTTCGGCTTTAGGAACATACCAGATACTAGATGCACAGAACATAATATTTGTGTCCGTCATGGACCTTCATATAGAGATTAGAGACTTGTGTAGGTAAGTGCAACAGCAAAACATCCTAAAGTTTCAGATTTAGTTTCACATTAGAAAATTGTGATTAAAGCTCCATAATAGTCTAAAAATTAAATGGTCTAATTAGTAGGAGTGTATAATTTTAAGACTATCAACTCGCAAAGGGTGAGTGAAAACCACTGCTGATCCAATCAGCAGCACTAGTCGCACAACTCAGATGTGCACTACTGATTGAATCAGCACAGGTTCCGTTTTGAGACTATCAGTGCTCTGCAGGTCCTGCGCTGCGCTTCTTTTGTATGTTTAAATGGACATGAGACCTAAAATATATTTTTCATGATTAAGATAGAGAATACAGTTTTAAACAACATTCCAATTTACGTCTAATAGTTAATTTGCTTCATTCTTCAGAAATCCTTTGTTGAAGAAATAGCAATGCACATTGGTGAGCCAATCACACGAGGCATCTATGTGCAGCCACCAATCAGCCAGCTAATGAGCCTATTTAGATATGATACTCAACAAGGGATATCAAAAATGTTACGGTTACCCTTAGTCTCGCTGAGAGATGGACCGCTTAGTAGCCTGGATCCCTATTGCTAAAGAGGGGAGAAGCTGCTTTCCATAGTATTCTATATGAGTCTCGCAAATATAGAATAATCTCCCTTAGCTGCAGTACCGCTAGGATACCCTTCTGCCCACAAAAACGAGTCAACGCTGCGATTGAGGGTCAAACAAGAACTCAGGACTGGGATGCCCAGCCTGCTTTTTATTAAGGTTACATGCACACAGGGCACTCCCAGGGGGAGAGGGGGGGAAGCACAAAATCCCCCATCACACATTTAGATAGAGAGCACTGTCCTTTGACAGGCCACAATAGGATTACAGTACTTAAGATAACAAGTTTACAAGTTCATCTTATCAATTAGCAGTCTGGCTCCAGAGGTGATTAGACAATAGTTTCTAAAAGCTGAAAAAAAAGAGTTAACTCTTTATGAAATGATACTTGTTACGGTTTTCTTGGAGCCCTTCTTAGGCGCTGGCTTGCTGGTTCAGGCATTGCTGCTGGGAAATAAGCTCTTCACAACAAAATAACTAATGCTTCTGTAACAGTGCTCCCTTTCTGTGGAACACTCTGGCAGACACGGTCTGACCCCTTTTCGGGGCAGACTAAGGCTGTCCAGACCGCTGATTATGCGGGGCTGAGGTCGGTTTGTCTGGACAACCCGTCGGCGTTGCCATTCTGTTTCCCAGGTCTGTAAGTAATGGTGAAATTGAAGGGTTGCAACGATAAGCTCCAACGTAATAGCCTGCCGTTATCTCCAGAGACCCGGTTCAGCCACACCAACGGGTTATGGTCGGTGACCAGAGTGAACTCCTGACCATATAAATAGGGAGTCAATTTCTTTAATGCCCACACCAAAGCCAAACACTCCTTTTCGACCGCTGCATAGCTGACTTCGCGGGGCAGGAGCTTCCGGCTGATGTAGGCAACTGGATGCTCCCCTCCATCTTCGCCTACTTGGCTGAGGACGGCTCCCAGCCCGAACATGGAAGCATCTGTATGGACGATAAAACGTTTGTTAAGGGCTGGGGCCGCCAAGACAGGAGCGTTAATTAGAGCATTTTTGAGAGCCTGGAAAGCCGTTTCACAGTGGGGAGACCACAGGACCTGTCGAGGTAAGTTCTTCTTGGTCAAGTCAGTCAGGGGTTTGGCAAGTGTGCTGTAGTCTGGTACGAACCGTCTATAGTACCCTGCCGTGCCCAGGAAGGCTAGGACCTGAGTCTTAGTGATGGGGGTGGGCCAATTGGCGACAGCTTCTATTTTGGCCGGCTCTGGTCGCTGCTTTCCACACCCCACCCGGTGACCCAGGTACTGTACCTCGGCCATCCCAAAGTGGCATTTTTCTGGCTTCAGAGTCAGGCCAGCAGCCCGGATCTGATCCAGAACCATTCCCACATGAGCTAAGTGGTCCTCCCAGGACTCACTGTGGATCGCTATGTCGTCCAGGTAGGCGCAAGCAAAACTCTGGAAGCCATCCAGGAGCCTATCCACCAAGCGCTGGAATGTAGCTGGGGCATTCTTCATCCCAAACGGCATTACCCTAAACTGATATAAGCCGAATGGGGTGACGAATGCCGACTTGGGGATAGCCTCCGGGGCCAGGGGAATCTGCCAGTAACCTTTGCAGAGGTCAATAGTGGTCAGGTAATTTCCCCTGGCTATACGATCGAGTAGCTCGTCTACCCTGGGCATAGGGTAAGCGTCCGTCACGGTATTTTCATTGAGCCTCCGATAGTCTACGCAGAACCGGGTGGTCCCATCTTTCTTGGGCACCAAGACAACTGGGGAGGCCCAGGGACTATCGGAGGGCTCAATTACCCTGAGCTGGAGCATCTCATCGATCTCCTTCTTCATTCCTGTCCTAACTGCTTCGGGGATTCGGTACGGAGCCTGGCGCAAGGGAGCTTGTCCCGGAGTATCTACCTGGTGGGTGGTTAAAGTAGTGTACCCTGGCTTCGGGGAGAAGGTGAGGTGTTTAGACTGGAGGAGTTGGTTGAGCTGCTCCCTTTCAGTGGGGCTAAGTCGGTCCCCTATCTGAACCTGCGCCACTATACCTGTGGGGAGGCTCTTTTCTAATAGGTCTGGAATGGGTAAACTGTCGGGGTCTTCCTGAGGGGAACAACATACGGCCGTCACGTTCTCTGGCCGCTCAAAATATTCCTTGAGCATGTTTACATGGAATGTCTTTCTAAGATTGTTGTCGTGGCAGCTAGCTATCACATAAGTGGTGTCTCCCCTTTTCTCTACGATCTGGTAGGGACCCTGCCAGGACGCCTGCAATTTGTCTGTCTTCACCGGCTTAAGTACTAACACCTTTTGTCCTATGGTGAAGATTCTCTTTCGGGCCCCCCGATCGTACCATACTTTCTGTCTTCTCTGGGCCAACTGGAGATTAGCCCGCACGGATTTGGCTAATTGCTCCATTCGGTCCCTGAGTTCCAGCACGTATGGCACAATGGGGACACCGTCAGCCTCCATCTCTCCCTCCCAGTGCTCCCGGATCAGGTTTAGGGGTCCCCGTACCTTTCTTCCGTAGAGCAACTCGAAGGGAAAGAACCCTGTCGTTTCCTGGGGCACCTCCCGATAAGCAAATAGGAGGTGCGGCAGGAAGCGTTCCCAGTCTCGGTATTCCTGAGTGAACGTCTTGAGCATTTGCTTGAGGGTCCCATTGAACCTCTCACACAGCCCGTTCGTCTGGGGGTGGTATGGGGAGCTCAGGAGGGACTTAATTTTGCAAACCTGCCAGAGTTGTTGGGTCAATTCAGCCGTAAATTGGGTGCCTCGGTCGGATAGGATTTCTTTTGGAAATCCTACCCGGGAGAACACCTGTACTAGTGCATTCGCTACCGTATCCGCTTGTATGTTGGATAGGGCGACAGCCTCTGGGTACCTGGTAGCGTAGTCCACTACGGTAAGAATGTATCGCTTACCGGAGGGACTAGGGGTAGCCAGTGGTCCCACTAGGTCAATAGCAACCCGGCTGAAGGGTTCCTCTACAATGGGCATATTTACTAGCTGGGCTTTAGGGTGATCGCCTCGCCTTCCTACTCGTTGACACACATCGCAGGTGTTACAGTAAGTTCTAACGTCAGCGTGCACCCCTGGCCAAAAGAACGTGTGAGTAATGCGGTGTAGGGTACGGGTAACGGCTAGGTGGCCTGCTAAGGGGATGTCGTGGCCTATTTTGAGGATTTCTTGACGGTATTTGTGGGGCACTACCAGCTGTCGCCTACGCTGTCCCCTTTTCTCTGTCCAGCGGTATAGTTTCCCTTTTTCCCATAAGAATGTTTCGTTATCTGCCCCGCCCCCTCCGGTCTCTGCTCGTTCCCGGTACTTTTGTAAGGTCGGGTCAGTCTTAGACTCTGCCTCGAAAGCATCTGGGGTGTCCCAGGGTATGGGGCCTAACCTGTCAGGCAAGGTCGGGGTAGGTCTTACCTGTGTCTCCCGCACTGGTGAGAGCTCTCGCTCCGTCCGGGCTTGGGCCCGTGTAGTCACTGGGTCCGCCTCGTTGTTGCATACTGGAGCATAGGCAGAAGTCATGGGTCCAAATCGTTGCCCAGTAGTACTTCGGCAGGTAAATTATCCATTAGGCCCACGTTCACAGCCCCCTTTCCCGCTCCCCAATCAAGATGCACTTTAGCTGTTGGAATTTTGTACACATCCCCCCCCGCCACTCTAACGGCCACAGTCTGTCCGGATCGCTTGTGCTCTGGCACCAAATGACTCTGTACCAGCGTGATAGTAGCCCCTGTCTCTCGCAATCCCTCGGTAGATCGCCCCTCGAGCCATACCCTCTGCCGATGGTGCTGGCGGTTATCTGAGGCAGCATATACAGGGTCTGCCTCGTGAAGCGGCCCCACATATCCCTCCATAGGGGCCTCTTGGTTAACACAGAGGGCCCGGGCCGGACGATAGGACCCAGAGGGGTAATTGTAATTCCTGGGTGTCTGGTGCGTATTAAGGGGGCAGCTAGCCATGAAATGCCCTGGTTGCTTGCATCGGTGGCAAGTCGGTCTGGGACGCTCAGAGCTGTTATTGGGTGGTCCTGAGTGTCGGACGGGCCTTGTGGGCATCGGGGCTCGGAATTCAGTACGAGGGGGTGCACGGTAAACCTCTCTGGGTTCGACCCGTGCTGGAGCTCGGTAGTTCATGGGTTCGTGAAGACGGGAGTCATAATGTTCATCGGCCAATTTGGCTGCTTCTTCTAAGGTAGAAGGCCGCCTGTCTCGCAGCCATTCCTTCCCTTGCTGTTCCATGCCATTATAAAAATGTTCTAAGAGAAACAATTGTAAAATTTCCTCCCCAGTCACCGCTTTACTTCCGCTCAGCCAGTGATTTGCCGCTCTCCGCATTCGGTGCGCCCATTCCATATGGGTATCGTTAGGCTTCTTTTCCGTGCCCCGAAACTGTCGGCGATACGTGTCCGGAGTTACAGCGTACCGTCGCAACAGTGTCTCCTTAACTAGCTCATACTGTGTCACTTCCTCAGCACCCAGAGTACGAAAGGCTTCCAGGGCTCGCCCGGATAGTTTCCCAGACAATATCGTGGGCCACTCTCTGTTGGGAATCTGGTGCAGGGCACATTGCCTTTCGAAGTCCGCCAAATATTCATCAATCCCTGTCTCGCTCTCTAGGAAGGGTCGAAATGCCGCATAGGGTATCTTGGGCCTCCCAGCATTTTCGACAGGGATGATTACCTGCGGGGCTTCAGCATTGCGGTGTGCATTCGCTAGGTTGAGTTCGTGGGCTCGAGTCTCTCGTATATCCTCGTCCGCCTCTGCCATCAACTGCTGTACCAATTCCATGGAGGGGTTCGGCCCGTATAATGAGAGCCTTTCCCGAACAATCCTGGTTTTTTCGTCACTAATCGTGGTCGGTGTTTCCGCCATTGTGAAGCTCTGATCCAGTTCGGTCAATTCTGCGATCAGCTCTCTCCTCGGCCGGTTGCTGGCGTACCCCCCTCTGCTTTCAAGTAAATCCTTTTGGGTTGTACGCTTCAATTTTTCGTAAGCGCTCTCCATCCGTTCTGTACCTCTCCTAGGAAATCCAGGAAAATCCCGCCGCTGCCGCCAAATGTTACGGTTACCCTTAGTCTCGCTGAGAGATGGACCGCTTAGTAGCCTGGATCCCTATTGCTAAAGAGGGGAGAAGCTGCTTTCCATAGTATTCTATATGAGTCTCGCAAATATAGAATAATCTCCCTTAGCTGCAGTACCGCTAGGATACCCTTCTGCCCACAAAAACGAGTCAACGCTGCGATTGAGGGTCAAACAAGAACTCAGGACTGGGATGCCCAGCCTGCTTTTTATTAAGGTTACATGCACACAGGGCACTCCCAGGGGGAGAGGGGGGGAAGCACAAAATCCCCCATCACACATTTAGATAGAGAGCACTGTCCTTTGACAGGCCACAATAGGATTACAGTACTTAAGATAACAAGTTTACAAGTTCATCTTATCAATTAGCAGTCTGGCTCCAGAGGTGATTAGACAATAGTTTCTAAAAGCTGAAAAAAAAGAGTTAACTCTTTATGAAATGATACTTGTTACGGTTTTCTTGGAGCCCTTCTTAGGCGCTGGCTTGCTGGTTCAGGCATTGCTGCTGGGAAATAAGCTCTTCACAACAAAATAACTAATGCTTCTGTAACAAAAAGAATGAATCAAATTGTTTAATTTAAAATTGCATGCCCTTTCTAAATCATGAAAGAAAACTATTGGATTTCATATCCCTTTATTTTGCCTTTAACTCCTTTTTGGGGGTTAAACACACAGTTGTGTAGGCTCGAAAGTCATAAAATTACATGCTCTAACGAATTAGAGCATGCCAATTTTCGTCTATTATGTCCTTTTAAAGAACACATCACGCTTGAGAAACATACAATTTATTCCTGTTATCAATTTTACTTTGGTCTCATGGTATCCTTTGCAGAAAAAAACAGATGTTCTATCATGAAAGACATTGTTGTGGTTGTATGTCACTTTAAAGGAATAGAAAGGTGAAAATTTGAATGTGCATGGGTATATTTCAATTTGAAATAGAAGCATTTTTGCAATATACTTCAATTAGCAAAAATGATTCTAGTAAAAGTTAATACTGTTTTTCAACAGCATGCGCACATATGCTGAGAGGGCCTTTGCACTAGTATTCAGACAGCATGAATACTCAGAGAGATGGCGGTGGTGTGTATAGTATCTGTGAAAACTTAAAACATAAATTATGCTTACCTGATAATTTAATTTCCATCTGTATGAGAAGAGTCCACAGCTGCATTCCTTACTTTTGGAGAATACTGAACCTGGCCACCAGGAGGAGTCAAAGACACCCAGCCAAAGGCTTAAATACCGCCCCCACTTCCTCATAACCCCAGTCATTCTTCCGAGGGAACAAGGAACAGTAGGAGAAATATCAGGGTGAAAAACAGAATTTATGTTTACCTGATAAATTACTTTCTCCAACGGTGTGTCCGGTCCACGGCGTCATCCTTACTTGTGGGATATTCTCTTCCCCAACAGGAAATGGCAAAGAGCCCAGCAAAGCTGGTCACATGATCCCTCCTAGGCTCCGCCTACCCCAGTCATTCGACCGACGTTAAGGAGGAATATTTGCATAGGAGAAACCATATGATACCGTGGTGACTGTAGTTAAAGAAAATAAATTATCAGACCTGATTAAAAAACCAGGGCGGGCCGTGGACCGGACACACCGTTGGAGAAAGTAATTTATCAGGTAAACATAAATTCTGTTTTCTCCAACATAGGTGTGTCCGGTCCACGGCGTCATCCTTACTTGTGGGAACCAATACCAAAGCTTTAGGACACGGATGAAGGGAGGGAGCAAATCAGGTCACCTAAATGGAAGGCACCACGGCTTGCAAAACCTTTCTCCCAAAAATAGCCTCAGAAGAAGCAAAAGTATCAAACTTGTAAAATTTGGTAAAAGTGTGCAGTGAAGACCAAGTCGCTGCCCTACATATCTGATCAACAGAAGCCTCGTTCTTGAAGGCCCATGTGGAAGCCACAGCCCTAGTGGAATGAGCTGTGATTCTTTCAGGAGGCTGCCGTCCGGCAGTCTCGTAAGCCAATCTGATGATGCTTTTAATCCAAAAAGAGAGAGAGGTAGAAGTTGCTTTTTGACCTCTCCTTTTACCAGAATAAACAACAAACAAGGAAGATGTTTGTCTAAAATCCTTTGTAGCATCTAAATAGAATTTTAGAGCGCGAACAACATCCAAATTGTGCAACAAGCGTTCCTTCTTCGAAACTGGTTTCGGACACAGAGAAGGCACGACTATCTCCTGGTTAATGTTTTTGTTAGAAACAACTTTTGGAAGAAAACCGGGTTTAGTACGTAAAACCACCTTATCTGCATGGAACACCAGATAAGGAGGAGAACACTGCAGAGCAGATAATTCTGAAACTCTTCTAGCAGAAGAAATTGCAACCAAAAACAAAACTTTCCAAGATAATAACTTAATATCAACGGAATGTAAGGGTTCAAACGGAACCCCCTGAAGAACTGAAAGAACTAAGTTGAGACTCCAAGGAGGAGTCAAAGGTTTGTAAACAGGCTTGATTCTAACCAGAGCCTGAACAAAGGCTTGAACATCTGGCACAGCTGCCAGCTTTTTGTGAAGTAACACAGACAAGGCAGAAATCTGTCCCTTCAAGGAACTTGCAGATAATCCTTTTTCCAATCCTTCTTGAAGGAAGGATAGAATCTTAGGAATCTTAACCTTGTCCCAAGGGAATCCTTTAGATTCACACCAACAGATATATTTTTTCCAAATTTTGTGGTAAATTTTTCTAGTTACAGGCTTTCTGGCCTGAACAAGAGTATCAATAACAGAATCTGAGAACCCTCGCTTTGATAAGATCAAGCGTTCAATCTCCAAGCAGTCAGCTGGAGTGAGACCAGATTCGGATGTTCGAACGGACCTTGAACAAGAAGGTCTCGTCTCAAAGGTAGCTTCCATGGTGGAGCCGATGACATATTCACCAGATCTGCATACCAAGTCCTGCGTGGCCACGCAGGAGCTATCAAGATCACCGACGCCCTCTCCTGATTGATCCTGGCTACCAGCCTGGGGATGAGAGGAAACGGCGGGAATACATAAGCTAGTTTGAAGGTCCAAGGTGCTACTAGTGCATCTACTAGAGTCGCCTTGGGATCCCTGGATCTGGACCCGTAGCAAGGAACCTTGAAGTTCTGACGAGAGGCCATCAGATCCATGTCTGGAATGCCCCACAGTTGAGTGATTTGGGCAAAGATTTCCGGATGGAGTTCCCACTCCCCCGGATGCAATGTCTGACGACTCAGAAAATCCGCTTCCCAATTTTCCACTCCTGGGATGTGGATTGCAGACAGGTGGCAGGAGCGAGTCTCCGCCCATTGAATGATTTTGGTCACTTCTTCCATCGCCAGGGAGCTCCTTGTTCCCCCCTGATGGTTGATGTACGCAACAGTCGTCATGTTGTCTGATTGAAACCGTATGAACTTGGCCCTCGCTAGCTGAGGCCAAGCCTTGAGAGCATTGAATATCGCTCTCAGTTCCAGAATATTTATCGGTAGAAGAGATTCTTCCCGAGACCAAAGACCCTGAGCTTTCAGGGATCCCCAGACCGCGCCCCAGCCCATCAGACTGGCGTCGGTCGTGACAATGACCCACTCTGGTCTGCGGAAGGTCATCCCTTGTGACAGGTTGTCCAGGGACAGCCACCAACGGAGTGAGTCTCTGGTCCTCTGATTTACTTGTATCTTCGGAGACAAGTCTGTATAGTCCCCATTCCACTGACTGAGCATACACAGTTGTAATGGTCTTAGATGAATGCGGGCAAAAGGAACTATGTCCATTGCCGCTACCATCAAACCTATCACTTCCATGCACTGCGCTATGGAAGGAAGAGGAACGGAATGAAGTATCCGACAAGAGTTTAGAAGTTTTGTTTTTCTGGCCTCTGTCAGAAAAATCCTCATTTCTAAGGAGTCTATTATTGTTCCCAAGAAGGGAACTCTTGTCGACGGAGATAGAGAACTCTTTTCCACGTTCACTTTCCATCCGTGAGATCTGAGAAAGGCCAGGACTATGTCCGTGTGAGCCTTTGCTTGAGGAAGGGACGACGCTTGAATCAGAATGTCGTCCAAGTAAGGTACTACTGCAATGCCCCTTGGTCTTAGCACCGCTAGAAGGGACCCTAGTACCTTTGTGAAAATCCTTGGAGCAGTGGCTAATCCGAAAGGAAGCGCCACGAACTGGTAATGCTTGTCCAGGAATGCGAACCTTAGGAACCGATGATGTTCCTTGTGGATAGGAATATGTATACACGCATCCTTTAAATCCACCGTGGTCATGAATTGACCTTCCTGGATGGAAGGAAGAATTGTTCGAATGGTTTCCATTTTGAACGATGGAACCTTGAGAAACTTGTTTAAGATCTTGAGATCTAAGATTGGTCTGAACGTTCCCTCTTTTTTGGGAACTATGAACAGATTGGAGTAGAACCCCATCCCTTGTTCTCCTAATGGAACAGGATGAATCACTCCCATTTTTAACAGGTCTTCTACACAATGTAAGAATGCCTGTCTTTTTATGTGGTCTGAAGACAACTGAGACCTGTGGAACCTCCCCCTTGGGGGAAGCCCCTTGAATTCCAGAAGATAACCTTGGGAGACTATTTCTAGTGCCCAAGGATCCAGAACATCTCTTGCCCAAGCCTGAGCGAAGAGGGAGAGTCTGCCCCCCACCAGATCCGGTCCCGGATCGGGGGCCAACATTTCATGCTGTCTTGGTAGCAGTGGCAGGTTTCTTGGCCTGCTTTCCCTTGTTCCAGCCTTGCATTGGTCTCCAAGCTGGCTTGGCTTGAGAAGTATTACCCTCTTGCTTAGAGGACGTAGCACTTTGGGCTGGTCCGTTTCTACGAAAGGGACGAAAATTAGGTTTATTTTTGGCCTTGAAAGACCGATCCTGAGGAAGGGCGTGGCCCTTACCCCCAGTGATATCAGAGATAATCTCTTTCAAGTCAGGGCCAAACAGCGTTTTCCCCTTGAAAGGAATGTTAAGTAGTTTGTTCTTGGAAGACGCATCAGCTGACCAAGATTTCAACCAAAGCGCTCTGCGCGCCACAATAGCAAACCCAGAATTCTTAGCCGCTAACCTAGCCAATTGCAAAGTGGCGTCTAGGGTGAAAGAATTAGCCAATTTGAGAGCACGGATTCTGTCCATAATCTCCTCATAAGGAGGAGAATCACTATCGACCGCCTTTACTAGCTCATCGAACCAGAAACACGCGGCTGTAGTGACAGGGACAATGCATGAAATTGGTTGTAGAAGGTAACCTTGCTGAACAAACATCTTTTTAAGTAAACCTTCTAATTTTTTATCCATAGGATCTTTGAAAGCACAACTATCTTCTATGGGTATAGTGGTGCGTTTGTTTAAAGTGGAAACCGCTCCCTCGACCTTGGGGACTGTCTGCCATAAGTCCTTTCTGGGGTCGACCATAGGAAACAATTTTTTAAATATGGGGGGAGGGACGAAAGGTATACCGGGCCTTTCCCATTCTTTATTTACAATGTCCGCCACCCGCTTGGGTATAGGAAAAGCTTCTGGGAGCCCCGGGACCTCTAGGAACTTGTCCATTTTACATAGTTTCTCTGGGATGATCAAATTCTCACAATCATCCAGAGTGGATAATACCTCCTTAAGCAGAGCGCGGAGATGTTCCAACTTAAATTTAAATGTAATCACATCGGGTTCAGCTTGTTGAGAAATTTTCCCAGAATCTGAAATTTCTCCCTCAGACAAAACCTCCCTGGCCCCATCAGACTGGTGTAGGGGCATTTCAGAACCATTATCATCAGCGTCGTCATGCTCTTCAGTATCTAAAACAGAGCAGTCGCGCTTACGCTGATAAGTGGGCATTTTGGCTAAAATGTTTTTGATAGAATTATCCATTACAGCCGTTAATTGTTGCATAGTAAGGAGTATTGGCGCGCTAGATGTACTAGGGGCCTCCTGAGTGGGCAAGACTCGTGTAGACGAAGGAGGGAATGATGCAGTACCATGCTTACTCCCCTCACTTGAGGAATCATCTTGGGCATCATTTTCATTGTCACATAAATCACATTTATTTAAATGAGAAGGAACCCTGGCTTCCCCACATTCAGAACACAGTCTATCTGGTAGTTCAGACATGTTAAACAGGCATAAACTTGATAACAAAGTACAAAAAACGTTTTAAAATAAAACCGTTACTGTCACTTTAAATTTTAAACTGAACACACTTTATTACTGCAATTGCGAAAAAATATGAAGGAATTGTTCAAAATTCACCAAAATTTCACCACAGTGTCTTAAAGCCTTAAAAGTATTGCACACCAAATTTGGAAGCTTTAACCCTTAAAATAACGGAACCGGAGCCGTTTTTAACTTTAACCCCTTTACAGTCCCTGGTATCTGCTTTGCTGAGACCCAACCAAGCCCAAAGGGGAATACGATACCAAATGACGCCTTCAGAAAGTCTTTTCTATGTATCAGAGCTCCTCACACATGCGACTGCATGTCATGCCTCTCAAAAACAAGTGCGCAATACCGGCGCGAAAATGAGGCTCTGCCTATGATTAGGGAAAGCCCCTAAAGAATAAGGTGTCTAAAACAGTGCCTGCCGATATACCAGATTAAATGATTCCTCAAGGCTAAATATGTGTAATATATGAATCGATTTAGCCCAGAAAAAGTCTACAGTCTTAATAAGCCCTTGTGAAGCCCTTATTTACTATCTTAATAAACATGGCTTACCGGATCCCATAGGGAAAATGACAGCTTCCAGCATTACATCGTCTTGTTAGAATGTGTCATACCTCAAGCAGCAAGAGACTGCTCACTGTTCCCCCAACTGAAGTTAATTCCTCTCAACAGTCCTGTGTGGAACAGCCATGGATTTTAGTAACGGTTGCTAAAATCATTTTCCTCATACAAACAGAAATCTTCATCTCTTTTCTGTTTCAGAGTAAATAGTACATACCAGCACTATTTTAAAATAACAAACTCTTGATTGAATAATAAAAACTACAGTTAAACACTAAAAAACTCTAAGCCATCTCCGTGGAGATGTTGCCTGTACAACGGCAAAGAGAATGACTGGGGTAGGCGGAGCCTAGGAGGGATCATGTGACCAGCTTTGCTGGGCTCTTTGCCATTTCCTGTTGGGGAAGAGAATATCCCACAAGTAAGGATGACGCCGTGGACCGGACACACCTATGTTGGAGAAAAGGTGCCAGAAGAAAAAAATTAAATTTAGGGCCGCCCACAAGAGAACACGAGCGGGAGCTGTGGACTCTTCCCATACAGATGGAAATGAAATTATCAGGTAAGCATAATTTATGTTTTCCATCTTAATATGGGAAAAGTCCACAGCTGCATTCCTTACTTTTGGGAAACATATACCCAAGCTCTAGAGTACACGGAATGCTAACAGGAGGGAAAAAGAGAGGTGGACCCAATCTGAGGGCACCACAGCCTGCAAAACCTTTCTCCCGAAGGCTGCTTCAGCAGAAGTAATAACATAAAACTTGTAAAATTTTGAAAAAGTATGTAATGAGAAACAGGTAGCCGCCTTACAAAGCAGATCCATAGAGGCCTCATCATAGAAGGCCCAAAAGGAAACCGCTGCTCTCATAGAATGAGCCGTAATCCACAGAGGAGGCTTATGTCCCGCCGTCTCTATGCGAAACGTATGACACTCCTCAATCAAAGAGGTAAGGAAGTCGAAGAGGCCCTCTGACCCCTACGCTTCCCGGAGAGAGAACAAACAGAAAAAGAGGTTTGTCTAAATTCCTTTGTGGCCCAAAGATAGAACTTCAAGGCACAAACCACATCCAAAAATACGTTGTAAACATTCCTTCGACAGAGGAGGATTAGGACGTCAAGAAACCACAATCTCTTGATTAATGTTGTCTTAGGAAGAAACCTACTTGGTTCGTAAAACAGTTTTATCGACATAGAAAGCAAGATAAGGAGGGACACATTGCAAAGCAGCAATCACAGATACTCTGCATGCATAAGCAATAGCCAGTAGAAAAGGAACCTTCCCAGACCACAATTTTGTGTCTACTTCATGCATAGGCTCCAACTGAGCCCGATGCAATGCTTTAAGAACAAGATTTAAACTCCAAGGAGGAGCCTAGATATAAACACAGGTCTGATCCCAGCAGAGCCTTAACAAATGGCTGCACATCTGGAAGCTCAACGAACCTCTTGTGTAGTAATACAGACAGAGCCGAAAAACTGTCCCATACGGGGGACTTGCAGAAAGGCCCTTCTCCAGTTCATCCTGGAGAAAAGAATAAGTAAGTCCTCTACACCTTATGATAGATGCAACGAGCAACCAGCTTATGAGCTTGATGAGAATAAAAATAACTCTCTCAGAAACCCCTATCTTGGCTAGGACTAAGCGTTCAATATCCACGCAGTCAGCCTCAGAGAATCTAGACAATGATGAACAAAGAAACCTTGGTCAGCAGATCCCTGCAACAAGGTAACTTGCATGGAGGAGATGATAACATCCCCACTATATCCGTGAACCATATCCTTTGTGGCCAAAACGGAGCAATCAGTATCACTGACGCCGTCTTGACTCGAGACCCTACACTAGAAAGTAGTGGTAATGGCCAGAAAGGATAAATTAGATTGAACCTCCAAGGCACCGCTAATGCATCTGTTAGCTCCGCCTGAGGGTCCCTGTACCTTGACCCCTATCTGGGTAGCTTGGTATTGAGACGTTATAAGATCTTCCTCTAGCAAATCTCTGCAAACACTCGAAATGGAGAGACCATTCACCCAGATTAAAGGATTGTCTGCTGAGGAAATCCGCTTCCCAGTTGTCCACACCCGGAATGTGGATCGCTGACAGCGAACAAATTTGGGCCTCCCCCACGCCAGAATCCAAGATACTTCCCTCATAACTAGGGAGCTTCTCGTTCCCCCCTGAAAGTTGATGTAAGCCACCGAGGATATATTATCTGATTGGAAACTGAATAACTGGGACAAACCCAGCAGAGGCCAAGCCTTCAGAGCATTGTATATTGCCCGAAGATCGAAATGTGGTTAGGAGGGAGCTTTACCTCCGGAGATCATAGGCCCTGTGCCTTCCTGGCACCCCAAACAGCTCCCCATCCTGACAGACTCGCAACCGTAGTCACAATCACCCAGGATGGTCTTAAGACGGACGTTCCTGAGGACAAGTGATCCGGATAGAACCACCAAGAGAGTGATTCTCTCGATCGGTTGTCCAGAGAAATCTGTTGAGACAGATCCGAATGATCGTCGTTTCACTCACTGAGGTGAAACCTGGCAAGGGAAATGATGGTCATGCTGGACACCATGAGACCAAGCACCCCCATACACCGAGCCACAGATGGACTTAAGGAGATCTGGGGGGCAAGATGTGTTGAAGCTAGCTATTAGCTAGCTAGTACCTGTGATTCGACTCTGGTACTTGACACAAGGGAACTCTTTCTAGATTATCTTCCATCCATGGGAACAAATAAGACAGAGGAGAGATTCCGAATGGTCCACTCTTCAAAAAATGTCTTGAAGCCGTAGCTAGACCAAACGGAAGGGCAATAAACTAGAAGTGCTGGTCCAGGAATGCAGCCTTAGGGACTGGAAGTGGTCCTAGAGGATTGGACCATGAAGGGAGCATCCTTCAGATTTTTTTAATTTTTTAATTTTTTTTTTTTTGTCCACACTTATATTGTCAGTGCTAGGTAGTTTTAGAATGTTTCACGAACTTATTTTCAATATATGGAACCCCAAATGTAAAATTAAACACATAGTTAGAAACAGTAACCTCAACATCCTATCATAACTTTTCAGCGCAAACACACATAAGTACAATATATGTTTTTAAACATGTTACATGCTAACAAATAAAATCTATTTTTGAAAACATTGCGACACAACTAGGTTTATGATAAGGCTAGTAGTTTAATTATGGTCCATAGGACATATAGTCAGTAACATCACTTAAACTAAAAAAGATATAACTAATACCTTCACAATAAGGGGTTAAAAAAAACAAATACCTACATATATCATCAGTATAGACACTAATTGCAGGCACAATGTGATTATGTTTTTTGAAGTTTTGCATATATGTATAATGCTATAACATTATAATGCATAATTTCCCAATTCTGGTTATCCATCTTAACATCTATGCATATATCAACAAAATGTATAAAACTGAAAGAAGTTGAAAAACATACTAGTTGTTTAATGACAAATTACCTAAATGCCAACTTCCAAAATGGAGGATGTAACCACAAACCTGGCAGAAACTCATCAATGGATTGTTTAAAAGGACTCTTGGACATGCGCACTAACATTCCTTGACAAAGCATACCAGCGAAACGTACGTCGGAACTGAACTGTTCTATATTGAGTTTTATCGCGTCTCTACACTAGTCAGGACACCTGGGGGCTTAGCGCTATTGTCTTGCTACTAAAGAGGTTTTGGTTTCGGCGGTCACACTCCTGCTGATCCATTTACCTCTTTGCAAGTTTGGCGATTTGAAGCATTTGTTACAGCATATCTGCTTTTGTACCCTTACATTGTGGTGTTATCAAGGCTTATGTGACGCTTTTATATATTTTAAAATAAATTTGTATCCAAGTTTTGCCTAGTGTACTGTTTTCCCATCAGTATAAAGTGGGAGTGCGCATATCCTTGAGCTTAGTCGAAAGCTCCAACAAATGTGAGTAGTCATTTGTTACAAAACAACTACTTCCTCAAAGTGCCGTTAAAGATTCACACTATGTTGCAATTTTCTGTTTCCTTTTTTATGGGATCTCACTGAGGAATGCTAACAAGCTGAAAAACTCATCCAGAGGACACAGACATATCCTTGATTCAGAACTTTATTTGGTTTTCCTTTTATGATTTTTGTTATCACATTTATTTCACATCCTTCAGATTTATCATGGTAATGAACTGCCCCTCTCAAATGAGAGGAAGAATGGCCCTTATTGTCTCCATCTTGAAAGAGGGGACATATAAAACTTGCTTAAGCACTTTAGGTCCAGAATCGGACGGAAAGCTCCTTCCTTTTTAGGGACCACGAAAAGGTTTGAATAGTATCCCAAACCTCTCACTGCGATAGGCACTGGACAATAACTCCAAAGAGGGCAAATCCTGTACACCCCAAAGAAAGGCTTCCCTCCTTACTGTGTCAGTAAGACAGAAGGAATCTGCCCTTGGGTGGCTGAGACTTAATACCTATCTAAAAACCTTGAGCTATGACCTCCAGGACCCATGGATCCTGCACGTCCCTGCACCAAGCGACTGAAAAGAGCGACATACTGCCATCTACACGATCCAGAAGAGGACAGGGGACCTTCCATTCATGCAGACAGACTCGGTGGGCTCCTTGCTCTACTTGGATTTATTCCAGGACTGAGCGGCTTCCAAGAGCTCTTGTTTTGCTCTGGCTTAGCGGAGGACTGCTGACATGGGTTTATCAGAATGAAAAGAATGAAAATTGTCCCTTAGACTAGTTCATATTCTCTTGCGGTAGGAGGGCACCCTTGCCCCCTGTGACCGTGGAGATAAATAAGTCCTGGCCTGGACCAAACAAAATCATTCCCTTAAAGGGGAGAAGAAGTCTAGACTTAGAAGTCATATCCGCAGAACATGACTTCAGCCAGAGCCCGATGGACCTGAACAGAAAAAGCTGAAGTCGTAGCATTCAGGCAAAAATCTGCTTATTAGCATCACAGATAAAAGAATTAGCAACCCTCAAGGCCTTAATTCTTTCCTGAATAACGTCAAGGGGACCCTCCCCCTCGATCAAATCCCGTAAGGAGTCGCACCAGTAGGTAGCTGCACCAGCAACCGCGGCAACAGCTCCCGCCGGTTGAAACAAATATCCTATATGTTGAAACATCTTTCTTAATAGAGTTTCCATCTTTTATCCATGGGCTCTTTAAACGAAGAGCTATCCTCAAGTGGGATAGTAGTATGTTTAGCAAGGGTATAGATAGTGCCATCCATCCCCTTTTAGGGACAGAACCTCACAACTCCATTAAGAGTCCAGGACCGGGAACAATTTGTTAAAGGGAGAGGAGGGGAAAAAGGAATCCAATCCTATCCCATTCAGTCTTAATAATGTTCGCCATCTAAAAGGAGCAGGGAAGGATAAGGTACCACCCTGTCCTCAAAGATTCATCAGGCAATTTGGCCTCTGGAACCTCTGAATTCACCAAAAACTTCCTTTAGAAGAAAGCACAAATTCCTAAAACTAAAAAGTCTGGTTCCTCCGCACCTGGAGGTTTAGAGGCAGCAGACTTCGACCCAGAATGTTCATACTCTGAAGTCTCAGAAAGAACTTCATCCTTGGATAACCCTATCAGTTAAATCCAATAAATTATCTGATGTACTCTGGGAAGGAGTGCGATATGTAACCTATGCTTGCGCTTAGCAGGGCGAGGTAAAGCATTAAAGGCCAGAAAAGAAATAGTACTGGCGCTAAAAGCTAGGGTTAATGATTGTGAAATAAAAGAGACTATTCTCAAAATATATCAAGGAAATATAATTTAATAACAATAAATTAATAAATTGGAAAAATTCATACAATCACTATTAAAAACATAGATAAAAAATACAAGATACTAAAAATAGATAGTGGATATTAATAAACCTCGAAACACATAGAAAAGTAACTTCAATTATAGAATGTGAAACACCTAGACTCTAGAGATGAGCTTGTACAAAGCAAATTACAAAAGAGAGGTGTATAATTTGTAATGAGGGCTATGGTGTTACGGTAACGCAGATGTTAGGGTATATAAAGGGACACTAAACCCATTTTTTTTTTCATTTCAGATAGAGCATGCAATTTTAAGCAACTTTCTAATTTACTTCTATTATCAAATTTTCTTCATTCTCTTGGTATCTTTATTTGAAATGCAAGAATGTAAGTTTAGATGCCGGCCCATTTTTGGTGAATAACCTGGGTTATTCTTGCTGATTGGTGGATAAACTAATCCACCAATAAAAAAGTGTTATCCAGAGTTCTGAACCAAAAAAAGAAGCTTAGATGCCTTCTTTTTCAAATAAAGATAGCAAGTGAACAAAGAAAAATTGATAATAGGAGTAAATTAGAAAGCTGCTTAAAATTGCCTGCTATATCTGAATCACTAAAGAAAAAAATTTGGGTTCAGTGTCCCTTTAAATTCGAAAAAGTGGGGTAATGTAGGGACACAGTGGATATTATGATAGTATAGTTAATGATGTGCAATCATGCCCTATGCTTTATGTGGATAAACACAGAATATATTATACAATGGACATTACAATAAAATACATAAAACTGGACGTCCAGTAAAATACTAATATTACTTATAAAAAACTAATAAAACAACTAATACTACTTATAAAAAATACCAAGTGCTCTTGCCCTAAAAAATCTATAGAGTCTGTCCGATGCAGCTAATAACTGTGACAAATAGTCCTGTGAACAAAACGGAAGAAATTACTGAAGACGTGACTCTCATATGCAGATGATCCTGCTCCTAGGAGTATTGGATCAGTCTGATGTCACATATGAGAGTGGTACCTTACACTAATATGCTTAGTATCGGCCGATTCACAAATTCTATGTGTGATGTTGAGGGGTCTGTCAATTCAATCCGGTGCCCTCTTTTCAGATGCAAAGTCGTGTTGCTGAAGCGGTAATTAGGAACCTTCCTGTGGTCCGAGTCTGGATCAATGGAGTTGCTTGTGCTCCCGCAGTTGTTTCTGCCCACGTGGCGTAACTGACGTCGCAGCTGACGTTACCAGCTGATGTCAGTACCTGTCAAGGCTGTTTCTTTTCTTCGCTCTAGTTGTAATAGAGTTTTTTCTCGTAGTCAGCATCCGCTTCAGTGGAGTTGCTTCTGCTCCTGCAAATCTGTCTGCCCACGTAGTGTGACTGAACGTGACAGCTGACATAATTAGCCTATATCAGCACCCGTCAGGACTGTTCCTTTCCTCTGCTATAGAAGGCTAGCTGTTAGGAGCCGGATTCTCTCAGTCTGTTACGTACTGTTTGATGATGAAGTCCCTATTAGCTAGTTGTAGATAGGGTTTATGATGATACTAGGATTGATACAAGAGAGTGATCATCCAAATCACTTAGCTAGGTTTAACACAATCAACGCGTTTCTCCCCTCACTTGGGGCTTTTTCAAGATGTGTTTCCTGTTCTTGCAGGGCTTCTTATATACCCCTTCCTTTTTCTTTTCATTGGCCATTTATTTTTGTGGGTGTGTTATTATTATAATCTGTTTAAGGTGGTATTCACCACTTCATTATTTGTAGTCCATAAAATACATAAAAACACAACAACATATAGTTTTTTATATATATATATATATATATATATATATATATATATATATATATATATATATATATATATATATATATATATATATAATATAAGTAGATAAATGCATACATAACCCCCTATTTGGTAATCTAAACTGTATTTACAACTATATATAATCTCTAGTGTTTAGGTCAGAGGTGTGGGTCATGGAATTGTTAATATGATACGCCTCATTCATACATAAAGGGAGTTATATCAAGTTCAGAGTTTAGACCTAGGGGGTGTAAGGTTTTCATACTATATATTAATTCAGCTTCTTTTTTTAAGTAGCTTAGTTTCAAAATTTCCTCCCCTCCATTCTGGTCTTACTTTAACTATAGCCCAAAATGACAAATCTTTTAATCTATTATTGTGAATTTCACTAAAATGCCTGTAATGCCTGTATAGATGTGTGTCCATATTGCCTTTTTCGATTATACATAAGTGTTCTCTCATTAAACGCCCCCCCTCGATGGAGGATCAGCAATTCTACGGAAACTGCATGTGTAGAGGGATAATAATGTAGGGTACGCACATCACTGGACGACAATTCCTCAAAGGTGGATGGCTCAGTGGTATTAAACATGTTTGATATTATCACATTATCAAGGCATATGGAACATAATTGAGAGTGCGGATCTAAGGCCTCCTCACAATATAAACAGGAATTACTCTTTAGGAATAGAGGGAGTACCCTCTAAAGTAACAGAATCCTCTATCATTAGTGCAATAACCGGAGGACTATAGAAATAAAACATCTTACTTTATTAAAAAAAATGGCACCTTATACCCCAATGGCTGGGGCACTCACCACCTCCTATGACCCAGACAGTAAAGAGATTTATGACACCTCTCTGATAGACACCCGGTCAGGAAAGTGGGAATGAATCACATGGTGAACAATGCAGGACCGTCCCTGCTAAGAGAAAAAGCGTGCCAAGCTTGTAATCTGCACAGTACTCAAAGTGAAAGTGAAACCTGTATATACCATAACAGCCTATGAGTCCATAACATCTCACACATAAAATCAGCATAAAATCAAACATATAATTAGAATGCGCTAATTAACTGATGGCTCCCGCCTCACTACACTTATTGTCAAAATCTGATCACTCCCCTCCTCTCTTTTACCCTACTTTCCCCCCTCCTCCCCTTTCCCTTTTCTTCCCCCCCTCCTACAATATGTGACCTACTCTCTGCCCTATCCCATGTTTTTCCCTCCTCTTTACCCTCTCATAAAAGACCTCCCCCGCCTGGAGATGCGCACTAAGATTACTAGAAGAAGTGTGTTGACAGATACCTCTGAGCTGACTTCTTGAAGTCTCTAGAAAATTGAGTTAATATATAGGACTGGAGTATTACTCTGGTCCCTGCATTTACGGTTTGTTCATGATAATCGAAAATGAGGTTTATGTAGTTGATACTCTATTTTTATTCGATATGTTTAATCTTTACGCTCAGCATCACCACCAATACCTATGTTTACCATGTAACTACAACAAAATATTGTACATATACCTGCAAACTTATTGGTCATTTATGTTGTAACATTCGTTGTGATGCTTAACCCTCAATAAAAATACATAAATAAAAAAAAATTTGATAGAGAAAAAAATATAGCACAAAAAAAAAAAAAATCAAACATATAAGATTATTCCCCACTGTTAAATAATCCTCCTCAGGAGATATTAACCCTTGATTCTATACAGATAAAAGGAGTCACACTGTGACCCTGTCTTCTTGCGTTATCATACATGTATAAAAAAATAAAACGATCATACCAGAATCTATGCTATGGAACAGGAACACGGTCCTTCAAGTTTGACAGATAGTAGCGTTGCTTCTGACATGGACTTGAGTGAAGAAAGAAGGCAGCGAAACTCGTCAACGCTGATTGCTTATGGAGCTGTTAATATGAGTCAGGATGGTTTCACAGATAGACTCTCCCTGCATCTCCGGACTCTAACTTTCATCCAAGCTCTCACTGAGAGGCTACAGGACTACTTAAAACTCCAGTCCCATCTCGAAGATGGGACTGGACAACCTCATGTGACGAAAGGCAAATAATGACTGGGGTTATGAGGAAGTGGGGGAAGTATTTAAGCCTTTCGCTGGGGTGTCTTTGCCTCCTCCTGGTGGCCAGGTTCAGTATTTCTCACAAGTAAGGAATGCAGCTGTGGACTCTTCCCATATTAAGAAGGAAAACAAAACTATATCATGTTTGGGTAGGGTAGGAGTCATTAAAATGAATGTTTTACCCAGGGTTTTATACCTACTACAAACAGCATGCATACCACTTCCTCACGCATATTTACCTTCCCTTCAACATGTCATAGAAGACTACATATGGAATGGCATCAAACCAAGGGTTAGTGGACAAACACTGTATCTCTCTCAGGAGAATGGAGCCCTGGGTATACGTAATATTCAATTATATAGACGAGCCATACCACTTCAAAGAGCGGTTGAGTGGTGCCACAATGAGCTTCCTAAAGCATGGAAACAAATAGATATCACTGTCCTCAAAACAAAGGACATAGCCACATTTTATGGAAAAATAAACAACACAGACCTACCAACATCTCTGACTTTCCACTCCTGGAAGAATTATTCACAGAATGGGATAAAATAACACATACAAGCTCCCATATATCCACTACATTCTTACCACTGACACCAATATATGGAAATCAGGAACTTTCATTGTACACCAACTCAACGCAGAACTCACCGACCTTCCCAATAAACTGTATTAACAAAATTCTAACTACAGGGAGACTCAAAATACCACAAAAAATACAGGATGATCACCCATATATATGATACTTGCAGAATCATATATATATATATATCATATATATATATATATATCAAAAGTTAAAAATAGAAAAAAGGAAAGGACACAAAAGAGTCAACATATGGAGACAAGAAGAAAGACTGATATTAATCGAACTCTTCAGTAATGACTACTCTTTTCTTTCGCCCTCCCTTATAACCATCAAAACCGGATGGTAGACAGTGAATTGTTATTCAGATATATAATGTAACACCAAATACCAGTATAAATTTTGTGCAATGTTATAGTGACATTTTGGTTACTTAATAAAGCTCTTTTTTTTGGGGGGGGGGGGAGAGAGGAAAAAAAACTTTAAAAGGGACATACGTCAATTGTAGGGTGTAAAGAACCACTATATTATTGTAAACCAATTTTTTTTTATTTTTTTTTAACATGTAGTGCTCAGAGACTTGTACGTTCTAATATTAGAGCATAAACACCCTCTGACCGATGCTAAGCTCTCTCGTACAGGAGCATGAATAGCAGGCAAGCAAGTGAATATGCGCCACTTTTGTCTGATTACACTCCAAGATCAGCATTAGATCTTAAAGTTAAAAAGCCTTATTAAAGTGTGTAAAAATGATCTGCTGGCTTATATAACACCATTATACTATTTTTTCTGTCCCTTTAGGTTCAAAATTGTATTCACATCTACATTTGAATGTATGCTTTGGACTAAGAGTTTAGCAACCTTGGAATCTTGCAAGCATACAATTGATGGAAAAGTTTTCAGAATAAATTTAGTAAGAGATTTAAGTACTTAACACTCACTAATACAAAACTCATACCCAGAATAGGGCTGCACGATTAATTGCATGATGCGATTAATCGCAATTTAAAATTGCCACGATATAAAACCGTGAGGGTATGCAATTTTTTAGGGGGGAAAATCCTGCATTTTAAATGTTGCAGTGAAGCATGGCATTCATGTAATTAATGGTGTGACATCACTAGGTTGGCGGGAAGACTGTAATACAAGAATGGCGCTCAGCAGCATGGCTAGAGAAGTCAGTGCAGTGACAGCCGACATCGGGAGTTTTAAGGAACTTCAGACACAGCGCAGGGGAAGGATGTGGGATGCACAGGGGGAGTAAAAAGCTCAGTGCTTGTGTTATAACTTGCTTGGTATGCAAAGGGTTATATCAATCTGGGGGCACTGCATAAACCCATTGTAAACAATCTGTTTAATGTGAGACCGGATTATATAAGATGTTTTGGTGCTGCGTGGCCACAAAGTAAAAAAAATAAGCTAAAGATAAGGGAGGGGGGGTTAGGGAAATATGCTCATGATTCACCATAGTTCTCTTAAATTACTTAAATTGTAGAACCATTAAAATAATCATCACATTTTTTAATTAATTAAATTTTTAAGTTGCTGCCTCCACTAGGGATTTATACCCTTTGTAAGCATAATGACTCCCCCCACAGCCTAGACACAATAGTCTCTCCCAGTACAGTAGTTGATGGCAGCATGTGCAGGAAAGGAACACAACACAAGTGACCATGAGGGCTAAAGGTTATCAATGATAGAGAGAGGTCTGCCCAGATGCTCTTTATTGTTTGACCTGGCCTGGCCTCTGCTGGGGAAAAAACTGTGAAATGGTCTGCTTTTACTGCCTGAGACAACATTCTTTTACTGTTTTCATGTCTGCTGCAAAATAGGTAATCAGAACTACTCAGATATGAGCCAGATAAAGAATGCTGACAGGCCATAAAAATCAGCAATGAGGAGGGATAACAAGAGCGTTTAACCCCTTGGTTGACACTTAATCACATGCCTGACCAAGACAGTGAAAGGAGAAGGCATCAGCACTCAATGTTGTAAACCCTTTTGGCATCCAAGGGGTTAATGTTAATTTAACAATAGTTTGGGCAAGTGTGTGGATAAATAATTATTTTGCTGAATGCTGTCTCATCTTAGATCCCATAAGTGTCCCATACTAAGACATACTCTTAAAATTACTGTAAAATCTAGAGAAATAAACAGTTAATGTACGTTGTTGGCCACTTAATAAACCTTTTTAGTGAAGGTAATAAATTACCAGAAACAAGTTTTTTTAACAAAATAATTTGCTAAGGTTTTTTTTCAGTTTTTGTTAGTTTTTTTCTTTAATTTTCTAAGAAAATATTCTAACTTGACTTGCATTGCAGCTGCCACAATAAAAAATGACAAAACCATAACTAATTATTGTAATTTAAAAATTGACTGCACTGCTCTGTGACTGCTAGTTTTGTTGTTTGTATTTTAATGCTCCCAGCCAATATTGAACAATGAGAAATATGTACTTTAAGATTCTGTGCAGTTTAATGCATTTTTTTATTAAGAAAACATAATTTATGTAAGAACTTAGCTGATAAATTCATTTCTTTCATATTAGCAAGAGTCCATGAGCTAGTGACGTATGGGATATACATTCCTACCAGGAGGGGCAAAGTTTCCCAAACCTCAAAATGCCTATAAATACACCCCTCACCACACCCACAATTCAGTTTAACGAATAGCCAAGAAGTGGGGTGATAAAAAAGTGCGAAAGCATATAAAATAAGGAATTGGAATAATTGTGCTTTATACAAAAATCATAACCACCACAAAAAAAGGGTGGGCTTCATGGACTCTTGCTAATATGAAAGAAATGAATTTATCAGGTAAGTTCTTACATAAATTATGTTTTCTTTCATGTAATTAGCAAGAGTCCATGAGCTAGTGACGTATGGGATAATGACTACCCAAGATGTGGATCTTTCCACACAAGAGTCACTAGAGAGGGAGGGATAAAATAAAGACAGCCAATTCCTGCTGAAAATAATCCACACCCAAAATAAAGTTTAATGAAAAACATAAGCAGAAGATTCAAACTGAAACCGCTGCCTGAAGTACTTTTCTACCAAAAACTGCTTCAGAAGAAGAAAATACATCAAAATGGTAGAATTTAGTAAAAGTATGCAAAGAGGACCAAGTTGCTGCTTTGCAAATCTGATCAATCGAAGCTTCATTCCTAAACGCCCAGAAAGTAGAAACTGACCTAGTAGAATGAGCTGTGATCCTCTGAGGCGGAGTTTTACCCGACTCAACATAGGCAAGATGAATTAAAGATTTCAACCAAGATGCCAAAGAAATGGCAGAAGCTTTCTGGCCTTTTCTAGAACCGGAAAAGATAACAAATAAACTAGAAGTCTTTCGGAAAGACTTAGTAGCTTCAACATAATATTTCAAAGCTCTAACAACATCCAAAGAATGCAACGATTTCTCCTTAGAATTCTTAGGATTAGGACATAATGAAGGAACCACAATTTCCCTACTAATGTTGTTGGAATTCACAACTTTAGGTAAAAATTCAAAAGAAGTTCGCAACACCGCCTTATCCTGATGAAAAATCAGAAAAGGAGATTCACAAGAAAGAGCAGATAATTCAGAAACTCTTCTGGCAGAAGAGATTGCCAAAAGGAACAAAACTTTCCAAGAAAGAAATTTAATGTCCAATGAATGCATAGGTTCAAACGGAGGAGCTTGAAGAGCCCCCAGAACCAAATTCAAACTCCAAGGAGGAGAAATTGACTTAATGACAGGTTTTATACGAACCAAAGCTTGTACAAAACAATGAATATCAGGAAGAATAGCAATCTTTCTGTGAAAAAGAACAGAAAGAGCAGAGATTTGACCTTTCAAGGAACTTGCGGACAAACCCTTATCTAAACCATCCTGAAGAAACTGTAAAATTCTCGGTATTCTAAAAGAATGCCAAGAAAAATGATGAGAAAGACACGAAGAAATATAGGTCTTCCAGACTCTAAAATATATCTCTCTAGATACAGATTTACGCGCCTGTAACATAGTATTAATCACAGAGTCAGAGAAACCTCTTTGACCAAGAATCAAGCGTTCAATCTCCATACCTTTAAATTTAAGGATTTCAGATCCTGATGGAAAAAAGGACCTTGCGACAGAAGGTCTGGTCTTAACGGAAGAGTCCACGGTTGGCAAGAGGCCATCCGGACAAGATCCGCATACCAAAACCTGTGAGGCCATGCCGGAGCTACCAGCAGAACAAACTAGCATTCCTTCAGAATCTTGGAGATTACTCTTGGAAGAAGAACTAGAGGCGGAAAGATATAAGCAGGATGATACTTCCAAGGAAGTGATAATGCATCCACTGCCTCCGCCTGAGGATCCCGGGATCTGGACAGATACCTGGGAAGTTTCTTGTTTAGATGAGATGCCATCAGATCTATTTCTGGAAGTTCCCACATTTGAACAATCTGAAGAAATACCTCTGGGTGAAGAGACCATTCGCCCGGATGCAACGTTTGGCGACTGAGATAATCCGCTTCCCAATTGTCTATACCTGGGATATGAACCGCAGAGATTAGACAGGAGCTGGATTCCGCCCAAACCAGAATTCGAGATACTTCTTTCATAGCCAGAGGACTGTGAGTCCCTCCTTGATGATTGATGTATGCCACAGTTGTGACATTGTCTGTCTGAAAACAAATGAACGATTCTCTCTTCAGAAGAGGCCAAAACTGAAGAGCTCTGAAAATTGCACGGAGTTCCAAAATATTGATCGGTAATCTCACCTCCTGAGATTCCCAAACTCCTTGTGCTATCAGAGATCCCCACACTGCTCCCCAACCTGTGAGACTTGCATCTGTTGAAATTACAGTCCAGGTCGGAAGCACAAAAGAAGCCCCCTGAATTAAACGATGGTGATCTGTCCACCACGTTAGAGAGTGTCGTACAATCGGTTTTAAAGATATTGAGATATCTTTGTGTAATCCTTGCACCATTGATTCAGCATACAGAGCTGAAGAGGTCGCATGTGAAAACGAGCAAAGGGGATTGCGTCCGATGCAGCAGTCATAAGACCTAGAATTTCCATGCATAAGGCTACCGAAGGGAATGATTGTGACTGAAGATTTCGACAAGCTGAAATCAATTTTAGACGTCTCTTGTCTGTTAAAGACAGAGTCATGGACACTGAATCTATCTGGAAACCCAGAAAGGTTACCCTTGTCTGAGGAATCAATGAACTTTTTGGTAAATTGATCCTCCAACCATGATCTTGAAGAAACAACACAAGTCGATTCGTATGAGATTCTGCTAAATGTAAAGACTGAGCAAGTACCAAGATATCGTCCAAATAAGGAAATACCACAATACCCTGTTCTCTGATTACAGACAGAAGGGCACCGAGAACCTTTGTAAAAATTCTTGGAGCTGTAGCTAGGCCAAACGGCAGAGCCACAAACTGGTAATGCTTGTCCAGAAAAGAGAATCTCAGGAACTGATAATGATCTGGATGAATCGGAATATGCAGATATGCATCCTGTAAATCTATTGTGGACATATAATGCCCTTGCTGAACAAAAGGCAAGATAGTCCTTACAGTTACCATTTTGAACGTTGGTATCCTTACATAACGATTCAATATTTTTAGATCCAGAACTGGTCTGAAGGAATTCTCCTTCTTTGGTACAATGAAGAGATTTTGAATAAAACCCCATCCCCTGTTCCGAAACTGGAACTGGCATAATTACTCCAGCCAACTCTAGATCTGAAACACAATTCAGAAATGCTTGAGCTTTCACTGGATTTACTGGGACACGGGAAAGAAAAAATCTCTTTGCAGGAGGTCTCATCTTGAAACCAATTCTGTACCCTTCTGAAACAATGTTCTGAATCCAAAGATTGTGAACAGAATTGATCCAAATTTCTTTGAAAAAACGTAACCTGCCCCCTACCAGCTGAGCTGGAATGAGGGCCGCACCTTCATGTGGACTTAGAAGCAGGCTTTGCCTTTCTAGAAGGCTTGGATTTATTCCAGACTGGAGATGGTTTCCAAACTGAAACTGCTCCTGAGGATGAAGGATCAGGCTTTTGTTCTATGTTGAAACGAAAGGAACGAAAATGATTATTTGCCCTGTTTTTACCCTTAGATTTTTTATCCTGTGGTAAAAAAGTTCCTTTCCCACCAGTAACAGTTGAGATAATAGAATCCAACTGAGAACCAAATAATTTGTTACCCTGGAAAGAAATGGAAAGTAGAGTTGATTTAGAAGCCATATCAGCATTCCAAGTCTTAAGCCATAAAGCTCTTCTAGCTAAAATAGCTAGAGACATAAACCTGACATCAACTCTGATAATATCAAAAATGGCATCACAGATAAAATTATTAGCATGCTGAAGAAGAATAATAATATTATGAGAATCATGATCTGTTACTTGTTGCGCTAAAGTTTCCAACCAAAAAGTTGAAGCTGCAGCAACATCAGCCAATGATATAGCAGGTCTAAGAAGATTACCTGAACACAGATAAGCTTTTCTTAGAAAGGATTCAATTTTCCTATCTAAAGGATCCTTAAACGAAGTACCATCTGACGTAGGAATAGTAGTACGTTTAGCAAGGGTAGAAATAGCCCCATCAACTCTAGGGATTTTGTCCCAAAATTCTAATCTGTCAGACGGCACAGGATATAATTGCTTAAAACGTTTAGAAGGAGTAAAAGAATTACCCAATTTATCCCATTCTTTATAAATTACTTCAGAAATAGCATTAGGAACAGGAAAAACTTCTGGAATAACCACAGGAGATTTAAATACCTTATCTAAACGTTTAGAATTAGTATCAAGAGGACCAGAATCCTCTATTTCTAAAGCAATTAGTACTTCTTTAAGTAAAGAACGAATAAATTCCATTTTAAATAAATATGAAGATTTATCAGCATCAATCTCTGAGACAGAATCCTCTGAACCAGAAGAGTCATCAGAATCAGAATGATGATGTTCATTTAAAAATTCCTCTGTAGGGAGAGAAGTTTTAAAAGATTTTTTATGTTTTCTAGAAGGAGAAATAACAGACATAGCCTTCTTGATGGATTCAGAAACAAAATCTCTTATGTTATCAGGAACATTCTGCACCTTAGATGTTGAAGGAACTGCAACAGGCAATGGTACATTACTAAAGGAAATATTATCTGCATTAACAAGTTTGTCATGACAATTAATACAAACAACAGCCGGAGGAATAGCTACCAAAAGTTTACAGCAGATACACTTAGCTTTGGTAGTTCCAGCACTAGACAGCGATTTTCCGGAAGTATCTTCTGACTCAGATGCAACGTGAGACATCTTGCAATATGTAAGAGAAAAAACAACATATAAAGCAAAATTGATCAAATTCCTTAAATGACAGTTTCAGGAATGGGAAAAAATGCCATAGAACAAGCTTCTAGTAACCAGAAGCAATGAAAAATGAGACTTAAATAATGTGGAGACAAAAGCGACGCCCATATTTTTTAGCGCCAAATAAGACGCCCACATTATTTGGCGCCTAAATGCTTTTGGCGCCAAAAATGACCCAACATCCGGAACGCCGACATTTTTGGCGCAAAAGAACGTCAAAAAATGACGCAACTTCCGGCGACACGTATGACGCCGGAAACGGAAAAGATTTTTTGCGCCAAAAAAGTCTGCGCCAAGAATGACGCAATAAAATGAAGCATTTTCAGCCCCCGCGAGCCTAACAGCCCACAGGGAAAAAAGAGTCAAATTTTTAAGGTAAGAAAAAATGTTTGATTCAAATGCATTATCCCAAATATGAAACTGACTGTCTGAAAATAAGGAATGTTGAACATTCTGAGTCAAGGCAAATAAATGTTTGAATACATATATTTAGAACTTTATAAACAAAGTGCCCAACCATAGCTTAGAGTGTCACAGAAAATAAGATTTACTTACCCCAGGACACTCATCTACATGTTTGTAGAAAGCCAAACCAGTACTGAAACGAGAATCAGCAGAGGTAATGGTATATAAATAAGAGTATATTGTCGATCTGAAAAGGGAGGTAAGAGATGAATCTCTACGACCGATAACAGAGAACCTATGAAATAGACCCCGTAGAAGGAGATCACTGCATTCAAATAGGCAATACTCTCCTCACATCCCTCTGACATTCACTGCACGCTGAGAGGAAAACCGGGCTCCAACTTGCTGCGGAGCGCATATCAACGTAGAATCTAGCACAAACTTACTTCACCACCTCCATAGGAGGCAAAGTTTGTAAAACTGAATTGTGGGTGTGGTGAGGGGTGTATTTATAGGCATTTTGAGGTTTGGGAAACTTTGCCCCTCCTGGTAGGAATGTATATCCCATACGTCACTAGCTCATGGACTCTTGCTAATTACATGAAAGAAATGTATGTTTAACAGTTATTTTTTTAAAAATGCGATTAAAATCGCAATTGCGATATTTCATTGCCAAAATATATATTCATTTTTTCCCATATAGCCCAGCCCTAACCCAGAATATGAAAATGATTTAATATAGCGTATACTAACCTTACAAAATACTAACAGGCCTATCTATCAAGCTCCGTATGGAGCTTGAAGCCCCGTGTTTCTAAAGACCGCTGCTCCATAACCTGTCCGCCTGCTCTAAGGCGGGAAATCAACCGGATCTAATACGATTGTGTTGATTGACACCCCTTGCTGCGAATCTGCAGGGGGTGGCGTTGCACCAGCTGGTCACAAGAGCTGCTGGTGCAATGCTGAATGAGGAGAGCGTATTGCTCTCCGCATTCAGCAATGTCTGTCGGACATGATCCGCTGATCGGATCATGTCGGACAGACATTTGTTAAATAGACCCCCAAGTGTAAAGAAAATACAACTCTCAGCCCACTGATAACTAATATTAGTGGTTTTTATCCAGAAATGTAAAGGGAGAGCCCACAGCAAGACTATAACCAGACCTCCCTGAGTCAATTTCCAATCAGCAGCTGAGCTAAGCCGGTGTTCTATCATATTTTGCTCCTTTGTCCGAATCTGCTACCTCTGACTGCGCATGCTCTGTATGACGTAATCACACTCCACATGTTAAATAGGAATGTGTGGAATGCGATTATGTGAATCAGCAACATGCGCACTCAGAGGTAGCAGGTTCTGACAAGGAAGTTGTGTCAAATTTTGCTGCCGCTACGCATGCGCTGTTGAAATTGAATACTGTCAATCAAATTTTAAAAGTGCATTTTATATACAGGTAGCCCTCAGTTTACGCCGGGGTTAGGTTCCAGAAGGAATGGTTGTAAATCGAAACCGTTGTAAATTGAAAGCCAGTTTATAATGTAAGTCAATGGGAAGTGAGGGATATAGGTTCCAGGCCCCTCTCAAAACATTTGCTAAACAGCATTATAAACCTAATAAAATAATCACCCAACACAGACTTCACTTGCATTTTTCTGCAAATAGTTCTTTCTATGCATTCCAATCTGGACTGATTTATAGACAGGAAGATCTTGTTCCTTTGAAATCTGCTCGATAGCTCAGGTCTTGTTAAACTGATTAATTTCAGCTTGCTTGGCTTTGCTGCAACACAAGCGGACAGCTCCACCTACTGGCTATTTTAATAAATGCACTGCTTCTCAATGCTTTTCAATAGCAGTCACATGACTGGAAAAAAAGGTTGTTATTCTGAAACGGTGTAAAGTGAACCATTGTAAAACGAGGGGCACCTGTATATACTAGTGCTAAAGCCTGTGTGCACGGGCCATTTTTTGCAGTACAGCAGTCCCACCCCTTGCTCTCTCTCTCTCTGTCCCCCCCTCTCTTTTGTGCTCTCTCTCCGTCCCCCTCTCTCTTTTGTGCTCTCTCTCCCTCCCACTCTCTTTTGTGCTCTCTCTCCCTCACCCTCTCTTTTGGGCTCTCTCTCACTCCTCTCTTTTGCTCGGTCTCCCCCCTCTTTTACACACTCTCTGTACAGACCATGCCCACTTCACGTCTCGTCACACCCTGGCCCCACCCACTCTGCCCGGCCCCGCCCACTCCCTCCGGACAGCAGATCAGGTTAGTTTGTGTAAGGCCAGGTGTGTTTGTCCTCGTGCTGTTTTTACTGTGCATGAAAGCTTCAGACAGACACACTTGGCCTTTTATATTATAGTGTATACAGTATATATATATATATATATATATATATATATATATATATATATATATATATACATACATGTAGCCCTTAGTTTACGCCAGAGTTAGGTTCCAGGAGGAATGGTTGTAAATCGAAACCATTGTAAGTTGAAACCCAGTTTATAATGTAAGTCAATGGGAAGTGAGTGGGTTAGGTTCCAGGCCCCTCTCAAAATTGTCATAAGTAACACCTAATACATTATTTTTAAAGCTTTGAAATGAAGACTTTAAATGCAAAACAGCATTATAAACCTAATAATATAGATTGTATCATCATCAAACTAAGTTTAATGAACAAAAACATTTGCTAAACATCACCTAATAAAATAATCACACAACAGATGCATAATCATCAAACTAAGTTTAATAAACAAAAACGTTTTTATACTTGCATTTTTCTGCAATCAGTTCTCTGCATTGTTAGCATGTTAGATAATATTAGGTCTGCACCTATTCTATGCATTTCAATCTGCAGTGATTAAGCAGTTAGGCACCCTCACCTGAAACTGCTGGACAGGAAGATAATAGGGAAGTGGCTGCTCGATAGCTAATGTCTGCTCTGTGTACACACATCAATTTCAGGCTGTTAACCTTTTAACGCCGTTATGCCGTTCTATTCCGTCATATTTACACTGGGCTTTAAAGCCGTTATGACGGAATAGAACGTCATATCAAACGGCTGTCCTGAAGCCTTCTGCGCTTCAAGGACTTGATCGCGGTCTGGAGGGCGTTCCTAGGGTTGTAGGGACGCCCCCCAGATGCGATCCAATAATTGAAATCTCGCGATCGTATGCACGATCGCGTAGTTTCAATTTGTCTACATCGGAACAGGTGTTCCGATGTAGACACTTTAACCCTGTCACGAAAGGGTTAAGCTGCATAACTTTGCTGCAAAACAAGGGGACAGCTCCACCTACTGGCTATTTTAATTAGTGCCTTTTGCTTTCCAAAGCTTTTCAATAGCAGTCACATGACTGAAAAAAAAGGTTGTTATTCTGAAACGGCGCAAATGGAACTGGCGTAAACCGAGGGCCACCTGTGTATGTAAAAATATGGTAACATGCATTAGTAATATAAATAGTAGTTTGTAGCTAAGCACAGTCTCAGAGATATTACTACTGAATATCCTGAGGCACGTATTAGCAGTTAATATAAAATATACAGAAGAATGTGTACATGGAGTTGTTACACCACTAGTCACTAATACTGCATGTTTAAAAATATGATATGAACATAGAACCCAGTAAATATAAATGCTAGCTGGATTGGAACAAAAAATAAGAGTGAAAAAGTAAGGCCATAACACAAAATGAGGTATACAACAACTCTGAAAGGGAGTTGAGGAGAGATGGCAGCATATGCTGAGCAGTATGTGAAAAAGAACACAAAAATAGGAAATGTCTATGAATTAGTCAAAAAGGTAAAAGAGCAGTCCGGACTTACTTTTGTCAGAAGTAACATAAATTATGCTTACCTGATAATTTTCTTTTCTTCAGATGGAAAGAGTCCACAGCTGCATTCATTACTTTTGGGAATTCAGAAAGACACCCCAGCCAAAAGCTTAAATACTCCACCCACTTTTCTCATCACCCAGTCATTCTGCTGAGGAACAAGGAACATTAGAAGAAATATCAGTTGCCAGAAAAACAAAAATTACGGCCGCCCCACATAAAAACACGGGCGGGGAGCTGTGGACTCTTTCAATCTGAAGAAAAAAAAAATCAGGTAAGCATAATTTATGTTTTTCTTCATAAATGGAAAGGGTCCACAGCTGAGCTGCATTCATTACTTTTGGGAGAACAATACCCAAGCTATAGAGGACACAATGCTAAAACGGGAGGGTACAAAAGGCAGCCCACTCTGAGGGCACCAGGGTTTGTCCGAAGCCAAGAAAACATTTGAAAGGAAAAAGACCCCAAGGACACTGACCCGCAGATAGTCCAGAAGCCTTTCTAGACTAGCCAACACTCCTCCAGGAGACACCATCGCCCAAAGGTCGGTCCTCAACCACACACCCTTACAGAGAAAAGGGAACGACAACTGAAAACACCCAAAAGGGAGAGGACATGGAGGAACAAACAAGGATTCCCGGAAGACCCTAAACAAGGTGCAATAAGATCCAAATGGAAAACCCCAAAAGTGAGCCAAGCTCACAGGGACCCTAAGGGATCCTTAAACAAGGTAAGGAAACGCCCAGACCCCAAACTGTACAGAACCACAAGGTTGAAACCGGGAATGAGAACAGGGAAGAAAACCTCTCCGAAAAAACAGAGCAACCGCCCCAAAAAAAAAGACTTAAACTTGAGTCTCAAGTCCCCAGAAATTCAGAATATTTAAATATTCCCAACCAACACGTGCATCAAACCCAGAGAAGCAATTTCTGAATACCATACGCTGCAGTCATACCAGGATGACCTTGAAAATAAAATACTTGCAGACAAGTAACAAGCAGCCGAAGATAGAAAACCAAGACCATCGACAGACTGCTAACATCTACTAATTAGTGGATACACTGTAGGTTATCCAAAGCCGCAAGGCCAACACATGTATCAGGAACAACGAGGAGCCCAGAACCTCAAAGAGGCTCACCGTACCTCCACGATCTGAGGATAAACAACATATCTCAGATCCTATTCCAGCCCAAGTAACCTACAGGTCTGGAAGACAGGGGAACAGAAAGGACTCCAACCACTAGCCCCCAGATTAAAGGGCGCAATGGGATGGACTCAGACACCCCAACAGAGCTCAGATGCCTTCTAAAAGCACCTTCAAACAGGTACTCCCAAGGAGGACCCCATAGAGATGGGCAGAAAAAGACAAAAGCCCTTTAAAATCTAGCCTGATACTCTATGGCAGCCCCAACACAGCACCTACAACAGGAACTCCCAAGGAGAACCCCATAAAGATAGGCGTAACTATGAAATCTAACATGGTGACTGCAAACCATAAACGGAACAGAACATCCCAGAAAAGGGGACCCACTCTCTTTACAGGATAAACCCCTGTTCCAACCACCTGCACACAGGACAGAACAACCATCCTCCAGAGAGAGGAAACCTCACCTCTTTAAGAACAGCAAAAACAATCGCCTGCAAGGGAAGGGCACAGATAAGAACAGCGCACTCGCTTACCAGACCGAAGCCATAAACTGAGCTGAATAAAAAACCTCTAGGCGCCACTGATGACTATGAAAGGGAACTCCCCAAGAGGGAAGCACATATCTTTCAAAAACAAGGCAGGCCATGAGGAACCTAAGCACAGAGAACCTAAGCATAGAGCACTAGCGAGACCATAAGTTATAGTCTATGTTCCCTGGAGAACTCAAGCTCCCGGACCAGCATAAAATCATAAAATTCCGGAAGGAATGCCAGATAAGGTCATTGAAAAAAAAAAGTATCCGCATCCACAGCGGGATCCAGGTAGTGAAACCACGGAACTAACCATTAATTAGACCAGCAATACCCCAGGGAACACCATAACCCATCTGAATAAAAGAGACTATGCAGGGGAAAAGACTAACCCGGAGAATGGGAGAATGGGTCTAAGACTCACTCGTAAATCCCAACCCAAGGGGAAGAGAACACCCCTTACAGAAGTCCAACTCCACAGGAGCTAAGGAATGACAGAACCGCTAAGATTCTAAGCCCAACGGCGTACAACAACCAAACTTCCAAAACTAGGGAGAAACGTCGGGGACAAACTCACCCGAAGAGTGAGTTAACAAAGGCTAGGCTCCATAAACTCCTCAGAGTATAAAACCAGTGGGCTACATTGCATTGCATCTCAAACCCCGGAAACAACCCCTAGACGGAGCCAGGATAAGGATATTAGCCTATCATTCCTCATAAGGAACGACTAACTCCCGGAGTAGGAAAGGCCCCAAGGCCTCCCATAAGGCGGAGTCAACCGTTAAGGAGAAAATGGACAAAAGCCAGAGATCTCAACCCTAAGGAAGAGTCCTCAAAAAGGAACAAGTCCAAACGGACAATTCCAATAGCCATTGAAGAGCAAGACCGCCCATAACGGCGGCAAGGAGGCCCTAAATCTTCCAAATCTTCAACCCACGCGGGGAAGGAAACACTCAAATCCCGACAGAATCTGAACCAAGAGTCTGACGCACTGGAACTCCACCGAATCCCAGACGACCAGCTCGAAAGGCTGATGAGGACTGAACCAGTCCCCCATGCCCTAAGGACCCTCCGATCCTCTCAGAATGCTTAGCTGACACTTGTAAAAACAAGATAAGAAAAACACAAATAATAATGCAATCACACAGCGCCCAAACCGGACCAGCCAGGCAGAACAGATGCCACGTGTCTGAAATAGGCCTCAACAGAAAGCCCTAGCCATTACTGACAACACCGTAATATTCACCCCCAGGGAGGGAGAAATAAATGACAAACGAACATAGGACTAAACGCGTCCCCAGAACAACTTCCGTAGAAGCAACCAGTGCGATCACAAAATCACAAGTTTCGATTCTAGAAGGAAAATTCCTGAAGGAATATAAACAAAACATGAGCTTTAAAAATCAAAGAAAAGTCATCCTAATCAGATTAAAATAAAGGAAAAGGCAACCCGTTGATTTTTCGCCCAAGGAGAGCAGACACCAGGACCAGCCCAACGGAACCCTGCTCATCCAAGCTCAGACTAGAAAGGATACTCAATCAGACTATAAGAAGATTACTTCATCCCCTTATATTTAATTTTGTTAGCTATTCGAAGCAGAAGACTGAGAACTCCTATATCCATTAAGGATGGGCTCCTCTAACAAAGCCAAAACGTGCCTTAGCAGAACACGAAGGCGCGCCAGTCTATACCGAAAAGCACAGCACACCTCCGCCGGAGCCTCAGGACCAGTTGCTCCCCCGGAGAGCAGAACGGGCCACCCCATGCCTAGGGGACCTGTGTCACTAACTGTCTTTCTCACATCTCTTCCTGGATGTCCTCTCACTACCTCAAGCTAAATCTCTCCAAACTGAGCTCCTTATTTTCCCCCCTTCATCCAAAATCTCCACCCCAATCCCTCTATAATTCTCAACAACTCCATAATTACCCCTACCCCGCCTACCCGATGTCTTGGGGTCACATTTGACTCAGATCTTTCTTTCACTCCTTACTTTCAGTCCTTGGCTAAATCCTACCGCTTCCACCTTAAAAACATCTCTAAAATTAGACATTTCCTTACACAAGAAACAAGTAAGATTTTAATCCACTCTCTCATCCTTTCCCACCTCGATTACTGCAACTCTGCCGCCTAGCTCCTTTAAAATCCATAATGAATGCCCCTGCCAGACTCACCTTCCTTACACATAGTTCTTTATCTGCTGTACCTCTCTGCCAATCCCTTCACTGGCTTCCTCTTTCCTCCAGGATTAAACACAAAATTCTCACTCTGACATACAAAGGCCTCAACTTAACTGCTACCCCCTATATCTCAGACCTTGTCTCCAGATACTCTCCCTCCCGTCTCCTTCGCTCTGCTCATGACCTCCTACTCTCGTCCTATCTTGTTACCTCCTCACACTCCTGTTTACAGGACTTTTTTCCCTAAAGTTCCTAAGTACTATCAGCTGTTAAACCTAGTCAGCTAGTAACAGCTCTGGATCACTTTCGCATTACGGTGAGGACGCCTTCACAGCTGCAACAAGCTGTACTCTCTCCTTCTTCTGTAGCAGACAACCATGGACTCAAAACCATTACCGGTAACTCCAACTCTCCTATACTTCTGACAAAAGTAAGTCCGGACTGCTCTACTACCCTTTTGACTAATTCATAAACCTTTCCTATTTTTGTGCTCTTTTTCATATACCCTCAGCACATACTGCCATCTCCTCTCAACTCCCCTCAGTTTTTATATATATATATATATATATATATATATATATATATATATATATATATATATATATATACATATATATACATACATATATATATATATATATATATATATATATATATATATATATATATATAATATAGTATACTAATATATATTAGTATACCTCACTTTGTGTAAAGGCCTTATTTTTTCATTCTTATTTTTTGTTCCAATCCAGCTAGCATTTATAAATACTGTTGTACTCCTTTTGGGTTATATATTCGTATCATCTTATTAAACCTGCAGTATTAGTGACTAGTGGCGACACATAAAAATATATTTTATATTTACTGCTAATACATGCCTCAGGATATTCAGTACCAATGCATGTTACTATATTTTGCTATACAATTCTTCTTTTATTTTTCTTGCTCTGCAACATAGATCCATTCTTACAACATTCATTACATAATACCAAGCCAACTAAAATGGATCCTGCTCAGCTCACAAACCACGTGCAAAAATCTCTCTCAGAGGGTAGACTTACTATCCCAAGGATTAAGGGATTTACAAATACAGAATGAAACATTGAGAAATGTAATTAAAGATACAGTAATTTCTAAACCAACTACAGTGGAATTATGTCCAACATGTATTCTGACCAAACCAGATGTTAATACACCTTATGGATTTTTATTATGTTTACCAATTCCAGAAAGACCATGGAAGGAGATAGCTATGGATTTTCTAGTTGAACTACTCAATTCATCCAACTTCACAACTATTCTTTTGGTGGTTGATCGCCTTACTAAAATGGCCCATTTTATACCTACCCGTTCATTACCTACTGCTTCTCAAACCGCTCAGTTATTCCTAGATAATATTGTGAAATTACATGGGTTGCTATCTTCCATCACTACTGACAGGGGTACCCAAGTCACCTCCAAATTTTGGAAGGAACTCTGCCTCCGTCTGAATATAAAATGAAGACTAAGTACCGCTTTCCATCCGCAAACTAACGGACAAACAGAGAGGACTAATCAGTGGTTAGAGCAATACTTAAGACCACAGTGTTTAGAGCAACAAGAAAGATGGGCTACTTTTCTACTTTGTACTGAATTCGCCTACAATAATTCCAACAATTCCTCTACAAAAAGTTCATAATTGTTTTGCAAATTATGGATAAAATCCCACTTTCTACACGTGTAGTGTAATTACCTCATAGAGAGCATGGGCAGTCAAGAGGTAGCAGATTCTGATAGAAAACCAGCAACCAAACAGAAAAAAGGGGGCTTCTCAGTGACTATGAAACATGCTTCTCCCTTGGTTAATCTGTGCCAAATATGTACAGCAACACTGTGACAGTCATTTTAAAACCCTGCCAACATTATGTAAAGGCAAATCTATACACTTTTTATACATTTGAAAGCCTTTTTAACAGGGGAGGATGCTGCTGGAGCCTTGATCAAACCATGCCCCCCGTAACATAATTTCTAATGACTGCAGAGCCAGAAAGGGCCATAGAGGTCTGGGTCCAGTCTCAATCAAGACTTCTGAGACCCCTGTAGTTACTTCCCTGGCCACGGTGCAGAGCCTACAATTAGAACAATAAACATGATTGAAATGAAATACACTGCTGTCGCCTGCATGTACAACTTACTGCCATATGCTCTTCAGGTCGTGTGCTCAGTAAATATTATGTGGAAGCAATTGTTCCCGAAAATCAAGCGCACTGTAAAAATAATTCAAATATAAATTGAAATGCACTGTGGTACTGCAGTGCCAAAGTTTTATTCTGGAATTAAATATCCCATTATTATTTACAATACATGGATACTTTTTGAATGTTAGGGTTGCTAAATTATGTATATGTTTTAGTGAGTTCAGCTGTAATTGAGTCTTTTTAAAGCTGGAAATAATGAAATGATTGCATTTATATTAGCTCTGTGGGTTCACATTTACATGTGGATTTTGTACAGACTTAATAACATTTGCATTTATCATGTGCTGAGCCTTGTTCTAATTTTAAGCATCATCAGCGTGTGAGAAGCAAATTGTGTCTAATTACTGTTCATAGTTGAGCAGCTAAGTCACCTGTCTCAGCACCACTTCACAGCTCTCAAACAGGTAAAAGTTGTGTTTTTTATTTACTAATGAAACTTTATATAGCCCATACAGTATATTTAATAATATCAAGTTTGTTTACTCCTAAGTGCTCCACATACAGAGCTTGCCACTTTCCGCAGCATTATTCATTACAATTATCTTGTAGCGTAATATGGCCTTTAAAAGACGCAACTTCTCTCATGTGTATATCTATATATACTGTGTGTGTGTATATATATATATATATATATATATATATATATATATATACACACACATATATAACAGAATTTATGCTTACCTGATAAATTACTTTCTCCAACGGTGTGTCCGGTCCACGGCGTCATCCTTACTTGTGGGATATTCTCTTCCCCAACAGGAAATGGCAAAGAGCCCAGCAAAGCTGGTCACATGATCCCTCCTAGGCTCCGCCTACCCCAGTCATTCGACCGACGTACAGGAGGAAATATGCATAGGAGAAACCATATGATACCGTGGTGACTGTAGTTAGAGAAAAAAATTCATCAGACCTGATTAAAAAAACCAGGGCGGGCCGTGGACCGGACACACCGTTGGAGAAAGTAATTTATCAGGTAAGCATAAATTCTGTTTTCTCCAACATAGGTGTGTCCGGTCCACGGCGTCATCCTTACTTGTGGGAACCAATACCAAAGCTTTAGGACACGGATGAAGGGAGGGAGCAAATCAGGTCACCTAAATGGAAGGCACCACGGCTTGCAAAACCTTTCTCCCAAAAATAGCCTCCGAAGAAGCAAAAGTATCAAATTTGTAAAATTTGGCAAAAGTGTGCAGTGAAGACCAAGTCGCTGCCTTACATATCTGGTCAACAGAAGCCTCGTTCTTGAAGGCCCATGTGGAAGCCACAGCCCTAGTGGAGTGAGCTGTGATTCTTTCAGGAGGCTGCCGTCCGGCAGTCTCATAAGCCAATCGGATAATGCTTTTAAGCCAAAAAGAAAGAGAGGTAGAAGTTGCTTTTTGACCTCTCCTTTTACCAGAATAAACAACAAACAAAGAAGATGTTTGTCTGAAATCTTTAGTAGCCTCTAAATAGAATTTTAGAGCACGGACTACGTCCAAATTGTGTAACAAACGTTCCTTCTTTGAAACTGGGTTCGGACACAAAGAAGGTACAACTATCTCCTGGTTAATATTTTTGTTGGAAACAACTTTTGGAAGAAAACCAGGCTTAGTACGCAAAACCACCTTATCTGCATGGAACACCAGATAGGGCGGAGAACACTGCAGAGCAGATAACTCTGAAACTCTTCTAGCAGAAGAAATTGCAACCAAAAACAAAACTTTCCAAGATAATAACTTAATATCTACGGAATGTAAGGGTTCAAACGGAACCCCTTGAAGAACTGAAAGAACTAGATTTAGACTCCAGGGAGGAGTCAAAGGTCTGTAAACAGGCTTGATTCTAACCAGAGCCTGAACAAACGCTTGAACGTCTGGCACAGCTGCCAGCCTTTTGTGAAGTAAAACAGATAAAGCAGAGATCTGTCCCTTCAGAGAACTTGCAGATAATCCTTTCTCCAAACCTTCTTGTAGAAAGGATAGAATCTTAGGAATTTTTATCTTGTTCCATGGGAATCCTTTAGATTCACACCAACAGATATATTTTTTCCATATTTTATGGTAAATTTTTCTAGTTACAGGCTTTCTGGCCTGAATCAGAGTATCTATTACAGAATCTGAAAACCCACGCTTTGATAAAATCAAGCGTTCAATCTCCAAGCCGTCAGTTGGAGGGAAACCAGATTTGGATGTTCGAATGGACCTTGAACAAGAAGGTCCTGTCTCAAAGGTAGCTTCCATGGTGGAGCCGATGACATATTCACCAGGTCTGCATACCAAGTCCTGCGTGGCCACGCAGGAGCTATCAAGATCACCGAAGCCCTCTCCTGATTGATCCTGGCTACCAGCCTGGGAATGAGAGGAAACGGTGGGAATACATAAGCTAGGTTGAAGGTCCAAGGTGCTACGAGTGCATCTACTAGAGTCGCCTTGGGATCCCTGGATCTGGACCCGTAGCAAGGAACCTTGAAGTTCTGACGAGAGGCCATCAGATCCATGTCTGGAATGCCCCATAATTGAGTTATTTGGGCAAAGATTTCCGGATGGAGTTCCCACTCCCCCGGATGGAATGTCTGACGACTCAGAAAATCCGCTTCCCAATTTTCCACTCCTGGGATGTGGATTGCAGACAAGTGGCAGGAGTGATCCTCCGCCCATTGAATTATCTTGGTCACTTCCTCCATCGCCAGGGAACTTCTTGTTCCCCCCTGATGGTTGATATATGCAACAGTTGTCATGTTGTCTGATTGAAACCTTATGAATTTGGCCTTTGCTAGTTGAGGCCAAGCTTTGAGAGCATTGAATATCGCTCTCAGTTCCAGAATGTTTATCGGGAGAAGAGATTCTTCCCGAGACCATAGACCCTGAGCTTTCAGGGGTTCCCAGACCGCGCCCCAGCCCACCAGACTGGCGTCGGTCGTGACAATGACCCACTCTGGTCTGCGGAAGCTCATTCCCTGTGACAGGTTGTCCAGGATCAGCCACCAACGGAGTGAATCTCTGGTCCTTTGATCTACTTGAATCGTTGGAGACAAGTCTGTATAATCCCCATTCCACTGTCTGAGCATGCACAGTTGTAATGGTCTTAGATGAATTCGTGCAAAAGGAACTATGTCCATTGCTGCAACCATCAATCCTATTACTTCCATGCACTGCGCTATGGAAGGACGAAGAACAGAATGAAGTACTTGACAAGAGCTTAGAATTTTTGATTTTCTGACCTCTGTCAGAAAAATCCTCATTTCTAAGGAATCTATTATTGTTCCCAAGAAGGGAACTCTTGTTGACGGGGACAGAGAACTTTTTTCCTTGTTCACTTTCCATCCGTGAGATCTGAGAAAGGCTAGGACTATGTCCGTATGAGCCTTTGCTTTTGACAGAGACGACGCTTGAATCAGGATGTCGTCCAAGTAAGGTACTACTGCAATGCCCCTTGGCCTTAGAGCCGCTAGAAGGGACCCTAGTACCTTTGTGAAAATTCTCGGAGCAGTGGCTAATCCGAATGGAAGTGCCACAAACTGGTAATGCTTGTCCAGAAAAGCGAACCTTAGGAACTGATGATGTTCCTTGTGGATAGGAATATGTAGGTACGCATCCTTTAAATCCACCGTGGTCATAAATTGACCTTCCTGGATGGTGGGAAGGATCGTTCGAATGGTTTCCATTTTGAATGATGGAACCCTGAGAAATTTGTTTAGGATCTTGAGATCTAAAATTGGTCTGAATGTTCCCTCTTTTTTGGGAACTATGAACAGGTTGGAGTAAAACCCCATCCCTTGTTCTCCTATTGGAACTGGATGAATTACTCCCATCTTTAACAGGTCTTCTACACAATGTAAGAATGCCTGTCTTTTTATTTGGTTTGAAGATAATTGAGACCTGTGGAACCTTCCCCTTGGGGGTAGTTCCTTGAATTCTAGGAGATAACCTTGAGAAACTATTTCTAGTGCCCAAGGATCCTGAACATCTCTTGCCCAAGCCTGAGCAAAGAGAGAAAGTCTGCCCCCCACCAGATCCGGTCCCGGATCGGGGGCCATCCCTTCATGCTGTTTTGGTAGCAGTGGCAGGCTTCTTGGCCTGCTTACCCTTGTTCCAGCCTTGCATCGGTCTCCAGGCTGGTTTGGGTTGTGAAGTATTACCCTCTTGCTTAGAGGATGTAGAATTAGAGGCTGGTCCGTTTCTGCGAAAGGGACGAAAATTAGGCTTATTTTTAGCCTTAAAAGACCTATCCTGAGGGAGGGCGTGGCCCTTTCCCCCGGTGATGTCTGAAATAATCTCTTTCAAATCAGGACCAAACAGTGTTTTACCCTTGAAAGGGATGTTAAGCAATTTTGTCTTGGAAGACACATCCGCTGACCAAGACTTTAGCCAAAGCGCTCTGCGCGCCACGATAGTAAACCCTGAATTTTTCGCCGCTAATCTAGCTAATTGCAAAGCGGCATCTAAAATAAAAGAGTTAGCCAATTTAAGTGCATGAACTCTGTCCATAACCTCCTCATACGAAGATTCTTTATTGAGCGACTTTTCTAGTTCTTCGAACCAGAAACACGCTGCCGTAGTGACAGGAACAATGCATGAAATTGGTTGTAGAAGGTAACCTTGCTGAACAAACATCTTTTTAAGCAAACCCTCTAATTTTTTATCCATAGGATCTTTGAAAGCACAACTATCTTCTATAGGAATAGTAGTGCGTTTGTTTAAAGTAGAAACCGCCCCCTCGACCTTGGGGACTGTCTGCCATAAGTCCTTTCTGGGGTCGACTATAGGAAATAATTTTTTAAATATAGGGGGAGGAACAAAAGGTATGCCGGGCCTTTCCCACTCCTTATTTACTATGTCCGCCACCCGCTTGGGTATAGGAAAAGCATCGGGGGGCACCGGAACCTCTAGGAACTTGTCCATCTTACATAATTTCTCTGGAATGACCAAATTGTCACAATCATCCAGAGTAGATAATACCTCCTTAAGCAGTGCGCGGAGATGTTCTAATTTAAATTTAAATGTTAAAACATCAGGTTCAGCTTGTTGAGAAATTTTTCCTGAATCTGAAATTTCTCCCTCAGACAAAACCTCCCTCCTGGCCCCTTCAGATTGGTGTGAGGGTATGTCAGAACAGTTATCATCAGCGTCCTCTTGCTCTTCAGTGTTTAAAACAGAGCAATCGCGCTTTCTCTGATAAGTAGGCATTTTGGATAAAATGTTTGCAATAGAATTATCCATTACAGCCGTTAATTGTTGCATGGTAATAAGTATTGGCGCACTAGATGTACTAGGGGCCTCTTGTGTGGGCAAAACTGGTGTAGACACAGAAGGGGATGATGCAGTATCATGCTTACTCCCCTCATTTGAGGAATCATCTTGGGCAATATCATTATCTGTGGCATCATTGTCCCTACTTTGTTTGGACACTATGGCACAATCATCACATAAATTTAAATGGGGAGAAACCTTGGCTTTCATACATATAGAACATCGCTTATCTGATGGTTCAGACATGTTAAACAGGCTTAAACTTGTCAACAAAGCACAAAAAACGTTTTAAAATAAAACCGTTACTGTCACTTTAAATTTTAAACTGAAACACTTTATTACTGAATATGTGAAAAAGTATGAAGGAAATGTTCAAAATTCACCAAAATTTCACCACAGTGTCTTAAAGCCTTAAAAGTATTGCACACCAAATTTGAAAGCTTTAACCCTTAAAATAACGGAACCGGAGCCGTTTTTACATTTAACCCCTATACAGTCCCAGGTATCTGCTTTGCTGAGACCCAACCAAGCCCAGAGGGGAATACGATACCAAATGACGCCTTCTATAAGCTTTTTCAGTGGTTCTTAGCTCCTCACACATGCATCTGCATGCCTTGCTCTCCAAAATCAACTGCGCATTAGTGGCGCGAAAATGAGGCTCTGTCTATGACTAGAAAAGGCCCCCATCTGAAAAAGGTGTCCAATACAGTGCCTGCCGTTTTTTTAAAACAATCCCCAAGATTATAATAACTATTAAGAGTTATAATCTGCAAAATATGCTTAGCAAAGTAATCTTTTTAGCCCAGAAAAATGTCTACCAGTTTTTTAAGCCCTTATGAAGCCCTTTATTCTTTTACTTAATCTAAGAAAATGGCTTACCGGTCCCCATAGGGAAAATGACAGCCTTCCAGCATTACAAAGTCTTGTTAGAAATGTGGCCAGTCATACCTCAAGCAGAAAAGTCTGCCAACTGTTTCCCCCAACTGAAGTTACTTCATCTCAACAGTCCTGTGTGGAAACAGCAATCGATTTTAGTAACGTTTGCTAAAATCATCTTCCTCTTACAAACAGAAATCTTCATCTCTTTTCTGTTTCAGAGTAAATAGTACATACCAGCACTATTTTAAAATAACAAACACTTGATTGAAGGATAAAAACTACATTTAAACACCAAAAAACTCTTAACCATCTCCGTGGAGATGTTGCCTGTGCAACGGCAAAGAGAATGACTGGGGTAGGCGGAGCCTAGGAGGGATCATGTGACCAGCTTTGCTGGGCTCTTTGCCATTTCCTGTTGGGGAAGAGAATATCCTACAAGTAAGGATGACGCCGTGGACCGGACACACCTATGTTGGAGAAATATATATATATACACACACATACACACACACACACATATATATATATATATATACACACACACATATATATATATATATATATATATATATATATATATATATATATATATATAAATATAAAATATATACACACACACATATATACATATACATATCAGGGGTGTGGAAATTTAAAAAAAAAAACTACTTGTCCAAGGGACTAAAGTGGGAGCCCAATCTACTTGTCCCTTGTGACAATCTACTTGTCCTGATTCGCAAAATAATTGTAACCAAAAGACAGTGTGGTATTCGAAAGACCATCTATAAAAGGTAGAGCAATTGCCTCTAAGGGAAGACAAATGTCAGATAAAATAGGGCATAGAGGGAAAATGATATATAGTGAACATGAACAGTATTCACCTAATAGATTTACCTCATAACAACAGGTCAGGATAGAGGGAATATCTATAATTTTTAACTCCTAAAATTGAGCAAGTTGTTGTATCTTAGGTGAACAGACCCATACAAATTATATAGGAGTGGAATATGACCTCATTTTAATTCCTCTCCTGTGTATAGCTTTGCAGCATATACTAAGAGGGTGAAGGTAGCAGTGCTTTATGTACAACCATTATGCTTTTACTATATAGGCTGCTCAACTCCTATCTATATTTTTTACAATATTATATCCCATATTTAATTATATAGGGGTACTTATTCTAAGGGGTAGTTTACAGGATATAAGATTTGGTCATGGAATGTTAAATAATAATTGTGGGCTTGTTATGTGTTATAAATGAGGGTGTAAAGTAATACCTTATATAATACTTGTGGTGTGACACTATTCTACACTTAATATTTTCAGTGAGCAAGAAGCATCTTTTATCAGGTAATAATGTACAACATATGAACCAAGGTGTAAATATGATAAACTGTTAGTGGAGCAAACCCCAAACACATCATTTAGGATCTACATACACGCAACATGAATAGGGACATCAGCCTATCAAGAATAAACTGGCCTAGAGTACTATAAGTGGCAATCCCCGTAGATAAAATAACATTAGAAACCCTCAAGGAGATAATGAGTCATATTATGGTAGATAGTGTGTTCTAAGACTGTGGTCCAATATTGACATGTCAGAGCACCCGGTCATTATTGTCAGTTAAGGAGCGAGACTGTTGTAAGTCAGAGCCCTGCTTTGTGGATCTAAGTTCCTGCCATTGGTTTGTATTACCCCACTCCAGCTTTTCTGCTAAAGCTGGCACTCAGGGGAAGGGCCGTTTTGTATGGATAGATAGAGGCCAACTTCTGTGTGTAAAGTGCTAGCAACAGCCGTACTTCATTGCTCCAGTCAGATCCAAAGATGGACTGATCTAGATTCCCTGCTTCAGTAGAATGCTGATTTTATATTCTGCTCCTGCTCTGCTGTTAGCTAATGTCAGAGCTGGAGGAGGTACGTTTTGAAAATACATACTGTAAATATTTGTATGATTTTGTTACGAATACAGAAAACTTTGGAAAACTTCAAAGTGAAACAGCAGCAAAGTTAAGATGAATAAAAAAATGTAAGTAAGCAAAATCATACAAATATTTATGTATTTTCAAAACGTACCACCTCCAGCTCACAAATTAGCTAACAGCAGTGCAGGAGCAGAATCGGAGCAAGCCGATCTCTATTATCCTCAGTTAATGTATAATAGAGCTGTGCAGTCAGGAAATCACTGAGGGGGACAAGCCTACCACTCACCTCCACTGAAAGTCTCCAACACTGCAAGTGGGGACTAGAAGGGAGGAGCTGAGCAACGTGAGACACGCTGTTAAACCAGTGGCGCATTAATAAGGGGAATAAAAAAAAAACTTTTACTGTCTGCTTAATAAAGAAAAAAAAAAAGAAGCTATAATGGACTGCTAAGGGGAGACACAAGCTTTTACGGTCTGCTTAATAAGAAAAAAAGCATTAACGGTCTGCTTGCTCGCATCAGGGCTAAATGTGAAAAAAAAACATATGCCCTGCACCCAAAACTGCATGTCCCGGGCGTCGGGCGATAGGAAATGTGCATCCCTGTGTGTATATATATATATATATATATATATATATATATATATATATATATATATCATATACACACATATATACACACACAGACATATATATATATATACACACACACACACATTGTACACATATATACAAATATCTACCTTATCATATACTGTATACACACACACACACACACACGTATATAAACCCTCTCACCAACCTGGTAGGAAGGTGCGGGCAGACGCCTACGATCAGCCTGGAACTTTTGGCGCTGCATAGAACGATAAAGGCAATCCTGAATCTGCACCCACGTGGAACGGAGTTGCTGGAGATGCTCCTCCAAAGCTGGAATTTCCTGAGACATGAATGAATCAGGCAACAAGGATGGTTGAAACCCATAATTTACCATGAACGGGGATAACTGGGAGGAAGCATTAATAGCACTATTACGAGCGCACTCTGCCCAAGGTAACAGTTCAGACCAATTATTGTGCTGATCTGAGACATAGCAACGGAGGAACTGTTCCAGAGCTTGATTAGACCGTTCCGCAGCCCCATTGGATTGAGGGTGATATGCAGAGGAGAAGGAAAGCTGGATCCCCATTTGAGCACAAAAGGAACGCCAAAATCTGGAGACAAACTGGCTACCCCGGTCCGAGACTATCTCCTTGGGTAACCCATGTAAATGGAAGACCTCCTGGGCAAAAATGTAAGCACGCTCCTGAGCAACTTCTTCAAGGGAATGCAATCTGACATTTTAGAAAAACGGTCAACCACCATTAGGATAACAGTATTGCCATTGGAAACAGGGAGCTCGACAATGAAGTCCATGGAAAGATGTGTCCAAGGACACTCACCATTAGCAATAGGTTGAAGGAGACCCACAGGTAGACATTGAGGAGTCTTATTCTGTGCACAGACTGAGCAGGAGGCAACATATACAGCAACATCAGAACGAAGACCTGGCCACCAAAATTGTTGAGTGACAGACCAAATCATTTGGTTCTTGCCCGGGTGACCTGCGGCTTTAGGATAGTGGTAAGTGTGCAATAGTTTAGTTAGAAGATTCACAGGTACAAAGCACTTACCACTAAGTTTCTCAGGAGGTGCATTGGTTTGTGCAGCCAGGATCTCAAAGGGAGAAGTCAAATTAGTACGTATGGTAGCCAAAATATGGTCAGGAGGTATAACTAGAATAGGTACAGACTCCTCCTTGGACAGAGGGAAAATTGACGACAGAGGGCATCAGCCCTAACATTCTTACTACCAGGCAGGTAGGAGACAACATAATTAAACCGAGACAAAAATAGCGCCCATCTGGCCTGTCGGATCGACAAACGTTTTGCTTTGGATAGATAAGTCAAATTCTTGTGGTCAGTAAGAATGAGCACTGGTACGCTAGTACCCTCGAGAAGGTGCCTCCATTCCTTGAGTGCCAAAATTATGGCCAGTAATTCCCTGTCGCCAATTTTATAATTGCACTCCGCCAGAGACAATTTTTTAGAGAAGAAACCGCACGGATGCAAGGAACAGTCAGGTGTAGTACGTTGAGACAAGAGGGCACCTACTCCAGTCTCAGACCTATCGACCTCAAGAAAAAAAGGCAGGACAGGGTTAGGATGAGCCAGAACTGGAGCGGCAGCAAAGGCAGTCTTAAGACTCTCAAAAGCCTTATTGGCATTTGGTGACCATTGGAGTGGATCATTCTCCTTACGGGTCATGTCAGTGATAGGTTTGACCAAGGAAGAAAAGTTTTTAATAAACTTCCTATAGTAATTGGCAAAGCCCAAAAAACATTGAATAGAGCGAAGACCAACTGTGCGAGGCCACTGCAGGACTGCAGACAACTTTTCAGGATCCATGGAGAACCCTGTAACAGAGATTACATAACCTAGAAAGGTTACTTGAGTCTGATGGAACTCACATTTCTCAAGTTTACAAAACAGGCCATTCTCAAGTAGTCTCTGAAGTACCTGTGTAACATCAGAACGATGAGCCTCAAGAATGGGTGAGTGTATGAGGATATCATCTAAGTACACCACAGCACACTGCTGCAACATATCTCATAGAACATCATTTATAAATTCCTGGAAAACAGCTGGAGCATTACATAGGCCAAAGGGCATTACAAGATACTCAAAATGCCCGCTCTTGGTATTAAATGCTGTTTTCCATTCGTGGCCCTCCTTAATCCTAACGTGATTGTATGCGCCTCTCAAATCAAGTTTAGAAAAGACCATAGCTCCCTTGAGGCGGTCAAAGAGTTCCGTAATGAGAAGAATAGGGTAAGCATTCTTAATGGTAAGAAGATTAAGACCACTAAAATCGATGCATGGTTTTAACTCGCCACCCTTTTTCTTCACGAAGAAGAAGCCAGCCCCTGCAGGAGAGCAGAATTTGCGGATGATCCCCCGTGACAGAGCATCAGCAACATACTCCTTCATAGCACAATTCTCTGCAACTGAGAGAGGGTAAACCCGGCTCATAGGAGGAATGGCTCCGGGTTGCAAGTCTATGGCACAATACCGGCACGCATCTTGTCAAAAACGTCTTGGAACTCCAGGTAGGTACTCCTCAGGCAATTGAGATACTGAAGAAGTGCACAAGACTGACTGGTTTCCGAAGACAAGTGGAAATACATTGCGGAGCCCAAAATAAAATTTCGGACATACGCCAGTCGAGACTAGGATTGTGCTTTTGGAGCCAAGGATAACCCAGAACAACCAGAAAATACGGAGAGTTAATCACCTGGAACTGGAGGGTTTCAAAATGGAGAGCCCCAACAGCCATGGATAACAGAGAGGACGCTAGGTGCAAGTGTTTAACCGGCCGTCTAGGGTAAAACTTTAAAAGGTGGCCCTGTAACTCGCAATAGAGACAGAGCCCCTCCTTCCTCCTAAAGGCCCTCTCCGCCACGGAGAGACGTGTAAATACCAACTGCATCGGCACAGCAGTACCTGGTGACTCAGGACCTGGAGACATGGAAGGAGAGGGAGGCATGGGTGGGAACGACAACATATGAGACAATGGTACAGAAGGCTTCCGCAAGCGCTCCTTGAAAGAGGGCCCCTCCCTGAGTCTGATGTCAATTAGGATTAAAAAAAGACACCAAAGCCTCGAGATCCTCTGGTAAATCTCTGGCAGCAACTTTGTCTTTAATCGCATCAGAAAGCCCATGAAAGAAGGCGGCAACAAGAGCTTCATTGTTCCAACCAACCTCTGCGGCAAGCGTACAGAACTCAATGGCATATTGAGCAACAGATCTCGTACTTTGCTGAATGGACATGAGTCGTTTGGCAGCAGAGGAGGAGCGAGCCGGAACATCAAATACCCTTCGAAAGGAGGCCACAAATTCAGTGTAATTAGAAATCACAGGTTTATTAGTCTACCACAAGGGATTAGCCCAGGCAAGGGCAGTGTCAGAGAGTAAAGAAATGAGAAATCCCACCTTAGCTCTGTCAGAGGGAAAAGCCTGAGGTAACATCTCAAAGTAAATGCCCACCTGGGTCAAAAACCCTCTGACCTGATTAGGATCGCCTCCATAACGCTGAGGTAGAGGTGCAGAACCGGACATGCTCCTGGTAGGACTAGGTGCAGCAGGGGAAACAGGAGCAGCCATAACTTGTGGGACACTCTGGTCCAAATGTGCAGTGCGAGTCAGCAGGGTTTGCAGGGCTAGTGCAAATTGATCCAAGCGGTGATCCTGTTCATCAATCCTGGAAATGATTGTAGGTAAAAGGTGGATTATTAGTACCATCAGGATTCATGGCCCTTGCGTAATGTCAGGGAGACAAGAAGTCCAAAAATAATCACACCTTTATTAATAACAAAAATAATAAAGTCCACAAGTCAAATAACAAGCCAGGAGTCAGAACCAGAGCTGGTAGTCAGACGAGCCGAGTCAGGAGCCAAAGCGAGTAGTCAGACGGGCCGGAATCAGGAACAAGTAGAACAGCAAAGTCAGGAACAAGCCACTGATCAGGAACCAGAAGAGAGGTCAGACTAGCCAGGTAATACACAGGAACTCACAAACAGGTCTGAGACAACGCAAGGGCAAAGCATATTGAACAGAGGCCCTTTAAATAATAGGTGATGACATCACAATTATGAGACGGCAACCTGTCTCACATGGATGATGTACAACAGTCTGGCCATAAGAGGGCGTGCAGGAAATGAGCAAAAAAAACCCTGACAGCAGGACACCATGAGCGGGTAATGATCAGCAGGTCACCGTGAGCGGATGTAATGATCAGCAGCTCACCGTAAGCAGGTAATGATCAGCAGGACAGTGAGTAGGTAATGATCAGCAGGACACAGTGAGCGGTAATGATCAGCAGGACATCGTGAGCACAGGTAATGTTCAGCAGGACACCATGAGCAGGTAATGTTCAGCAGGACACCATGAGAAGATAACGGACAGGAGCACACCGTGAGCAGGTAATGGACAGGAGGACACTGTGAGCAGGTAATGGACAAGAGCACACAGCGAGCAGTTAATGGTCATCAGATCACTGTGAGCAGGTAATGGACAAGAGCACACGGTGAGCAGGTAATGGACAGGAGCACACGGTGAGCAGGTAATGGACAGGAGTACACGGTGAGCAGGTGATGGACAGGAGTACACGGTGAGCAGGTGATGGACAGGAGCACACGTTGAGCAGGTGATGGACAGGAGCACACGTTGAGCAGGTGATGGACAGGAGCACACGTGAGCAGGTAATCGACAAGAGCACACTGTGAGCAGTTAATGGACAGGAGCACACAGTGAGCAGTTAATGGACAATAGCACACAGTGAGCACGTAATGGCCAGGAGCACACAGTGAGCAAGTAATGGACAGCAGCACACGGTGAGCAAGTAATGGACAGGAGCACACGTGAGCAAGTAATGGACAGGAGCACACAGTGAGCAAGTAATGGACAGGAGCACACGGTGAGCAGGTAATGGATAGGAGCAGACTGAGCTGGTTGCAACCAACAGCACCTTGTGAGCAGGTAAATGCCAAAAACCATGGTGGGCAGTTATAAGTTACTATATATATATATATATATATATATATATATATTTAAAAATTGTGCAGTGTGTGCACAGTTATTAAAGGGACAGTCTACACCAGAATTGTTATTGTTTAAAAAGATAGATATTACTTTATTATCCATTCCCCTGTTTTGCATAACCACCACGGTTATACTAATATATGTTTTACCTCTGTGATTAAGTAAATTAGAGATGTGAGCCGCTGTATAGTAAAATTCAAAATCTTTATTCCATCAGGTTAAAAGTGGGAGGCATCCCAAAACAAAAGTAAGCAACACACAGCTGCTAACATGTTTCGGCCATGGTGGCCGTAGTCATAGCATGCTATGCTTTACACAACAGGGGTATAAAACAGGTAACGCAGTACCTGATTGGTAGAGTGATTAAGAACAAGAAACGCCTACTATTGCCACAGCACACAAATTATTAAACCTTGATTGCCACAATACAGATAATAGCAGGATATGTCATAGGTTTGGTGCATATGTTCAACATAAGTACATAGGTAAAGAGCACCAACATCTAGCATTGACCCAGGAAATAATAATAAAAT